>NC_056747.1:613810756-614135756 GCF_019279795.1 Protopterus annectens
AAGACATCGCACTTTACCATACTAACATGGCTTCCCAGCAAAGTGGATACAAACATGCTCTCCCTGATTTGCTGATGTACCACACTACCGACATATTGTCTGGATGGAAATCACACCCTTGGGTAGGTAGCCCTGGAATGCCTATAATACTAGGAGGACAAAACAGTGGTGTGAAGCAAGCCATTTGAAGACAGAAATTTAGAGCGGTCTCTCCATCTATATTCCTGTTGCCCCACCCACATGGACCCAGGCAGTCCTCATATCCTGTTGTGTCTGTCCTGATATGAGCATTCAGGTCCAAATTATCAACACCAACTCAAGTTGTCCTCATTTATTTATTAAGTCCTGCAACTGCAGCCTGAATACACACACTTTCTTGCCATCACAATCATGCTATGGGGCATAAGCTGACATTATGAATTCTGCCCTATCCTTACAGAGGAGTCTTGTCTGTCGTGTGTCTTAACAATTCTGATTACATTCCTCAATGTCTTCAGAAGAATCTCCCTCAACACAATTCCCACACTATTTCTAGTCTGTCCTTACCCTAAGCAGTAGACTGAGGATCCCAAACCAACTGTTTTTGCTGTACTACCTCTCTGCCTTGTCTCCTGGGTGTTCTACCATAAGAGATCTTTCACTTAGGATTCTCTTATCCCTGTCTCTTTGCCTATACTGTGATATCAATTCCTGATAGGGAAGGCAGTCTTTATCCTACAGTCAAAATGTCTTCTTCGCCTCTTCCCATTCTATTACCCTTCTATCTCTAGTTATTTGCTCCCAATAGCCTGGCTCCTTTGCCAGTTTTCTCCAGTAAACTCCAGCCCTTTCTTACCTATTGTCTGTACCCTTAATTGTAGTCATCCCTATCGGCAGCATCTCCTTTCTCCATTCTTATGTTGGCTTAGTTCTTAGAATACTTTCTGCTACTTTATGAATATAATACTCTGTATGGCTGCTGTTATTCTCTAAGGATCTGCATCCAAAATCCCACCCTCTCCTTATATCTTGAACCCCCCACACTTTGAAATACAGCTTTCTATATATGTTACATGTATGAGCCTTAACGGTGTTATGTTACATGTATAAGCCTTAACGGTGTAGCTATAAAATATTGTTTCAAATCAGGAAATTCTAAAGCAACTTGTGCTACTGAAAAGATCCGTTTATCCCACTTGACTCTTGCCCTCTTCCCCTCCCTGATAAAATCCTTCAGCTTTTTAATTATTATCCACAACTTCTCTGGTGGATAAAAATATGCCTGGCTAGTGTAGAAAACTAAAGGGCCAAATAAACTTCATTGTTTGTATCTTGCTATCCATATCCATAAACAAGAGCTTCCAGTTTCTCAGTTTTTGTATTATCTTTTGTTAGGTCTCTTCCCACCTATCCTTAGCTGCCATAACAGAATCCTTTTTAACCAGTACTCCTAAATACTTAATTTTATCATGTTCTAATAAAAATGGGTACTGCTGAACCAAGTCATGTGTGAGTACATAGTCAACAGTTATAGCTTTTGTTTTACTTTCATTAATTCTATATCCCGAAAAGACTTTAAACTGTCTTAGAATGTTCCAGAACACCAAAATGTCTTTCTGGTATTATCAAGTACAAAATAACATTGACTGCAAATAAAGCCAGCTTTTCTCAAGTACTATACCAATTATATCCTTGAATTTCGGAGTCCCTTAATTTCATTGCCAGTGGCACAAAATATAACACAAACAACAAAGGAGAAACAGCACAACCCTGACTGGTTCCTTTGTTCAGACACAACTTGAAGTGGACCACTCCCACTTTAATTTTTGCCTCTGATCCCTGATATATCCTCCTAATTATCCTTATTATTGTATCAGGGAATGCAGATGCTTCCATTACTGTGCTCAGACTTTTGATAATAAACTTACATTCAACCAATACGCACATACTACTATTAAAAAACACATTCCAAACTAGGGATGCTCTATCGGCACAAAAGCTACATGGACACCATAACCAGAAGAACACTAGCCAGTACTTGTTTACTCCCCTCTATTATACGGAGCCCTAATTTTTACAAACTTACAGATATTGCTAAAAAGCAAACGAGTCCTTCTATAACAAGATCACTAAATTTGCCACAGGTACATCCTATCGCTCTCACCACTGCAGTGCGCTTACAGAACTCAACTGGCTCGAATTTCCTCACTACCTAGATTTTCTACAGCTATCCATTGCACACAAAATAATATACAACTAGAAAGTTGTCCAGCCTTAAAACTAATACTACATACCTACATTCCTACCAGAACCTTCTGTTCAGAAAACAATAAGAGTACTTAGAGGTAATAAGAGAGCCAGCTAATGCCTACATGCCTATGTTGTTGCAAAATTATGGAATACCTTACCTACAAATATCAGTTCTATGGACAGTCCCAAAAAATTCAAGCTTACACTAAAAAACTACCTTCTTAATTCATATATCTACCCCTGCTCCAAAGCCAACACATAGCCTCTACTTTCAATTCTACTAACTTCTACCACTTACCCCACTCACACCACAACCTCAGACCACATCAATCTCTTATCTGCTTCTTTCCCTTTAACTTCCACTTTCCTACATCTCCTTACTGCACCTCCTTCTCTAATATCTACCCGACTTCATCTCTCAAATTTCTTATCACCTATCTCATCTCTCTCTCTCTCCTACCCTTGTCCACCACTAATGAAATAACTGTCTAACCACTCTTTTAACAAAAAACATTAGGGGAGATGTACCTTTATCTCAATACCTCAACCTCATACCTTATTTATGTCAGCCATTTCTACCAGCAGCAACTGTTGATACTGTCTTATCTTACTATATATAGTCTAATATTACTTTACTGATTTCTTTTTTCAGCTCTTTGTCACAGCATTATTGCATCACTACTTCTGTTGTAATATAACCACAATGAATCATCTTTATTTGCAAATGTTAAATGTAAAACTTACTTATGTATAAAATCTATTACTTGTATATGCATATTTTTTGCTGCAGCTTTTATATGTATAAAATTTTGATGTAGCTTTTCTTCCTGGGCCTCTGCTGAAAATGGGTTCCTGACCCAGTCGGACCTTCCCCAAATGGCAATCAATAAATAAATAAATAAAATACCAACTTACACTGTCAAATGCTTTCTCTGCATCAAAACCCACCAATAACAGTGCTATTTTCTTACATTCTGCTTCTCTCTGGATCATCATTGTTCCACTAATGTTGTCAAATGTGTGCCTCCCTTTCACAAAACCACATTTATCAGTTTTGGTAACATCTTTGCCATTCTTTTAGCTATTAGAGACAAACACTTTATAATTACAGTTTAAAACTGAAATGGGTGTATATAAAGCTGGGTCTAATGGGTCTTTACTATTTTTAAGTATTACAACCAACACAGCTTTCTTCCTGGATGTCAGTGCTTCCCTTCCTATATAAATACTGTTAAATAAAACCTTCCAGATCTTTATCACTTACTTCCATCCTAGTTTCCAATCCTTCACAGGAAAACCATCGATTCCTGGAGACTTTCCTGAAGATTGATTATACATCACTGTTTTAATCACATCTACCTCTAACCTTGGCATCTTACAAAAATATTTCCATTTGTGGTTTTTCTTGATTTCCATATTTCTCTGTTTTATACAAATTTTCATAACATTTCTAAAACATCTAAACACCTCTACTGGATCTCTGGTTATCTTTCTTGTTATATGGTCCCTAATTTAGGCAACAATGTCTTCTACTTCCTGTTGCCTAAGTTGTTGTTCCAAACGTTTTTATGCTCTGGAGTTATCAAAAAACAGTTGCTCAACAGCAGTGTTCTTAAACTCATGCATATTATCCAGACATTACCTTATTTTCTCTTTAGCGCTCTGCAGATGCACCTCTTCTTGTTCTGTGATATACCCTTATTCTGCAATACTTTAACCTTTGTCAGACCATCTAAATAATTCTTATGTTTTAACTATCTCTCTTTTTTTTTTATTTGTACACTATTTTTAAATTTCACTTTCATTTTATACTACTCACTAAAGAATAGTTGTGTAAGAACTTACCATAACCTTAGATGTCCTTTTCTTCTATCTTGCAGTATTCATAACAGTAGCGAGGTGGCTGCCTGTAGCACCGGACCTCCGGCAAGTATAACAGTGTCTTAGGAAACGAGGTACGTGTGACGTAGCATGTCAGAGCCATAAACCGATGTCGGCTATATATGTGACTTCTGCACGTACCCAACTCAGAGCTGACTGCCGCATACAGTAGTACCCCTGTGATGCTAGAGAAAACGAAGCTTTCCAGACCCACATATATCACCAGTCAAGGAGGCATCTATACCTTACAGCAATGTAGCAGCTGTTATGTCCCATTTGGATGCAAGGAACCAAAAACCCCAAACAGGAAAGCATAAAACAATAAAAAGAGGGGGAAGAGGGGGGACTGAATACTTCAACATGGAAGAGATGGACATCTAAGGTTATGGTAAGTTCTTACACAACTATTCTATGTCCTTCTACTCTCATGTTGCAGTATTAATAACAGTAGGGAGAGTACCAAAGCTTTAGGTAGGAGCCTGGGAGGTAGGTTGGGGGACAGGGTCGATGAGGCCCTGCAAAACTGACCTGGCAAACCCAGCCCTGGCTCTAGAAATCAGGTCTAGTTTGTAGTATTTGGTGAAAGTACGTACAGAAGACCAAGTGGCCGCTTCCAGAATGGAAGTATACGCAATACCCCTGAAGAAAGCTGTTGAAGATGCAGCTGCTCTAGTAGAATGAGCTCTCATATTGGAGTTCAATTCTTTTCCATGAAATGAATAGCAAAAAGAGATTGCCTTAGAAATCCATGAGGCAACTGTCGGCTTTGCCATTGCCTTCCCCAAGGCCCTAGGGTGAAAGGAGACAAAAAGTTGGTCAGACTTTCTGATGGATTTGGTGTCATCCAGGTAATACCTCCGTTGTCTATGAACATCCAGGGAATGCAGAGTTCTTTCTGAGGAGTTCTGAGATTGAGGGAAGAAACGGGTAGATTAACGGTTTGATTCATTAACCACCTAGGCACGAAGGAAGGATTTGTCCTGAGGAGACCCTGTCTCTATAGAAGATAAGGTAGGGAGGAGAGGACATAAGGGCTTGGATTTCAGAGACCCTCCTGGAGGATGTAAGAGCTCACCAGCAGTACTGTTTTCCAAGTACATAGTTTAAGTGATGCTGAATGGGCTGGTTCAAAAGGAGGTAGTGTGAGTTTTTCTAGCACAAAATTATGATCCCAGGATAGAGGGATAGGTCTACGAGGGGAGTCTGATATGGAGAACCCCTTTTAAGAAGAGTTTTACCTCTGGATGCTAAAGGAGGTACCAAAGAAAGACAGGCAGAAATGGCTGACAAATGCACTTTTACAAAAGAGTACGTAGGCCTGAAAGTAGAAGCTCACACAAGTAAGAAAGGACCAAGGGTACTGGAGCAAGGAAGGGGTCCTGCTTGTTCTTGAAACACCACCTGGAGAATCTTTTCCATTTTGATACATAATTTCTCCTGGTACTTGGTTTCCTGGCCTCCTGCAGGACATTATGTCCTCTGAATACAGGTGTCTGAAGGGGATCAAAATTCTATCACCTAAAGGGTCAGTTTGAGGTTGAGCACCTGAGGGTGGATGAGGGATCCCCAGTCTTGTGTGAGTAGGTCAAATCAGTGAGGTAACCTGTAGTGATTTGCCCTTGGCTAATCGATATAGTAGGGGGAAACTAATGCTGTCTTGGCCAAAAGGGGGTCACCAACAGGATTTTTGGTTTGTCCCTCTGGATCTTCAGAAGGACTTTTTGAATCAGTGTGAAAGGGGGAAAGCATAAAGAGAAAAAAGAGAAGTAGTCAGCTTGGGAGCCAACTTCGGGATGGATAGTAAGGTGGTAGTAGACCCCTCCAATGCCACAAGCCATAGTTACCCCCTTGCCATCAGGGCCTGATGGCTGGACAACCTCAGCAGATGTACTCTGGGTTTCTGCTGAACTGGCTTCCACCACGGTTCCTGGTTCTTGCGATGAAATTGACGTCCAATGGGACCGTTGGCTAACATCCACCTCGAGAGTCTCACCAGACTCCTGAGGTGCAGCATGGATGTAGGGCCTAACCTTTTTGGCCTTCTTTCCGAGGCGGTTCCTCAGAGGTACCTACTCCACCCCCTCCATACCTACTGTAAAGCGTCTGAGTCTGGTTTTCTAAATATAACTTTAAAGCGGCAGGCGACTTTGTAATGTTTTACGTACAAAGAATTGGCAGATGTCGCAAGACTTGTAGTCATGGCCTTCCCCCAAAAGTACAGTTGTATACACTTACCATAAATGTAGATGTTTGAGTGTATTCACTGTTGCAGTCATTACATTTGGGTTATCTGCTTTCAGGTAGCCCTCACTCGGCCTGATTAACAAAGTCTTGGGCCCTGCATCGGTTGCTGTCTCTTCTTCCATGACATCAGGTCGTCAGGGGTATAAAACATGCAGCCGATGCCATTACATCAGTTTTTCTTGCCCCAGATGTCAGGTGCCCCCCTAATGGGAAGCAATTAAATATAAAAGCACAACAATATACCTCCATCAAAAAAGCAAATACACCAAAAAGGCTTTTAAGCAGAGTAAAGGAAAGTAGTGGTATAGCCAAAAGAAGTTAGGGGGATGGAGGGAGGGTAACCAGGACTGCAACAGTGAATACACTCGAACATCTACATTTATGGTAAGTGTACACAACTGTACTATGTTCTTCATGTTTCACTGTTGCAGTCATTACATTTGGGTAGATTCCCCAAAGATATAGTTGGAAGGAGGAATTTAGATAGCATTAGGGCCAGCTATAAGGCCCTGCAAGACTGCAATGGTAAAGCCAGCTCTGGATTTAGAGAAAACTGGCAAATGACAATGCTTGGTGAAAGTATGTACAGAACTCCAGGTAGCAGCTTCTAGGATGTCCCTGGTAGGGACGCCTCTGAGAAAGGCTGTAGAGGTAGATGCAGCCCTGGTGGAGGGAGGTCTGATCCCCTGGGGGATAGGTTTTCCATGGTGCTTATAGCAGAAATGAATGCAATGGCTTATCAATTTAGAAATGGTTTGCTTTGAAATAGCCTTCCCCTCTGTCCCTGCAGCAAATGCCACCAGCAGTTGTTCAGATTTCCTTTTAGGTTTAGTCCTGTCCAAGTAGAATCTAAGCTGTCTGCACACTTCTAAGGAATGCAGTATCCATTCCCCTTTATTCTGTGAATTGGGAAAGAAGGTTGGCAAATGAATGGACTGATGCCACACTGGATACCACCTTGGGCATGAAGGATGGATTGGTTCTGAGGGACACCCTGTCCAGATGAAAGATGACGAAAGGCTCCACTTCCATAATGGCCTGTACTTCAGATACCCTTCTAGCTGAAGTGATTGCTAAAAGGAAAGCTGTTTTCCAAGAAATAAATTTTAAGTCTGCAGTAGCAGCTGGATCGAAAGGAGATAGAGTGAGTTTCTCCAAGAGAAAGTTAAGGTTCCAGGGTGGGGGTTGGAGCTCTCCTGGGTGGTCTCAAATTTTTTGCCCCCCTGAGGAAATGCTTGAGCAGTGGATGAGAGAAGAGGGACGGTTCTGTGTTATGAGCTGAAATGGCTGAGGCGTGGATTTTAATGGAGAAAAAAGACAGGCCCTTGTTAAGCATCTCAGTTAAGTATTGTAAAATCTGAGGTAAATTGGGTGCTGCTGTGCTCATCCCTTGAGATTGGTTCCAGGCACAGAATCTTTTCCATTTTCAGCGTAAGATTTTGTAGTACTAGGCCTCCTTGCCTCTAAAATAATATCCATCACAGGTTTGCTGAGGGATGGTAAAGGAGAGATTAAGTAATTAGCAAGGTTCAGTGTTAGAAGCTGAGGGTGCAGAATCTGGTTCTCCTGCTGAGACAGCAGGGAAGGTGTTTAAGGCAGGTGCCATGGAGATAACCGTGACACACTGCGCAGGAGGGGGTAACAAGTGTTGGCGCGGCCAGTCTGGAGCAATCAAAATCATCCTTGGTTTGTCCTGTTTGATTTTTAGTAGCACTTTGGAGAGCAGAGAAGGGGGGGGGGGGCATAGACTGATAGGTTTTTCCAACTGAAGAACAGAGCATCCACTTTCCAGGCTTGTTTGTGGGGAGTCCTTGTGCAAAATCTGTCCAATTGGTAGTTTTGGGGAGAGGCAAACAGGTCTATATCTGGGCTCCCCCATTTGCTTGGCAACATGTTGAAAATCCTTGGTTCCAGTTTCCACTCGTGTGGGTCCATGAGGTTTCTGCTTAGTCCGTCTGCCAGTGTATTTAATTTTCCTGACAGGAATTGAGCTTGTAGGTGCACTTGGTAGCTCAAGGCCGTGTTCCACAATGCCATGGCTAGTCTGCAGAGGGGGTAAGAATGTGTACCCCCCCCCGCTTGTTTATATACCACATAACTGTGGTGTTGTCCGTCTTTACCATTAATTGTCCTAGAAGAAGTGGTCCTTGAAGGCTGTCAGAGCATTCTGTACAGCTAACATTTCTTTTTGACTGATATGCAGGCGCATTTCACTTGGGTTCCATTTGCCCTGAATGCACTTCCCTGCCAGATGAGCTCCTCATGCATAGTCTGACGCGTCTGGTGTTAGGGTTTGAGCGGCAGGGGGTGGTGTGAAAGTTAGTCCCTTGTTTTGGTGGCAGGCCTCTGTCCACCAAAGGAACTCTAGGCGTAGGCAATGTATGATAAGAATCATTGTTTCCAGGTCTTGAGAATGCTAACACCATAGGCTTTTTAGATACCACTGTAGTTTCCTCATATGCAGTTTTGCATATGGAATTAGAAGAATGCAGGAGGCCATGAACCCCAAGGCTTGCAGAATTTGTCTTGCAGATAGCAGGGTTTTTGTGGCCACTTGTTTGAAGTAGTTTGTCAAATGAATTTGTTTCTCTGGCATGAGGTAAGCCATCTGGGAAGTTGTATTCAAGCTTACTCCCAGGAATATAATTTGTTGACAGGGTACCATTTGTGATTTCTTTTTGTTTATGGTGTGCCCCAGAGACGTTAGAACCCTTTGTAAAAAGGCCAGATGATTCAAAAGTATGTCCTGGCTTTCTGCCTTAATTAGACAATCGTCCAGGTATGGGTATATTTGAATATTTCTTTGCCTGCAAAATGCAATAACTGGAGCTAGGCACTTTGTGAATACCCTGGGCACAGTAGATAAGCCAAAGGGCAGTGCAGAGAACTGACAGTGCGTGTAGCCTGCTTTGAAGCGTAGGTATCTTCTGCAAGATTCCCTGACTGGGATGTGCAGGTATGCTTCTTTTAAATCTAATGTTGCCAACCAGGCATCTTTGCCTAGCATAGAAAGTAACTGAAGAGTCAGTATCTTGAATTTTGGAATCTCCAAATAGGTGTTTAGAGTAGACAGGTCCAGGATAGGATGCCATGAATTGTCTTTTCTGGGTACCAGAAAAAGAGTAGAAACCTTGTCCCTTTTTCCTCTTCTGGTACCAGTTGAATAGATCCCATACTTAAGAAAGTACTTTTTTTGGGCCTCTGCCCACTGATTTGGGGGTAGGGCCGGCCACCCACTTGGTGTTGGCAACGTGTGGAAGTGAAATCTGTATCCCTGGGACACTATTTAAAACCCATTTGTCCTGGGTAATGAGTTCCCAATTCTTTGCATGAAGAGCAATCTTTCCTTCCAAAGGGGCAGTCAGTTGATAAGTGCTTGGAAATTTTAAAAGGAAGCCATTGAGACAGTTTACCATAGGGGGGAGTCTTATTATTCCCAGATTTGGAAGTGGAGGCCCCCCACTGCTTAGTTCTGTGTGTCCCCTGGGTCTGAAACCTGGGGCTTTTGCTGTGTCTGGGTTTGGCTTGAGAAGACCTGGAAGTGGCTGGAAAGGACCAATTCTTAGAGGGCCAGTACCTACTAAATCTAGGAGGCTGAACTTGTAAAAAATCTTTAACAGTTTGCATAGATTTAGCTTTATCTTCCATCTTTTTAAGAACTTCCTCAGCCTTGTTGCCAAACAGGCGGTACTGATTTAAAGGAGCATCCAACAATTTAGCTTTAACATGATCAGGCAAAGATTGCTCCTTGAGCCAAGCATGCCTTCTGTGCACAGACCCAGTAACAGCAGCCCTGCAAGAGGCCTCTAATGAATCAAAACCACATTGCAAAGTATGTTTTACAACTTGTTCAACAGAAATCATTAAATCCTGTAATTCTTTATTTTCCACACAGTCAGGAATCAACATCATTTTCTGTTTAAGCAGTCCAATAACATGTTGCTGATACTTTAACATATGAAACTGGCAGTTTAAAGCCCTAATGGTCAAGGTTGCAGAAGTGTAAACCTTCTTACCCCATCTATCCAGCACCCTGGAGTCTCTATCAGAAGGGGTAGGATTTTTAGCAGTAGAAGCCTTAATGCCCTTGGGCCCCTGTGAAATAGTCTCTGGATCTGCAATAGAATTTTTAAAAAGGAACTTCTGAAACTCAGGGACACTTTAGTATCGGTCAGGTTTTCTGGGAGCAGAAGGCAGGGAATCAGGAGCCGAACTAGATTCTGAAAAAGCATCATCAACAATGTCTAGTACAGGAGGAATAGCTAAAGGTCTAACGCTGAGGTAGGAGAAGGAAATCCCCAAGCCTCTTTTTTGAATCAGTAAAATCCTGGCTTTCCCAGTGGAAATGCTCCCTTAGAGTATGTAAGGTTTCCCCAAAAGAAAAATCCTCAGGAGGGGAAGCAGAGGGAATTGAGTTCTCTCCATCAGAATCTTCATAAGTAGATAAGGGCAAATTCAGATCATCAGAAGAATCAGAAAAAACAGAATCCTGATCAGAAGATTCAGAATCAACTTCAGTCCTAGGCGTCTTAGAAGGGGGGGGGGGTTGTCTACCCCTGATTAGGGTTATTAAATCTTCAGCCATTCTTATCATTTTTTTTTTTAGGCATAGAGGCCTGAGCATGTGGCCTGGGCATCGTTTTTTTTAGGCACAGATTGAGATTTAGGCCTAAGTAAAGAAGGAGGCGTCAGTTTAATATGCAAATCCGTAGGCCTGATGCACCCTCAGAAGCCTGTGCCTGCACAGCGGCTCTGGACCCATCCAAGGTAGAGACATCCACGGGTTCCAAAGTTGAAGCATCTCGCAGCATACCGGACTCCTTATTGGTCTCAGTAGAGGCCTGCGAATCAGAAGTAGCGGGTATCAGGGGCTGCGAAAGCACCTCACTAAGTAACGGCGAACTGGCGACTGGCTTAGGAGAAGCATTGTCGGCAGTTTTGGACCTCAGCGGCCTGTCTCTGTCTTTATCTTTGCGTTTTTTCAGAATCTCGGTAGTCGGATGGCTAACCAATGCCATTTCCTGGATAATTAAACAGAGAACCGAAAAATTTAGAGGCGAAAATATACCAACGGCGGACTGTGCGCTGATTAAATAAAGCACAAAACCGACAGCAAGCTACATCGTGGTCAGGGCCTAGGCAAGGAATACAGTACGAATTAAAATCTTTATGAGGTATTTGCTTTCCACAAGTAATGCAATTATTGACTTTTACCGACATTGGTAAGGAGTAAGAAAAAGTTTCCCCAACGGGGTACTTAGCTTTAGTTGAAGACTTCGGTTCTGAAACTCAAAAATGAAAATTTCAGGAGTCGGTCGACCGGCACTTGCGAACTGCTTCTGCTTCAGGCACTGCACAGCAAGAAAGACTGATGTAATGGCGTCGGCTGCATGTTTTATACCCCTGATAAACTGACGTCATGGAAGAAGGGACAGCAACCGACGGAGGACCCAAGACTTTGTTAATCAGGCTGACTGAGGGTTACTTGCAAGCAGATAACCCAAATGTAATGACTGCAACAGTGAAACACGAAGAACATCAAAACAAACACTGGTCGTGAGTGTCCTTATGTGGAATTTGTCTTCCACAAGCACACTTTCCCTTCCTAGCTGACATGTACATCTCGAATGCGAGAAGGAATATAAACCAAAATCATAAAAAGGGTACTTATCTGAAAGTGGACAGCTGAAGTCAAACAGAACAAACGGTTTCCACAAGCTGGCGATCGGAGGTCTGTAGATAACTGCGGCAGAAAGGTTATGAGTTGGGTACGTGCAGACGTCACATATATAAGCTGACGTCAGTTTACGGCTCTGACATGCTACGTTGCACATACCCCCTTTCCTAAGGCTTTGGTATACTGGTCAGATGTCCGGTGCTGCAGGAAGCCGCCTCCCTACTGTTATGAATACTGCAACATGAAAATAGACGGACATTTATACCTTACGAAGACATTTCTATCTTCCTTAATAAGTCTCTAATAATTTCCACTACTCATTCCTCAAATTCCTCCCTTTTTTACAGGTAAGTGGTGAAGTGCCAGTGTCTCATTTTTACTTCATTACCATGCATTTTTATCTTAATTGTTACAGGCGCATGATCTGAAAAAGTTATTGGATGTGTATTTAAATTTCAATTAAATGAACATCTTCTGTGAAATATAATTTCTGTTTAGTCTAGCTTAGTTATTGCACATTAGGGAATAATACAAAAATTCTCTCAAGAGTTCCTTCTACTGAAATGACATCTTTCATACCAATTATTTTCATAAATTTCTTCAGAAGTCTATCCTCTTCTGTAATATATTAACCTTCCAGGTCCCCAAGATACATCCTCATTGCTGTAAATCAAGTTTCATTCCCCACCTATAAGTAATGTTCCCTGCTGTAATCTTATTATTTCTCCCAATTTTTTAAACTCCACAATAGCAGTTTTAAGTGGAATGCAAACATATGCTAGCATAATCCTCCTCCCTTGCCAGTGGCCTCTTACTATCACAAATCTACTTATAGTTTTTCCGCTTCCATTATTCCTCTAACAATTAGTTTAAGTACTCCCCCTTTTCCTTTGTCCCTGATATTCTGCTGAATATCCATCCTGAAATCCTTTCTTTATCAAAATCACATGCTCACTTCTTTCCAAATCTGTTTCCTGAAGAAATGCTATTTACACTCGACATTTCTTAATGCAATTCAGTACTCTTTACCTTTTTGTCTATACCTGGGAGGCTATTCACTTTCCAAAACAATAAGGACAGTGCAACCATTAAGATAAGTGGTTATTATTCCCACCTATTATATATGGCAGCTTTTTTAAATGTCCATTTCCAGCGTTTTTGTTATAGATTCCCAGTAATTTTGACAGATTATAGTTGTTTCTTGCCATCTTCATTTGAACCTATGTCACATTTTACAAGACTTTTTGTTTTAATGAACACTACAAACAAAAACACCCATAGTACATTAAATTAAAACAAGTACACAAAACGATATATAAATATTGAAGTTTAACATTCCTGATAGGAACAATTGTCCCAAATGACAGCTGCACCTGCAGGCATTAACAAACTTACAATTAAGATTATTCATGCTAAGACAGTCTGTACACCTACTTACACTAATTAATGGCTGTTCTCATCTTTTTTAAGCACCTTTATTGAATTATCATGCGACACAGGCAAACTTACATTTAAATAATAGTAATCAAGCCATATTAATAAGTTCACATTTACAACCATGCATCACATGCATTGTTCTATACAATATAATCAGAAAAAGAAATTATGTACTCACCATAACGTTCCATGTGTGTTGTCCATTTTCATTCACCATAAACACATGGGTTTTGATCCAACTTGGCCACTATTTTTCAGCTTGTGGAAGCCTACAAACTCTCAAGCTCCTCTCTTCCCACAATACCTTTCTCCTATTCCACTCAGATAATACATATAGCTTAAAAGGAAAGAAGACAACAGAAACTATAGGCACAGACCATCACTGGAGACCAACTGGAAACTAAATCAAGGCGACAAACTAAAT
This sequence comes from Protopterus annectens, assembly GCF_019279795.1. Classification (NCBI taxonomy): domain Eukaryota; kingdom Metazoa; phylum Chordata; order Ceratodontiformes; family Protopteridae; genus Protopterus; species Protopterus annectens. Next base: position 613,824,649 of record NC_056747.1, read on the forward strand.
AAAAACAAACAAGAAGTTATGTACTCACCATAACGTTCAATGTATGTAGTCCATCTCACCTCACATTCTTACTCACGGGTTCGGAGCCGAATATCGGCTCCGACTCGGCCAACTTTTTTTTCTAGCACAAAGTCTCTTATTGGCTGGGCTAAACAGGTATCCCATGTTGCACTGCTCCATAGCCCCAGATCTAGTTTGCTGCGAACCCACAATCACACTTCATGCATAACAACAACCCGCTACAGTAGAACACTATCAAGGGGAATAAGAAAAGACAACTACCATTGAAGGGTACTCAAACACCAATTCCAGTCTCCAAATCCTCCAGGAAGGGGGCAGGTGTGAGGGTATGTAAGAATATGAGGCGAGATGGACTACATACATCGAAAGTTATGGTGAGTACATAACTTCTTGATGTTATGTAGTCCAATCTTGCCTACATTCTTACTCACGGGACAGCGTCCCCAGCACCTCTATCCTGGGAGGCTCAAAGGAAGATATTCCTGAGGACTGTGGAACCCAAAGGAAGCCTGGCCCCTAGAAGCCACGTCCAGTTTGTAATGAGTAATAAAGGTGTGTGGGGAAGCCCACGTAGCTGTAGCACAAATATCATCCAAAGATAGCCTGGCATGGTAAGCTATTGACACAGAAACAGCACTAGTAGAGTGAGCCTTGACGGGGAACGGTAGATTTCTGCCCACTGAGGAGTAAATAAAGGAAATACAACTTGAAATCCATCTGGAGATTGTAACCTTGGAAATAGGGGATCCTGCTCTACTTTCTGAAAAAGACACAAACAATTGGTCAGCTTTTCGTATGTGTAAGTAGACTCGTAATTGCCTGTGCACGTCCAATTGATGAAATCTAAACTCTGTTTTGTTCGAGAATTGAGGGAAGAAAACTGGCAGCTCAATAGACTGATTGAGATTAACAGTAGATGTTACTTTAGGAAGAAAGGACGGATTAGGTCTAAGAGAAACCCTGTCCTTATGGAAGATTAAATACGGGGGTTTGATGGACAGAGCTTGAATCTCTGACACCCGTCTAGCTGATGTGATGGCTATTAGGAAAGCAGTCTTCCAAGACAGAAACTTTAACTCGCAGGAGGCAGCCGGTTTGAAAGGTGGGGAAGTCAAGGCTTACAAAACGAAGTTTAGATCCCAGGGCATGATGGGTTCTGACACAGGAGGCCGGAGTAACAAGGTGCCCTGCAGAAAGGCCTTACAGAGTTTATGTGCCATAAGGGAAGGCTCGTAGGAGGTATGAAAACTAGAAATAGCAGCCAGCTGCACTTTAATGGTAGCAGAAGCAGAACCCTGTCGAAAGAGCATGGACAAAAAATCCAAAACAGCAGGAATTGGGGCTGTGTAAGGGTCAAGTCCTTGGGCATGAGCCTAAATGGAAAATCTCTTCCATTTGCTGGAATAAATCTTCCTGGTGGAAGACTTATGAGAAGAGGATAAAATGTGCACCACCTCAGGTGAAAAATGATGAAATCTGACTAACGACACAAGTGGAGTAGCCAGGCTGTCAACCTGAGGGTCCGCAGGGAGGGATGGAACTGCCCCGAGATGTGCGTCAGTAGGTCTGGTACTGGGTCCAGAATCCAAGGACTGTCCACCGCGAATTGATGAAGAAAGGAGAACCAGACTTGCCACCAGCCAGTGTGGGGCAATTAGAATCATCTTGCTTCCCGAGGATATGGCTTTCTGAATCACTCTTGGTAACAGAGGAAACGGAGGGAAAGCATAGAGCAGACCGGAGGGCCAATTGTGGAATAGAGCGTCCCTTTGTGACTCCCCCTGTGGGGGGATCAGGGTGAAGTAGCTGCTGCATTTGGCATTGAGGGGGATGGCAAAAAGATCGCAGCAAGGCTGACCCCACCTACTGAAAATCTGTTCTGCAACCAGAAGGTTCAGGGACCACTCGTAAGGCATCGAATAGCTCTGCTCAGCCTGTCTGTTATCACACTGGCCTTCCCAGGAATGTGCGTTGCCACTAGAAACCGTTGGGAAGACACTGCCACACTCGCATAGCCTCCTCTGCACAGGGGGTAAGATCTGGTTCCTCCTTGCTTGTTTAGGTACCAGACAACGGACATGTTGTCCGAGTGAATTGCAATCGTTCCCAGAGGAAGAGAGCTCTGAAGTGCCCGCAACGCCAATAACACCGCTCTCATCTCTACAACATTGATGTGCAGATGTACCTCATGATCTTGCCACGTGCCTTGGACCATCCTGCCAAGATAATGCCCCCCCACCCCATCTGGGAGGCGTCCATGGTCACCGTGGCGACAGGTGAGGAAGGGACAAATTGTTTTCCCTTGTCCAGATTGGTGGGACATAACCAACGGAGATCTTGCTTGCATCAGTCCGTGAGTAGGATCTGGTGGGAAAGGGGGAGTTTCTGAAAAAAAACATTGGGCAAAGAGAAGCCACTGAAGAAGCCTCATGTGTAATCTCACTAGGGCACTAACATAATGGTAGCTGCCATGGATCCCAGAAGCTGAAGCACCAATCTTGCTTGTACTTTCCTGAGGGGTAATAAAGCATGAACCTGATTCTGCAACACTCCGATCCTTCCTTGAGGCAGGAAGGCCCGCATTTGGATGGTGTCTAGCTCTGCGCCTATAAATTTGACACACTGTGAGGGCAGCAAGGCAGATTTTTCCCAGTTCGAGGTAATTCCTAGTTGTTGATAGAGGGTAATGGTAGCATCCCTGGCCCGGATGAGAAGATGCCTGGTGGGGGCAGTGAGGAGCCAGTCGTCCAGGTATGGAAACACTTGGAATCCTTGACGTCTCAAGTGAGCTGTCACCACCGCCAAGCACTTGGTGAACATCCTGGGGGCTGTGGTGAGAGCAAAGGGCAGGGCACGAAACTGAAAATGACTGGCTCCCAGCAGGAAGCGTAAGTGACTCCTGGATGCCCTGTCCATTTTGATATGGTAGTAAGCATCCTTGAGGTCAATGGAGCACATCCACACCTTTTCCCAGCAACGGGAAAATGGACTGAAGGGTGACCATTCGGAATTTGGACTTGGACTTCAGAACGTAGTGGTTTAATCGGCTGAGATCTAGAATGGGTCTCAGGTCCCCTGTTTTTTTCGGCACCAAAAAGAGTCTTGAGTAAGTCCCTAATCCGATTTGGTCTGAGGGGACAGGTGATGACTCCTTTCTTTAGCAGCTTTGAGAGTTCTAATGCTGCGTGATCCCTTTTGACTGGGTGGAACGTCCGGGATTCTCCTGAGTGGAGGGGGATTTGACAAAAAGTGAATGGTATAACCTCCGGAAACTATTCGTAGCACCCATCGATCCTGGGTGATGCTTTCCCAGGCTTCCAGGTACAAAGAAATGTGGCCCCCGACTGGTTCCGGAATAGCACAGTCGGGCAACACATCAGGAATGATGGTAAGAGGAATCATGGTCTCCCGAGTTACGGGGGCCTCCTCTGCCTCTAGGGCGGCATCTTCCAGAATAACCTCCCCCTCCTCTGCCTCTGGAGGGGGACTCGCCTTGTGCGGCAGGGAAAAACTTCTGTGACTTCTTGAACCACAACTTCCCTCCTCTCTGAGCCTTGGGGTAAGGCCTAGAGGGAAGGGAAAAACGGACCCCTATGGCAGACAGGGTCTTTCCCTCTTGCTCGCATCTGGTGAGGGTGTCTTTCACCTTGGTCCCAAAAAGTGAGGACCCATCAAAGGGGGCGTCAGTGAAGAAAGACTTGAAGGCCTCAGCAAAATGACACAGGTGCATCCAGGCTTGCCTCCTGAGGGCTACTCCCGAACTAGCTGCCCTACTCGCCCCCTCGGCTGCATACGAAATGAGCCTCATGGACGAGTTGACAATCAAATTGAGGGTAGATACCTGGGCATTAACAGTGTGCGCTAACGCCTCAGGTACGTTACCTGCTAGAGTATCTCCTAACTCCTTGTGGAGATCTCTCTGGAGCCGAGTAAAATGACAAAGATAGTTCAGCGACCGCAGGGTGAAGGTTGCCGACTAGAGGGTATGCTTCCCATACCGGTCCATGCTCCTGGACTCCTTGTTAGGAGAATGGATGGAGGAAGAAGATTTGGCTACTTCCTGCTGTGTGGCCGCCGCCACCACCATGGCATCTACAGAAACCCCTTTGGACAGGAACTCTTTCCCCGAGGGGGCCAGAAAGAAACTTATTGGGCCTTCTGGGCAAAGGTTCCACCAAATCAGGATTCTCCCACACCCTTCGACAAATTAAATCCAGGAGCTCATCGAAGGGTGGAGACACCCAGGAGGCAGAGGGTTGAGCACCAAAGGCCTTGAGGAATACCGACTCCTCCTCAGAGGGGGTTTTGGACGGCCAGTCACCTCTCTGTCTCAATATTTCCAGGATGTCAGAGAAGGAGACATCATCGGAGGACGACTTGTGGGACCCCGCTGACTCCTCGAGGTCGGTATCAGAAGTGACAGACTCGTCCTGGGAGTCTATGTGCTTCCTCTTGCACAACTTCTTTCTGGGAGGCTCCTCAGGCGCGGACTCGGAGGGACCCTCAGAAAGTTGGCGACCGCTCATGGGGGTATCCCCAGACCTTTGGGTTCTGCCATCTACGGATAGGGGGACATCAGAAGCTCTAGCCGGGGTGGAAGGGGATTGAATGACCGATCCGGGTGATGTAAAAAGAAGTTATGTACTCACCATAACGTTCCATCTGAGTAGGTAAACTTCATTTGTCAGCAACCTGTGGGTATCGGATCCATATCGGATCCGAGCCGGCAGCTTCAAACAGCTAAGATCTGAGCTCCAAGCTCCTCCCCTTACCCATAATCCCCTGCCATCCCTCTCTGACCTCAGATCGAGTTTGCTATAGTAAAACAGCATATTAAAACAAAGGATCACCTGCAACTCCTAACCTGGTGTTATCTGGAGAAAAGGACAAGGAATCCTTCTAGGACGCACTATAGGTTAGGGGGATGGAGGGGGGGTTGGTTACTGACAAATGAAGTTTACCTACTCAGATGGAACGTTATGGTGAGTACATAACTTCTTTATCCGAAGTAGTTAACTTCATTTGTCCATCAACCTGTGGGACAGAGTCCCCAGCTATCCAAACTTGGGGGGTCCTCATGGAAGGATATTCCGGAGCACTGCAGAGCCGAAAGATGCTCTCCCTGTGGAAATTAGATCCAACTTGTAATGGTTAATGAAAGTATGGGATGAAGCTCAAGTGGCTGCTGAAAAATGTCGTCCAAGGACACTCTGGAGCAAAAGGCAGCAGAAGTAGAAATAGATCGGGTAGAATGAGCGTGGACTCTTTCAGGTTCAGGTCTACCAGAAATCTTATATGCAAGAAGTATACATTGGGAAATCCATCTGGACAATGTAACTTTTGATACTGGTTTGCCCAAAGAGGGTCTTGCAAAGGATACAAAGAGTTGCTCAGATTGCCTATGTTCAGCGGTCCTGTGCAAGTAGAATCTCAATTGCATATGTACATCCAGAGAATGTAATTTGTATTCACCCTTGTTTTGATAATTTGGAAAGAAAACTGGTAAATTAGTAGATTGATTAATATTGGGCTCAGAAGCAACTTTGGGTAGAAAGGAGGGATTGGTCCTGAGTGAAACTCTATCTTTATGGAAGACCAAGTACGGTGGTTTGGCACAAAGGGCTTGAAGCTCCAAAACCCTTCTAGCCGAAGTGATAGCGATGAGAAAGTCCGTCTTCCATGATAAGTATTTCAGATCCACCAAGGCTGCGGGTTCAAACGGAGGGCCGGTCAAGGACTGGAGAACAAGAGTTAAATCCCATGGAGGGACTGCGTCTTTCACCGGAGGCCTTAAGAGGAAGGTGCCTTTTAAGAAAGTCTTACATAATTTGGAAGATGCTAAGGAACCGAGGTCACTTCCCACATGATAATGGGAAATTGCAGCGAACTGGATTTTGACCGTGGAAGAGCTAGCACCTTGGTTGAATAAGGTCGAAAAAATTCTAACACCGCTGGTATGGGAGCTGTAAAGGGATCCAAATTTCTATGCTCCGCCCAGATAGTAAAGCGTTTCCATTTGCTGTTATAAACCTTTCTCGTAGAAGGTTTATGAGCGGCCACTAAAATAGCCTTAACAGGGGACGAGATACCGAGAGTCCTAACTATTACTGGAACTGGATCAGCCAAGCTGTGAGCTTGAGGTTGTCCAGGTTCGGAGTTGGTAAACCCAGTGGGTGAGAGATCAGATCCGGGGTGGGATCTAGAATCCATGGAGGATTCACTAGATGAGACCATAGACATGGGAACCATGTTTGACAAGGCCAGAATGGGGCTATGAGGATTACTCTGCTCCCCAACCAATGGGCTTTCTGCAAGAATTTCAGCATTAGGGGAAGAGGAGGATAAGCATAAAATAGACCGGATGGCCAAACATGCACCAGAGCGTCTCTGGGGGATTCCCCTGGTGGGGGAGTTAGAGCGAAGTAGTCGCTGCACTTCGCGTTCGAAGGAGACGCGAAGAGATCGCAGCAAGGTTGACCCCACTTGAGGAAGATTTGCTTCGCTATTCTGGGGTTCAGAGACCACTCGTATGGCGAGAGGATTGTTCGACTCAGCCTGTCTGCCAAGATGTTCGACCGACCCGGAATATGCGTCGCTATGAGAAAGCGGGTGGTGGAGATCACCCATTCCCAAACTCTCATGGCCTCTTGACAAAGTGGGTAGGATCTGGTTCCCCCCTGTTTGTTGATATACCAGACCACTGACATGTTGTCTGTCTGAATTGCGGCTGTCTCTAAGGGAAGAAGGGCTTGGAGTGCTTGCAATGCCAAAAGCACCACTCTCATCTCTAGGACATTGATATGCAATAAGGTCTCTGAATGGGTCCACATGCCTTGGACGGTTCAGCCCATACAGTGCCCCCCCACCCTAGGCGAGAAGCATCCCTGGTCACCGTGGTTAGAGGCGGGGACATAGAAAAGGGGCGTCCTATCTGGAGGTCCGGTGATTGGAGCCACCAGAGCAGGGAATTCCTGCAAGCCCTGCTGAGGGGTATAGGTGAACTCAGTGGGAGTAGCAGGATGGACCATTGAACCTGCAAGGTCCATTGTAGTGCCCTCATGTTCAAGCACGCTAAAGGTAGCAGATTGATCACGGCTGCCATGGAACCTAGAGCCCTCAGAACCAATTCCGCTGGAGGAGCCGAGGATTGTAAAAGGGCCAGTACGTGGAGCTTCAGGGTACGAATCCGGTCCGGAGTTAAGAAGACTCAATAGGTTTGTGTCTAATCTGGCTCCTATGAAGTCTAAGATCTGGGTTGGATGAAGGGAAGATTTGTTGAGGTTGATTGTGATTCCCAGCCGGGAGGCCAGGTGGAGGAAGTAATCTCTGGCTGAACATAGTAGATGCCTGTTAGGGGCGGTCAGGAGCCAGTCGTCCAGGTAGGGAAAGACCTGTATACCCGGGAGTCTCAGGTGGGCCGCTACTACTGCCAAAACTTTGGTGAATACCCTGGGGGCTTTGGTGAGACCAAAGGGGAGGGCCCTGAACTGGTAGTGACTGGCTCCTAGCCGGAAGCGGAGAAACCTTCTGGACCGTCTGTCCATCAATATGTGGTAGTACGCATCCTTGAGGTCTATTGAGCACATCCAGTCGTACGAGGGGGAGAATGAATTGAATGGTGACCATCTGGAACTTTTCTTTGGCCACTGACAGGTTTAGTAAGGACAGGTCGAGGATTGACCTTAAGTCCCCCGTCTTTTTTGGCACCAGAAAGAACCTGGAGTAGAAGCCCGATCCGGACTGGTCTAGGGGGACGCGCTGGATCACCCTTTTTTCTAGCGGCTGCTACCTCCCTTTGATTGGATGGGACATCGGGGAGGCTCCGGGGTCTGGGCGGGGGATTCAGAAAGGGGATTTTGTAACCTCTGGATATGATTTGAAGCACCCAGCGATCTGTTGTAATGGACTCCCAAACTGCTAGGTGCCTCGAGAAACGCCCCCGCCTGCCTCCAGAGTGGAACAATCGGGTAACCCTTCAGGGCTGCTGCACGGGCCGATCCAAAAATGGTTCTCTCGACCCGAAATTCTTCGGTCCCCCTCTGCCTCTGGGCCGGCGTCCACCTTGTCCTCCTTTGCCTCTGAAGGACGAGGGGTCCGGAGCGAAACGGGACTGTTGAGACTTCCGGAACCACATCTTCTTCTGTCCCTTTTGGTTCCTGGAGAAGGACCTCTGGGGAGCCGAGAAGCGGACCCAGACGGCAGACGTCTTCCCGTCTTTCTTGTTCTGGACCAGCGTGTCGTGGACGGTCTTGCCAAAAAGCGAAGAACCGTCAAAAGGGGCATTTGCGAAGGACGCCTAGAAGGGTTCTGCAGAGGCGGAGCCAAGCGTGTAGTCTCAAAACAACGCCCACTCCACGAGCTCTAGCGGCTCCTTCCGTAGCATGGGAGAGGAGCCGCATAGAAGTGTTCGAGATGGACTTGAGAGTGGCCATTCGAGCTGAGAACACCTTATACTCAGTCGACATGGACTCTGGGGGTGACCCGGCGTATTCCTTGATGAGATCCCGCTGGAGTCGTATGACGTGTGCCATATAGTACAGCGACCTTACCGCGAAGGTAGCTGAAGCGAACATCCACTTCCCCAGGCGGTCCATCGTCCGAGACTCCTTGTCGGGAGGATGGACCGAGGAACTCTCCTGAGCCAGTTCCCTCTTGGTGGCAGCCGCCACCAACATGGCATCTACAGGAGCACCCTTGCTCCACACCGCCCTATCAGTGGGGGGGGGGGCTAAGGATTTTATTCGGTCTCTTTGGAATGGGCTCAACAGTGTCCGGTTCCTTCCATGCCCTGGTAGTGATGAGATCTACCAGGGGATCAGCAGGAGGGGACACCCAAGAGGTAGATGGGTCTGCGTCAAACGCCTCCAGGAACACAGACTCATCCGAGGAAGGCTTTTGGGCTGACCAGCCCCCTCTAATTCGAAGCATTTCCATAATGTCTCCAAAGGAGACGTCCTCTGGGGGGTGACCTTGGGGAACCTTCCCCTTCCTCTAAGTCTGCGTCTTCTGTCAAAAACGCAGGTGAGTCCAAGTGCCTCCTCTTGCACTTACGTTTGTGAGGGACCTCCTCGGGGGGGCTGTCTGAAGAGGCCTCACCAACCACATCTTGCTCCTCTAAGGGAACCACCTGGGACGTAGGCGCAGGCTGTCCCTGGGGCCGGGTGATGGAAGGTAGGCCCGTCTGAGAGAGAGTGCAGGGTTGATCCGTAGTCGGAGCCTGGGGCCTGGAATCCCTCGACAATACCCTCTCCACTACATCGAATGCCGAGGGAGAACTGCTCTCTCTAGGATCTGAGAGCAGCCCCCACGGATCTGGTGTGGATCGGAACCAGCGCCGAAGAAATCGGATCAGAAGGGCCAGTATGCTCCGACCGAGATGGAGCCGAAGACACACTGACCCCTCCAGATCCGAAGCTCAGCTCTCGGCTCCGAGAGCTCAGATCCGAAAAGGGACCCGACAAACTTGAGGGTGCGGTCGGAGCCGAAGTACGAAGCACTATCGGCGCCGAACCTCCCCCGGCTCCTATGCAACCTGGATCCGAAGGCAATGAACCTCGGAAGTGGGTCGGAGAAGGAGCAATCGGGGCGAAAAAGGGGGTTGAGCCCCCCCCCAGAGGGGGGGGGGGGTAGGCATGAGCACTCCCATCTGCAGCTGGGCCTGGAGGAACCTACGCATCATCCAGTCCATATCTGCATCGGACAAGCTTCGGGTGGACCCAGAGGAGGCCACCGAGGCGGGCCGGGAGTGCCGCCTCGATGAACTCGAAGGCGACCGGGTCTCCTCCTCCGGCTCCGGGGAGAAGCAAGGTGAATAGAGCTGGGAAGGAGAAGGCCCAGAAGCCCTGGGAGAAGCAGCTTGTTTAGCTGGCGGAGCCGAGGAAGAAGACTCGGCCCGCCGCTTGTGGTGTCTTTCTTTCTTCTTCTCCCGCCTAGCATCCCTCTCCTCCTGACCTAAGGTGGGAGGTTGAGTCCCGGCCAGTGGAGCAGGGGTGGAAGGGGGCACTGCTGCGGCCGTGGCAGGTGCCACCAAGGGAGAGGAGGTCGAAGCCGAATCCGGGGGCAAAAGTCCCACCAGAATCAACCTCGACCTCCTGTCCTTTGAGCCCTGGAGTTGAAGGCTGCACAAATAGTGCAGCCTGAGGAAAGGTGGTCAACCCCAAGGCAAGTAACACACCGAGTGTGGCCATCCGCCGGGGATAGCTTATGGCCACACTCGGTTCATTTAGAGAAAAAGGTTTTGGGGCCTCAGACATAGTTAAACTAAAAACAACACAAGGCCCAACACACACGCCTTCACACACACGGGGAGGAATGAACTACACTAAAAATTAACAAGATAACAATATTAAAAACTAAAAGGTTTTAATACAAGGGGCAACACACACAACAACAAGCAATATTACACTACAGAAAATTAGAAAATAAATATTTTTCTCACAGAACGACTAACTCCCATGCCTGGAACTTGTTCAAAGCTGTTGAGTCAACCGCGGCAAATGAGATCTGAGGTCAGAGAGGGATGGCAGGGGATTATGGGTAAGGGGAGGAGCTTGGAGCTCGGGTCTTAGCTGTTTGAAGCTGCCGGCTCGGATCTGATATGGATCCGATACCCACAGGTTGATGGACAAATGAAGTTAACTACTTCAGATCTGAAGATCTGGCCAGTGTGCTCCTCATGGCCTCGAAGGCGGGTCCCCCCCGAATCCGAGGACCGACCGGCCTCTGAGGCCATGACCGGGGTCGGGGTTCCCCGAGCCGATGCGCTGAGGGGAGGCTCAGAACCGACAGATGTCCCGAAGTATCCCCCCCCCAACAGAGGAAACCCGAGTACCGAAACCTGTGGACGGAGCCGACATGGTAGGAGCTGACGTCGGCACCGATAAACCCTTGAGGGGTATCGAAGCCGGCACAAGAACATCACTCGGAGCGGAGCACTCCGGCTCCGAAGACAAGGAAGTGCTCGGAGGAGGAACCATCGACACAAGCATCGGGACGGGCTCCGGAGCCAACTGGGTCAGAGCCGAAAATAATTTTGCCAACACCGGCAACTGCAGGAGCCTCTGAACCACCCTATCAACATCCAAATCAGAAAGCCTGGAGGATTTGGAGGACAGAGAGGGGGATTGGGATCTCCTATCAGGAGAACCATGCCTAACACTGGCAACTGGCTCCGAATGGGTTCCAATAAAATTGGAGCCGAGGTCGATTCCAGCACAACAGATATCTCCTGCGGTCCCAAGGACAAAGGAGCCGAGGAGGTAGAGTCCAGTTTAGAAGTTTTCTTCGGTGGCTCCGAGGAGACAGATGGAGCCGGAGATCTTTTCTTCGCCTTCGACTTGGACTGAGTACTAGAAGTCGAGTCTAAAGACTCCTCACACGAAGGTTTTAGGAGTCCCTTCAATATAAGTTTATTTTTTCTTTCCTGTAGCACCCTCAGACTGAAGGCATGGCGGAAGCTACAGGATTCTTGCAAATGAATTGCTCCTAGGCAATACATACATATGGAATGTCCGTCCGTAATGGACATCTTATAGTTACATTTGGAGCATTTCTTAAAACCCGAAGGTTTATGTTCCTTTTGATCCTTAGACATCGCAACTAAAATACTAAACACCAAGACCAAGGAGATGACTTGGCCAGAAAAAACAGCAAAGGCGGGAAACTATCTCTACACACAAAACCCCAAAGAACCTCTAAGTAAAACGGTTCTTTAAAAACCTTACAACACACAAACTCAACCAGGGAAAAACTACACAAAATTTAATCTAATTTAAACAGGCCTAGCCCACCGGAACAGTTAGGGATACCAACTCACACACTGACAACACTTCAATAATATTTAAACAATAAACAAGAAGAAATAGCTATAAAATAGCTTTTGTTTGAATAGCAACAATTTTCTGAAGAGAAAATAGTAATTTAGAGGTACATAGCCACAGCCAAGCGAGACCACGTCCTAGCTACATGAGCGGCAAACGAGATCTGGGGCTATGGAGCAGTGCAACATGGGATACCTGTTTAGCCCAGCCAATAAGAGACTTTGCGCTAGAAAATAAAAGTTGGCCGAGTCGGAGCCGATATTCGGCTCCGAACTTGTGAGTAAGAATGTAGGCGAGATTGGACTACATAACATAAACAGGTTCGAAAAAATAGCAACACAGTCCAGAAAGAGCCCTCAAACACAATGCTACAGCTGCGGAAATTAGTTTGGTCGTGGAACTTATTGATTTAGTACTTTCAAATAACTACTTTATGTCCCAAGACCGATTTTATCTGCAAAAAGTAGGGGTAGCAATGGGGTCACCATGCGGAACTTGTGTCGCAAATCTGGTCATGGCCTACTGGGAATCGGAATATGTGTTCAAGAATAATTCACTTTGTGATTCCTTTGTCTTTTATACAAGATATCTGGACGACATCTTCATCCTTATTAATGGAGATGAGCGGGATAGTGAATATGTGCTGGAATATTTCAACAGCACTACACACTTTTTACAATTCACTTCTACATTTAACACTGATACTATAGCGTACCTGGACATTTGCCTAGTGAAAAATTACGCTATTAACAGTTATGTAGCAAGGATATTTAGGAAAAACGTATTCCAATACATTCCTTCATTTCTCCAGTAGCCACCCTTTCCACCAAAAGAGGTCAGTTATTAAAGGTCAGTTAGTGAGGGCCTCTAGAATGACCAGCTTAGATGAAGATTTTTCTGACGAATGCTCCATTCTAAAAAGTATGTTTCTGCACCGTGGATACCCTGAATCCCTCTTAGATGCCCTTATTCAGGAGGTCACAATTAAGAGAGTGGACAGGGTCTACATTCCACTTCTTAGTGTCAAACCCTCATTGCCACCTATTAGTACGCACAACGCAGAGGGCGAATATTTAGACACTACTAGTAGAGTACTGACTAGTGAGGAGAAGAATGTCACATTGACATTCATCACTACATTCAGTTCACATAGTTACTCATGTCTGGCCATCTTACAGAAAAACTGGGACCGGTTTAAGATGTATCCTAACATTTACTCTAAAGTAGGTGAATCTCCTAGAGTGACATTTAGAAGAGGGAAGAACCTTAAAACCCTCTTAGAACAGCAACACACTTCAGTAGTGCGGTGTACTGGGATGAATAAATGCCAAAACTGCAATTATTGCAAACTTGTAGAAGTCACTAATTCTTTCAAGGTTAATGGTACAACTTACAAACTGAAAGGCAGATTTAATTGTAACTCTCCTTTTGTAGTTTACCTTGCTAGGTGTACATTCTGTCCTACTTTCTATATAGGAAAGATGGAGCGGAGGCTTCGTGACAGAATTTATGAAACACCAATATGCTATGAATAAATGCAAACTGGAGAATGCGCTAGCTAAGCACATTGTTTCCAACAAAGATCATGTCTTTAAATTTATCATCATTGATCAAGCCAAGTGTGACACTAGGGGTGGTCCTAGACCTCTTAAACTTGAATTGGCTTGGCAAGTGCGGCTGAATGCCTATAATTTCCATGGGCTAAATGACTCATGTTCAATCAGCAGCATTCTAAAATTAAATAGTTTGCAGAGATGAGTCACAACTTGTTAAAAAGATATTTCTCCCTGCTAATGGTTGAGTTATATAAGTTTTTTCTATTGCTTTTTTTCCCCTGTGTATTGTGGATACTGTTGTAGGCATGTCTATATTTTAACGACGTTTTGTTTTTGGTTACTAGTAGTTGTTACTTTAATTTTAAGGTGCATTTATTTATGTAAAACAAAGTGATGGAATTGGTGAATGTTGATCACCTGTTTTATTTATAAGGAAGGTTTTACTCTATTTTTAACTGTTTCTGAAGAAGTTTGCCATTAGGCTGACGAAAAGCGCTTTAAACAGTGGAATAAACAGTGCAATTTGGCTCTTTCTGGACTGTGTTGCTGTTTTTTCTAACCTGTTTTTTGTTTTCATCACTGGAGACCAAGCCATAAGGTATTTAAGGTGTCTTTGAATCCTCGCATACTGACTTCTTGGTAATGGACAGGGGATAGGAGGGTGGGGAGTTAATAGTGAAAAACTGGACAACACAGATGGAATGTTATGGTGAGTACATAACTTCTTCATCTGATGTAGTTAATTTTCATTCACCATCAAAGTATGGGACAGAGTCCCCAGCTACCTGAGCCCTGGGTGGCCTTAAGGAAGGATGTTCCTAAGAATGAACAAACCAAAGGTCACTCTTCCTTTCTAGACCAGATCTAATTTGATAAAGGTATGTGGGTTTGACCAAGTAGCAGCCGCACAAATATCCATGGAGGCTCTCGATAGAAAAACTGCAGAGGTCGCCACAGACCTGGGCTTTCAAGCATTTTTGAAAAGGGATATTCAATTTATTTTACACAAATGAAATGCATTTTGAAATCCATCTGGCCGTGGACACTTTAGTGACAGCTTTCCCCTGTCTCTGGTGTGCAAAAGAGATGAAAAGTTGGTCAGACTTTCTCAGGTCCTTTATGCGGTGTAAGTACAATCTTAACTGTCTGTGTACATCCAGTGAATGCAATAAATATTCCGCTTTATTACTGCAATTTCAGAAGAACACAGGGAGGTTAATGGTCTGGTTAATATTCAATTCTGACACCACCTTTGGTAGAAAGCAAGCATTTTTACGCAAGGGAACCCTACCCTTATGAAAAATTACGTAAGGTGGTTTTGAGGACAAAGCTTGAAGTTCTGATATCCTTTTGGCTGAAGTTATAGCCACAAGAAATGCTGTCTTCCAGTTTAAGGAGTTCAAATTGCATTTGGCTGCAGGTTCAAAGGAAGACCGAGTCAAGGCTTGCAATACCAGAGTTAAATCCCATGGAGGGACAGGGTTTTTGAACAGGTTTCTGAGCAATAGTATGCCTTCCAAGAAAATTTTTACAAATTTTTGCAATAACTAAAGGAGAAGCCTGGAACCTGACATGAAAATTCGAAATTGCTACTAGCTGAACTTTAATCGTTGATGAGCTAAGCTCCTTCATTAAAGAGACCAGCTAGAAACTCTAGGACCACGTATATGGCAGCTGTAAAAGGGTCTATGTGATTTCGTTCAGCCCAAAAGCAAAACATTTCCACTTGCTTTACTACAACTTTCTGATGGATGCCATAAGAGATGCTGATAAAATACAGTGGACTCTGGAAGAAATAATAGGTTGCCTAGCCATCAATGGAACTGGAGAAACCATGCAGTCAGTTTTAGACTTGATATGTCTGGGTAAATTAGTCCTGTCGGGTGGGACAGAGGTCTGAAACAGGCTCCAGAATCCAAGGTGGAAACAAAAGATGAGGCCAAAGAAAGGGGAACCATATTTGTCGAGGCCAGTATAGCGCAATGAGGAATGCTCTGCTCTTTAATCTGGCTGCTTTCTGCAGAAATCTGGAAATTAAGGGAGTTAGGGGACAGGCATGTAACACAGCAGGGAGACAAATTGTGGAGAACAGCATTCCTCTGTGACTTCCTTGTCAGGGGGACAAGGGCAAAGTAGCTGTTACACTTGTTTAGGGGAGATGCAGAAAGATCGCAGCAAGGCTGGCCCTAGCGATGGAAAATCATCTCCACCACCTCTTGGTTGAGGGACCACTCGTGAGGTAACAGAATGGACCCACTGAGCTTGCCTATCACACTGGACTTCCCCAGAATGTGCTTTACCACCAGAAAGTGACTGGAAGCTATCACCCATTGCCACACCCTGAGATCTTCTTGACACAGGGTGTAAGACTCGGTTCCTCTTTGTTTGTTGATGTACCAGACTACTGACATGTTGTCTATTTGAATCACAATCATTTCTAGAGGAAGAGTGTGTTGGAGTGCCTGCAAGGCTACAAGCACTCTCCTCATCTCTAGAACATTGATATGCAGATTGGCCTCTTTGGGGAACCAAGTGTCTTGGGACCGTTATCCACTGGTAATACCCCCCCCCACCCAATTTGAGAGGCATCCATGGTCACTATGGCCTTGGGCTGAGGGAGTACGAATAGTCAGCCCTATTGGAGCTGGCAAGAGTGCATCCACCACAACAGAACTTTTGCAAGTCTATGTCACTATTATATTTATGGACATTAGGTGAGTGAAAAAGGACCATTGTGTCAGCAGCATCCATTGTAAAATTCTCATGTGATATCTTGCTAAGGGCACTAGAATTATAGCGGCTGACACAGAGCTTAAGTTTTGTAGTACTGTTTTGGCTGAGGCCCTTGTATTGTAAATGATTCTGCTGATTTGTTTCCTGATAGTTCGTATCAATGACATTGGGAGGAATGCGATCATGGACTGTATTGAAGACTGTACACCTATGAGCTCCAGTTTCTGGGTGTGCTGCAAGCTGGACTTGTGATTTATGGTAATCCCAAGATCTAAGCAAACTCTCAGTATGTGGTCTCTTGCTTGAACCAATTGATGCCTGGCTGGAGTGGTGATGAGCCAGTCATCCAAATATGGGAATAACCTGATTCCTTGTAGCCTGCCTGAGGTGTGCTGCTGCTGCCATGCACTTGGTAAACACCTTGGAGATTGTGGCGAGACCAAAGGGCAGCACTCTGAATTGATAATGACTGTCTTCCACTCAAAAGAGCAAGAACCTCCTGGACTGCCTATTCATCTTTATGTAGTAGTACACATCCTGGAGGTCTACAGAGCACATTTAGTCATCCTGTCCCAGAAAGGGTAGAATGGACTGCATAGTGACCATCCAGAACTTGGTGTGCTTGACAGACTTGTTTAATACACTGAGATCAAAATTGGGTCTCCAGTCCCCTGTCTTGTTTGGAATTAAAAAGAACCTTGAGTAAGTTCTGGACCCTATTTGGTCTGGTGGGACCTCTTGGTTGGCTCTTTTTGTGAGCAACTGTTGAATTTGTAGGGTTGCATGCTCCTTCTGACTGGATGGAATGTTGGGGAGCTTTGTAACTATTGGAGCAGTAGGAAAACGGGTATGGCATAGCCCCTGGTAATAATTCTCTGCATCCACGTGTTGTTTTTTATTTCGAGCCAGGCAGTTAGGTGCAAGGAAAGACTACCACAGACTGCCTCCAAAGGTAGGCAGTTAGTTCTCCTTTCAGGAGTGCTGATAGGGCCTGTCAAGGAAAATATCTCTAGACACTGTATGCTGCAAGTCTCCTCTGCCATGAGGGCATCTTCTGCCATTATTGTTTTTCCCTCTGCCTCTGGGAGAACTAGTTCCATGTGCAGCTTGGAATGGGCCTTAAGATTTTTTGAACCATATCTTGCAACCTCCTCGCTGATTCATTGAAAAGGTTCGTTGGGGAGTCAAAAACGTACTCCAGTGGCAGACAAGGTCTTTCTATCCTTCTCACACCTGGAAAGTGTTTCTTTACAATGGGATTGAAAAAGGAGGAGCAGACAAAAGAAGACTTGAAAGGCTCTGTAAAAATCCCATGGGCACATCCAGGCATACCTCCTCATGCATATGCCTGAACCCGCCACCCTTGAGGCACCATCTGCTGCACTAGAAATAAGCCTCATGGAGGAGCTCATAGACGACTGTAAGGTAGCCAGCTGAGGGGCCAGACGCTTGGGTCCCTTCAGTCATGGTCCTTGTCAAAGAGTTGGAAAATTAGTCGAGTAGATCCCTATGCAACCTTGTAAAATGAGCTACATAATTCAGCAAATGGCAAAAGTCGCTTAAACATACACTCACTTCCCCAACTTGTCCATCGCCCTAGACGCTCTATTAGGAGGCTGGAGAGTCAAACTCTCCTCGGTGAGTTACTTTTTTTGGTTGCCACCACAACCATGACATCAACTGGTACACCCCTAGTCCAAAACTTCCCTTCCACTGGCAGTGCCATAATTCTATCTGGTCTATTGGGGATGGGTTTGGTTGAATCAGGTTCCTTCCAAGCTTTCAGACAAATTAGGTCAACCAATTCGTTTGGCAGCAGTGCTACACAGGAAATAGACAGTCCAGGTCGGAAAGTTTCCAGCTATACCGGCTCCTCAGAATAAGGATCTTGGACAGACCAGCCACCATTTTGTTTTAGGAATTCAAGGATATCTCCAAAGGAAACATCATTGGGTGGTGATTTGGGGAACCCTTTTCCTTCACTGAGGTCAGTATCAGTGGTGAGAGACTCTTGAGGTGAGTCTAGGTGCTTCCTCGTACACTGCCCCTTCATAGGGATGTCCTCAGTGGGATGGTCCATGAAAGTATCAGAAGAGGAAGGTATCCTAGACTGGGCAGTATGGAAACTTTGGACCAGCTGTCCTCATGGTGTGCAGTGGTGAGGCTCACGAGACAAAGTCAAACTAATGGTTAAAAATGGAGCCAAGGGAGGAGGACTCACCTGATCTAAAGGTTCAGAAAAGACCTATTCAACTCAAAATCTGACCACCCCAGGGAAAATGGGACTAAAGCAGCAGAGCAATAAGGTCCCTAGTCCACTAGCACTCTCCCTCTGCATGCTGTCCATCCAAGGAGGAAGCCAGAGCCGAACTATCGAACTCTGAAGCTCTAAGAGGGACTGACAGCTCCAAAAGCCTCTGAGTCAACTGCACCCCCTGGACCTGATCTGGAAGCCCAGACTCCAACAGCCATCTGGATCTGAAAGGGTCAGAGCCAATGAACTCAGTCATTGTCAGATCTGAAGAAACCAGCTTCCTTGGATCTGAACGATATGGGCCCAGAGCACGTGGATCCAAAAACTCTGAAACCATGTGTCAAGTCAGAGGAGGAGAAGTGGACATGGCGAAGGTCCCTGATCCGGTGAAGTACAGACTCTAAGGGCACTCCTCTGAAGTTGTTCTGCAACCATTTCCTTCACCATCCTATCCATATCAGCATCAGTTTGACTCTTCTAAGAATATGATGATACTAAGGATGAAGAACTAGAGTGCCTCTCCAGGAAGGGAGAGGGTACCCTAGATGGCACCAGATCTAAGGACGGCAAATAGATGGTTCGGGCAGGGGTTTTGGATCTGAGGACTTAGGATTTGATGATGTTTTCTGTTCTGGATCTGGGGACACCATCTTTGTTGGATCCGAAGACTTAAGTGGAACCTGGAAAGTCGGTTTCCAACCACAGTAACTTCTTTTTAGGTTCCACAGAAGATGGCACATCAATGAACCTAGATCTTTTGGAGTGATCCCTAGACTTGGTGAAAGTGGAAAGCTGAGCCCCAGTGATGGCTTGTGAGAAAGTCGTAGGCAACAACTACTTCAAAATCAGTTTGTTTTTCCACTCTGTGAGGGCCCGGGGGTTAAATGCCTCACAGATATCACACTTCTTATTTGGATGCAAAGATCCTAAGCAGTACGCACACAAAGTATGCCTGTCAGAAAAGGTCATCTTATGTCCACATCTTATACACTTCTTAAAACCCCTTTCTGCCATGATTTCAGTCACTGAAAGGAAGAGACACACACACACACACACACACACACACACATATATATTATGGTAACAAAACTGCTATTTATAGAGTTGAAAAGAAAACTTTTTTAATAGGGTAGAGAGGACATGAAGACTTGGCAAGATACATAATCTAGACAAGAGCAAGGAAGAAAGGAAAGGAAGGTTAAACAAAAAATGTTTTCAAATTTCAAAGTTGTACATGTAAATCTTTATTTTCCACACAGTCAGGAATCAACATCATTTTCTGTAGTCCAATAATATGCTGTTGATATTTTAACATATGAAATTGGCAGTTTAAAGCTCTGATTGCGCCAAGGTTGCAGAAGTATAAAACTTTTTATCCCATCTATCCAGCGCCCTGGAGTCTCTATCAGAAGGGGTAGGATTTTTAGCAGTAGAAGCTTTAATGCCCTTGGACCCCTGAGAAATGGTTTCTGGGTCTGCAACAGGATTTTTGAAAAGGAACTTGTGGGACTCAGGAACCCTGTAGTATCTGTCAGGTTTACTAGGAGCCGGAGGCAGGGATTCAGGGGCCAAACTGGATTCCGAGAACACATCAACAACAATGTCTAGTACAGGAGGTATAGCCAAAGGTCTATGCTGAGGTAGAAGAAGGAAATCCCTAAGCCTCTTTTTTGAATCAGAAAATTCCTGGCTTTCCCAGTGGAAATGCTTCCTTAAAGTATGTAAGGTTTCCCCAAAAGAAAAATCCTCAAGAGGAGAAGCAGAGGGAATGGGATCCTTTGCATCAGAATCCTCATAAGTACGTAAGGACAAATCCAGGTCATTAGAAGAATCAGAAGTAACAGAATCCTGATCAGAAGATTCACAATCAAGCTCAGGCCTAGGCCTCTTAGAGGGGGGGGGGGGGATTGACTACCCCTGATAAGAGTAATTAGATTTTCAGCCATTTTTATCATTTTTTTTTTTTGGCATAGGGGCCTAAACATGTGGCCTGGGCGTCGGTTTTTTAGACATGGATCGAGATTTAGGCCTTAGTAATGAAGGCGGTGTCGATTTAATATGCAAGTCTGTAGGCCTGAATACACCCTCAGAAGCCAGTGCCTGCACAGCAGCTCCGAACCCATCCAAGGTAGAGACATCCGCGGGTTCCATGAGTGAAATATCTCGCGGCATACCGGACTCCGAATGGGTCTCAGTAGAGGCCTGCGAATCAGAAGTAGCGGGTATCAGGGGCTGCAAAAGCACCTTACTGAGTACCGGCGAACTAGCTTAGGAGAAGCGTCGTCGGCAGTTTGGACCTCGGCGGCCTGTCTCTGTCTTTATCTTTGTGTTTTTTTTCAGAATCCCAGTAGTTGGATGGCTAACCAACTACATTTCTGGATAATTAAACCAAGAACCAAAATATTTAGAGGCAAAAATGTACCGACGACGGATAGTGCGCTGATTAAATTAAGCACAAAACTGACAGCAAGGTACGTCGTGGTCAGGGCCTAGGCAAGGAATACAGTACGAATGAAAATCTTTATGAGGTATTTGCTTTCCACAAGTAATGCAATTATTAACTTTTACTGACATAGGTAAGGAGGAAGAAAAAGTTTCCCCAACGGGGTACTTAGCTTTAAGTTGAAGACTTTGGTTCTGAAACTCGAAAACGACAATTTCAGGAATCAGCCGACTGACATTTGCGAACTGCTTCTGCTTCGGGCACCGCACGGCAAGAAAGACTGATGCAATGGCGTCAGCTGCATGTTTTATACCCCTGACGTCATGGAAGAAGAAACAGCAACTGACGCAGGACCCAAGACTTTGTTAATCAGGCCGGCAGAGGGCAACCTGCCTGCAGATTACCCAAAT
Source organism: Protopterus annectens (assembly GCF_019279795.1). Taxonomy (NCBI): domain Eukaryota; kingdom Metazoa; phylum Chordata; order Ceratodontiformes; family Protopteridae; genus Protopterus; species Protopterus annectens. Next base: position 613,845,885 of record NC_056747.1, read on the forward strand.
GTAATGACTGCAACAGTGAAACATGAAGAACATCATGACAAAAATAATATAATAGCTTAGCAGAGGCAAAACTGAGCACAGCACGAGATTTGGGGTAATGCTGTGGACATGAGAAGATTATGGGTAAGGGGAAGAGCTTCAGCTGTGGATCCTAAAGTCTAAAAGCATCCAAGGCTGGATCCGAAGACCGATTAATTGAGGAAAGGATAGAACAGGCATCAGATGACTTGTGAAGAAATCAGAAAGATAGTTTTCCAAAACAGAAATTGCAGGGATGCAGTGGCAATTGAAAAGCTGTCTCAGCAGGCCCTTTTGAGAAAAAAATTTCTTTCCTTGTTGGCTTCAGGTGTAGAACTAACTTATAAGTGTGTTACAGCCTGTTATGATGCTAAAGGTCAGTCTGTATGCAAGCAGGCTGGGAGAGGTATACCTTCATGGAGGCATATGCCGGCCCTGCAATAAACAGTTCAAACAATTATTGCAGAATCGTAAACACTGAGGCTCTTGATTCTTCAAGCACCAGAGAATCCTTTCTACTTAATCAAGTCTTCCCAGAAGCTGACTTCTAGTTTCCCTCATAATGTTCAGCATGTCCTCAATAAACTGTTGCTTAAAGATGAAAAGGGGTCATATAATCCCAGCTGTAGGATCATCAGGTTGTGGCGTATCAAGGCCCCATTGTCTTCAGTTTGTAGGACCAGTCACAGTCAGTGCGAGAGGTTTGACCATGGACATCTGTTTGAGGAGGGAGAACCAATGTTGACTGGGCCAAAGAACAATAATTACCCTGCAGAGAAGGGGGATTATAGAGATTTCATATAGAAACAAACTTACTTGAAAAGAGTATCAACTGTCAAGGCTTTTTTGTGGTGCCCTGGAGTAGAACTTTCTCAGCTGTTTGTTATTTTGAGAAGCAAGCACATCTATCTCTAGAACATATTCTTATATGTGAACTGTCTGTAAAAATACATACCTGTGCAATACCCACTTGTGGCAATCCAGCGTTGATCTACTAGGGTAGTCTACCACTATGTTTAGTTGAGGTGGGATAAAAACAAGTTTTAGATTCAGATCTGATTTAGAACTGCTATCTCCCAAGCAGCCACTGCCAGTTTGCATGGAAATATGAATAAATGCCCTCTTTGTTTTTTATTTTTACCACAACTGTCATGTCAGTTACTTCTCTGTATTTCTATACAGGCTTGAATGCGTCAAATCTTGGATCACATATAACATTGCTTTTATATTTAAAAGCTTTTTAAATTGGGAGTAGTCCCATTTTCCCTCTACCATTAGATCCATTGAATGGGCTCTCCAGCCCAAGACTGATGCATCTGTAGTCAGGGTCTGGTTGGTGCAGACCCATTTTAAAAGGTATTCCCAGGTTTTGTCTGACATGGGTGAACAACCACCTCAGTTTCTGCCTGAGACACGGTAGGATATGAATCATCTTCAAAAACTTGTTGTGCAGATTCCAGGTGTTTGTTTCTGAGATAACACTAGAACATTCTAATAAGTAGACTCATTAGGGGCAGCATTAGAACTATGCAGGCTGTGTAATATAGTGTCCTGAGAAACTCTGTAGCTATAATGCAGTCATTTAAGGAAACATCCTTACAGTACTGATAAGAGATCCATCTTGTTCTAAGGAAGAACAGCCTTCTGGCTACTGGATTTCTAGAGGTCCCCAAGAAAACCAGTCTTTTGAATCATGCTAAATTTGACTTGGGAACACTGAATACAATTCTTTAGGTTTCAAAGCAGTTTACTGTTAACTGCAAGCACACTCTCAACTTCCTCCTGAAACTGACAATGAATCAGGTAATCTTCTAGGTAAAGAAAGAAATGAATGCCCTTTGTACTGAAGTATGCTGCTGGGACCAGTAGCCAAACTGGTATTGGAATTCTCCTGCCAAGAATGTGTCAAGGCATTTGTGGTCTATGTGGAAAGGAATATGTAAGCAAGCATCATTGAGGTCCAGAGTGGCATTCAGATCTGGAGGAAAAAGGAGTGGCAAGAGTATGCACTGCTGACATTCTGAATTTTGGGGTCTTTATGACAGTGGCTTCCAGAGGTCTTCTTTCCTGGATGCTAGGAAACACTAAGAACTCTTCCTTTTGTTCCTCTTTTGACACTGGCTCTGTCACATCTTACTGAAGATCGTCAACTAAGGAAGTAGAAGTAGAGGATTTTTTTGGTCTTTTGGTTTTGCTCAAAAGTGAAACCTGTATCCTTGGGATACCACTTTCAGGACCCATCCGTCTTTTGTGATGTCTTCCCAGTCTCCAGAGAACACAGATCCATCCTCTTATTCCTACCATGGATACTGCATCAACAGCATTATACTCACATTTAATGGAGTGTCTAGACACCTGATCAACAGTGTGGATGACTTCTAAAAGTTTTGCCCTAAAGTCTTCATCAGACACCTGCCTTATGTTTCCTCTCAGCTCGAGTAACCTACATGCGCGACCTCAACCTGGTCTGTGACAACAATAGGACTTGGTGGCGGGACAGATTTGTGTCCCAGAGACTCCCCTTTTGTGGAATAGACTCCCTCTCCACGTAAAGCTGAGTACCTAATTAAACCTTTTTTAAGTACAACCTGGATAACTGGATGGTGAACAGAAAAATACACCCCTGGGATTCCACCTGTGTCCCTGCTGGACAGTGGCATAGGGTGCTGACTTGTTGGAACATGGGCTAACTTCTTGGCTAGGCTTATAAGGGCAATGGGGCCACTAGCCTAGTACCTTCCTATGATCCTATAATCCTAAGGGAGGAGTACAGCCTAGCATTCAGTCTGTGTGTATGATAATTAAGTGCCTTTAAGGCCATGGTAGCAGCAGCATATATACCATCTTCCGAAGTAGTCCAAGATCCTGTTCTCTTGGTCAAGAAGAAGTATATAAGGAGATGGAACCAATATTTGATTCTTTTATTTGATACAGTGGTCTGACATCACTGTGAGATCACCTGAAATACCCCGGTACAAAAACTTGTGGGACTCTTGGACCTTATAGTACCTATGAGGCTTCTTCGGGGCATGGGGTGGGAAAACTGTCTTATTTGGGGGAGCCAAAGGCATGTTTTAAAGCTCCAAAAAAGGGACACATTTTCACAAGTTTGAGGACATCCATGCCCGGAGGTCAAAATAACACTTCTGGACATCACAAACTTTTTTGGCAACCCAGTTAATGTGTTCCTATATTTTGCAAAGGTTAGCAAAAATAAGATTTCCTCTTTAGGAGAAATCGAGAACATGGGGTCTTAAGTCTGCCCAGTATATTATTTTATATAATGAGCTACCTCATCTGGGTTGTCCCAAACAACTTCAATGGCATCCCGTAGGACATCTACCAAATCTAGAGCCTCCCCCAGGAGTGAGGTCCAAAGGCCAACCTCCTATTGCTGCATTAAGTCCAAATACTTAGTACTCTGAATTTGGAATTTTTGGGAGGGGAAGGAGGTGATCTGGCCCTTTCTTCCTCAAGTTCTTCAAAAAAAAAAAAAAAAAAACTCTACAGGAGAGATCAGTACGGTTTGCTTTGAACAGACACTTCTTAGGCATCTTTACAAGGGACTCCAAATCTGAAAATTACTCTACTACTACTCTTTCAGCAGAGGACATAAGGGGAAGAATGCACATAACCCGAGGCTTCCACTGCAAACACCATCAATGGGGAAGGCCCATAACTAGCTTGAATGCTCTGTAAGAAAGAGCTGTAGGTAGGAGCATGGGTGTCAACTTTGATGAAAGTGATGTTGGAGAAGCCAACAATAAATAAATAATATATTTGGGGGTCCAAAGGTTCAGTGCTGCAAACTCTGTCAGCCCTGAAGCTGGTAAAACAACCAGAGGAATTCTGTCCAAAGACCCGATGTTAGAAAGATCAACATCTGGAATGTTACCACCACTGGTAACATCAATGCTTGGCAACACAGTGATAGGGAAGATGAGCCACATAAAGAGACATACATATCAGTACCAAAGGCTAACAAATGGGTGGCAGAAAGAGATGCATCTGTGAAACAGAAGTTCCAGAATTAACTGCCAGAAATCCTTAAAGTCCCAGGATCAGAGAGAGCCAGGTGAGGTGGCTTGATACCTTCTGCATGGACCTTTCAACAATGGCTTCAGGCATCTTCTCACAATCAATAACTAGGAAGAATGATGAGTGAATGAACCTGGGTATGTCAAGCTTGGAGTGCAAAATATGTGGTTATTCATGGTTACAAACAAAAAGAGAAAAAGGGCACTGAGGAAGGAGAACCGGAAAGCTTTGCTGATTATCATTTTAATAAAAGGTTGAACGTCACTGTGCTCTTTTCTCTTTTGTTTGTATTGGATTTTACAAAAGCACAGTTTACAGCAGTGGTATTTGTTTTTGCTGTTATTCATGGTTACAACAGCATTGGTACATTCTGCAAACCAAACATTCAGAAGTTTAACTATTTCCAAAGTACCAAAAGCAACACGTTTAATGATTTGTGGAATGAGGCTTATGGGAAAGCAGAGATTTAGCACAATATGCAATGTTGAACTGAAAGACAGTTGTTATAAAGAAATAAAACATATCTGCAATGTATAATGTATGCAAGCGAAAATAATTGTCAATATGGACTGTTTTCATTAATATGTATGTGCGCCAATGTTTTAAGTGATAATATAATAAGTGTTTAGAAAAAAAATAATTTTTAAAGTGGAAGACATCTTCCACAACAGTAGCTGAAAAGAAAGGAACTATAATAATTTTTATATATAAAACACAGATTATCTTCTGAATTAAAGTAATAAAAGAAATTTATGATCCCTGTTTTGAAACAAATTTCATGAGAAGATTCACACAGCTCACCAGATTTTGATTCTGATTGAAGTTTCACATAAACCCTGAAAAAGTAAAACAGACTTGCATCTTCTTCACTTTGCCTGACTAAAGGCAGTACAAATATGCTTTAGCCAAATTAAACAATTCTATTGTCCGTAGCTTAACCACACGCACACTTTTTATGCAAACGTTTGAAAATATCTTGAGATGAATCAGCCTAGACCATCTAAACCAAGAATCTGATACAAAAACTCAATAAAAGTACAGATGCATTACAACAGGAGAACTAAAACAGTAAATGAGGAACACTAATTTACACACACAAAAGGACTTTTAGTGGAATACCTAAAAAAAAAAATCTGAAAAGGGAACTTTCGGCCATTTTCTTCAAATATACTTCTAGAACACCAAAGAACTGTAGCACACACCAGGTGTTGTGCATAAGGGGAAGGGAGAGAGTTCCAGGCAGTCTGGAAAAAGTTTACCTGCTGAGGGTTCTAAAGTCCAGAACAAGTTCTAGTAGTTACGAAAGATGAAGGACTTCTTAACTCCTACACATTGCAAAGCATACATCTGTTCGTTCTGTAAATTGTAAAAGTTTTTGTGGAGATTGTCTTGCCAAATTGCCTCTGGCTTAATGGGTTTTACCTTGTCATTGGGAAATGGTGCACCTTTAGTATGACACAACAAAATTACATTTTAGTTTCAAACTACTTAAAATCACTCAATATCCCTATTAGTTCTTACCGTAATATTTCAAGTCCAATCTCTATCTAGTATTTGTACAGCAAAGAGATGTGTTATCTTCTTACTCCATTTCACAAATCAGTAAATATTTTACTGCTCAAATAAACTTGTGGCAATAGAAGGTACACAAAGCTCATTTGTTTTAGTACCAGCTTGACTTTTTCACTTAAAGTACTTAAGAATGGCAAAGACTACCCAGAAATGACCCCAAAGTATTATGAAAAAAAAAATCAAAGCCGATTTTGTCCACTTGTTATTTAAATGGTAATGCTAGACACAATAATGGCTATAACATCTGAAAAAGAAGTTATGTACTCACCATAATGTTCCATGTGTGTTGTCCGTCTTGCCTTCATTCTTAACTGGTTGGGTTCAGAACTGATCCTCGGTTCCGACTTGGCCTTATACAAAAGCTCAAGGTCTTCCACTAGCTTGTGGCTGTAACCCTATCCCATCATGCCCTAAGAAAGCTCCCCAGATCTTGTTTGCTGATTAAACAAATTGTAGCAAATAAAACTATCAAATACCTTACAGCGCAATGAAGAAGGTCAGAGAACATTTATTTCCAATTGTATCTGCTCTGTCCCCCCCAGGAGCAGAAGGCTGAGGGAAGGAGGGTGGGATGTAAGAACAAAGACGAAATGGACAACACACATGGAATGCTATGGTGAGTACATAACTTCTTTATGTGATGTTGTCCTATCTCACCTTCATTCTTAACTGGTTGGGACAGCGTCCCTAGCACCATCTTTCTTGGGTGGCTCAAGGGAGAATATTCTTCAGAACAGTGCACCCAAAAGAGGCTCTGCTCCTGGAGGCCAAATCCACTTTTTAATGAGTGATGAAGGTATGAGGCCTTGCCCATGTTGCTGCAGTACAAATGGTATCAATTGGTAGTTTCGCCCAAAAAGCAAAACAGGTTGCTATGCTCTTGTAGAATGACCCTTTACTTTGTTGTGGAGTTCTTTGTTTTGAGATTTGTAAGTAAAAGTAATACAGTCTAACAGTTATTTTGAAAGTGTGACTTTAGACACAGGAGCACCTTTCTTAAAGTCTGAAAATGATACAAATAATTGGCAAGAAGAAAAGCAATCGTCTATGCACATTTAACTGGTGCAGCATTCAGTATATTCTGCCTTGTTGCCATAGTTGGGGCAAAAATGGTAGTTGTATGGATCAGTTCAATTTAGATTCTGAGCATACCTTGGGTAGAAAGGATAGGTTTGTTTGTAGGGATACTCTGTCTTTGTGGAAAAGCATGTAGGGGGGCTTTATAGACAATGCTTGTAGTTCTGAAACTCTTCTAGCAGAAGTGATGGCTATCAAAAGAATTGTCTTCCAAGTCAAATATTTTAGATCACAAGATGATGCAGGTTCAAAGGGGAAAGAATCAAACAGGATAAGACAAAATTCAGGTCCCATGGTGTTGGGGGAGTTTTAATGGGTGGTCTTAATAAAATAGTGCCTTTGAGAAACATCTTGCAAAATCTGTGGGACATCACATTCAGCTGTGATTGACCTAAATGGAAATTGGATATCGCTGCTAAATGAACTAGAATAATAGATGCAGCTGCACCTTCATTAAATAGCTTTGCCAAGAATTCAAGAATGGAAGCTATTGGGGCAGAGTAGGGGGTCAATACGATTATTAAAGGCCCAAAAGGAAAATCTCTTCCATTTGCTCATATATCCTCGTCGAAGCCTTATGAGACAAGATCAGGATATGTTTCACTGATGGAGAAAGATTAGGGAGCCTGGCTATGTTTGGAATCGGAGCAGCCAAGCTGTCAATTTGAGGGTTTGAAGGGAGGGGTGGAGCATCCCTGATGCACGAGTCAGGAGGTCTGAACTGGGTCCAGAATCCATGGTTCCTCCTGGAGATGAGGTCAAAGGAAGGGGAAACAGATGGGGCGACTAGTATCAAACTCCTTTGCAGGGAACTGGCTTTCTGAATAACTTTGAGTATCAATGGAAAGGGAGGAAAGGCATAGAGGAGACCCAAGGGCCAATCATGTACAAGTGCATCCCTTGGTGACTCCCCCGAAGGGGCGATTATGGCAAAATAGCTGCTGCATTTGGCATTCATGGACATGGCAAAAAGGTTGCAGCAAGGCTGGCCTCTTTTGCGGAAAATCATCTCCGCTACTTCTAGTTTTAGGGACCACTCATGAGGTATCAGAATCTCCCTGCTGAGTTTGTCTGCTATCACAATGGATTTCCCCAAGATGTGCATTGCTATCAGAAAGCGATAGGAGAAGGTTGCCCACTGCCATACTCTCGGGGCCCCCCGACAGAGGGGGTAAGACCTGGTTCCTCCTTGTTTATGTACCACACAACCGACATGTTGTCTGTCTGTATTGCTATACTTCCTAGCGGAAGATAGTCTTGGAATGCTTGCAACACTAGAAGCACTGCCTTCATCTCTAGGACACTGGTGTGCAAATGGGCCTCGTGATCCTGCCAAGTGCCTTGGACTGTCCTTCCCAGATAATGTCCCCCCCCATATGGGAAAGTCACTGTGGCTAAAGGCTGTGGAAGAACAAAGGGTCGGCCTTGTGAAGATAGATGAAGGCTGCCAAGCCTAGCCAGATAGAATTTTAAAGATAATTCTCTCATCTGTAAATATTAATGTAAACCACAGGCTTGGGTCTTAAATGGTAAAAATAGTGTTACATGTGGAACTGGAAAAAAAATGTAACAATGCACTCTACTGACCAAGTAAAGCATGTTGTGACCCTTTGATGTAAACACGGCTCTGGCCAGTCTAGATAAAGGAATTCTTGCTATTGTTTTAAGGCCAGAGTTAATGGCCAGAATTTGCATGCATAAATGTCCTTTATTGCTCTGCTTTCTGCCCAGAGGTGAAGAATGTAAATGTAGTTTCTGTTAGCCTGGGAACCCAGGGAAGTGTGAAGAATGATATAATGTGAAGAAGGAATGAGAAACAGAGAGCATTAAGCATTTTTGTCTTGACTATCCAATTCATCAGCACTGTCTTGCTCTATATGTAACTTTATCTTAGATATGATTTCTCTTAGAAATAGCTAGAAACTAGAAAGATTAGACAAGTGTTTTTCTGTGATGTCAGAACTGTACTACTGAATTATTTTAAGTATTTCTCTGTTATCTCTGAACTCTTGACTAGCATTGTGTAGTAAAAAGTACTGTCTTGTGTTTTTATTATTTATTATTAAATATTTTAAAACCTTTCAACTGTGGCTGTTTTTGTAGAGATAATTTAAGCTCTTTAGAGTATTTGCATGCCTTTGGTACAATTGTACAAAGCCATTCTAATAGCTTTAGCCCTGGGCTATACTATCAATTGGATAATAATATTGCACAGTAATAATTGGACACCCTTTTAAGGGCCTTTGAGTGGCTGATAAATATTAGTGGGTGGTGGCAGCTGGTACTACCGTACAGTCTGGGGAAAAAGGGGCACAGCTGGAGAACCTATGCCAGCCTTCCCCAGGAGTGTCTGGGAGGTTATATAAACTCTTCTCAAAGTGTGTGCGCGCGTGTGTGTGTGTGTGTGTGTGTGTGTGTGTGTGTGTGTGTGTGTGTGTCAGCTACTTGGGCAGGGACACAAGCACTGGTTGGACAGAGAGGGTGCTGGAGGTTTTAACTTGCCTACTAGGCGGAGATCTGGACCATTTAGCTGTGCCAGTGGGGAGTCTTATTGGGGACCTGGAGAGCAAGGGAGCGACCAGCCCCGGACTGACTGTGATTTCTGTGTGCTCTTAACGGAAATTGCACTTTACTGTGTGTATTTGTTATCCTTTTCTCCTGGTCTGCCCCTGACTAGTGTTAGTGGTGAGGATCGAGGCTCCTTGATTCCTGGGCCAGGGCACGAGCGTCACAGGCCTAATGTCACATGAATGGAGTGAAGCCACCAATAAAGGTCTTTCTTGCAAGATTCTGTTATAATAATTTGTTGGGACATAGGTAGTTCCTGCACGGACCACCGAGCGAACAGTAGCCACTGCAGAATTCTCATATGCAGGTGTGCTAATGGAACCAAGTTTATTGCTGCTGCCATCGCCCCCAAGACTTTCAGGACTGTTCTTGCTCGTACTTTTTTTCTTGGAGAGTAGGTTTATGACCTGATGTCGTAGGACTTGAACTCTTTTGGGGGGGGGGGGGTTGCTATCATTTTTGTTGTATCTAGATCTGCTCCTATAAAAACAATACACAGATGGCAACAAGGCAGATTTTTCATAATTTATTGTGATTCCTGGGTGAGAGCAGAGCTGCCAGGTGGGATCCCTCCCTTTTCTTAGTAGATACTTGGTGATGGCAGTTAGGAGCCACTTGTCTAGTTATGGAAACACTCAGAATCCTAGGCGTCTCAAGTGAGCCGTGACTACTGCCATACACTTGGTGAACACTCTGGGGGCTGTAGTGAGACCAAAGGGCAGAGCTCAAAACTGGTAGTGACTGGCTCACAGCCGAAAGTGCAAATGACTCCTGGATCGTTTGTCCATTTTTATGTGGTATTACACATCCTGGAGGTCTATAGAGCACATCTAATCATCTTGTCCCAGAAAAAGAGGTATCGACTGCAGTGTTACCATCTGGAACTTTGACTTTCTTACTGACTTGTTTAATTCGCTTTGATCCAGGATGGGTCTCCAGTACCGTTTTGTTTGGAACTAAAAAGAACCTTGAGTAAGTTCTGGATTCTATTTAGTCTGCGAGGACTGTCTGGATGACTCTCTCTTTTTTTAGCAACTTTTGTATTTCTAGAGTTCCTTTTGACTGGGTGGACTGTCCTGGATGTTTTTTATGTTTGGGATGGGAAAAGAAAAGGGTATGGAGTAACCTCTGGATATGATGCATTGCACTCACTTGCCTTTTGTTATTTTTAGCCGGGCTTCTGGGTACAAAGATAAGTGAACGCCGACTGCCTCCAGAGATGGACAGGCGGCCCTCCTTTCAGAAGCGCTGAACGAGCTTACCAAGGAATGGTTCCATGTTCTCCCTGATTCTGTGGACCCCCTCTAACACATGGTCAGCATCTTCAATTCCTGCCCCCCCCTCTGCCCTGGGGGAAAATCACCAAGTGCGTCCTGGAAAGCTATCTGGGATTCTTGGAACCACACACCCCCCTTTTGACCTTTAGGATAAGGTCTAGAAGGTAGGGAAAAATGGACTCCTACGGCAGAGCGCTTTTCCTTCTTGCTCACACCTGGTTAGTGTGTCTTTGACTTTTGGCCTGAGTAAGGACGAGCTATCGAAGACGGCATTAACAAAAGAAGATTTAAAGGGCTCTGTAAAGTCACACAGGCGCATCCAGGAATGTCTCCTTAGGGAAATTCCTGAACCCGCTGCCCTCCTCGCTCCATCAGCTACATAAGAAATGAGTCTCATGGAGGAGTTGACCACTAAATTCAAGGTGGAGAGTTGACAGGAAACTTTTTCTGCTACCCCTTCAGCTACTAAACTGTGTAGAGTATCTCCTAGCTCCTTCAGGAGAGCTCTCTGAAGTCTGGTAAAGTGGGTGAGATAATTCAGTGATCTGAGTGCAAAGGTCGCTGAAGAAAATGTGCACCTTCTGTATCTGTCCATCGTACAAGACTCTCTGTTCGGCAGATGGACAGAAGTGGACGTCTCTGACAGTTCCTTTACGGTGGCCACTGCCACCACCATAGCATCTACTGGGACACTCTTTTAAGGAAGGTTTTTATCGGTAGGGGATTGTTATGAACTTGTTTGGCCACCGGGGAAGAGCTTCACTGAGTCTGGAGACTCCCAAGTCTTTCGACAAACTAGGTCAAGAGTTCAACGAAAGGTGGAGACACCCAAATGGCGTAAGGACGAGACCCAAAAGCCTTCAGGTATGCAGACTCCTCAGAAGGGTTGATGGGCTTGCAGCCACCTCTCTGCTTGAGAATTTCCAGGATGTCTGCAAAGAAAACATCCTCAGATGGCAACCATGGGGACCTTTCTGACTTATCAAGGTCTGTATCGGATGTGATGGACTCCTCTGGGGAGTCTAAATCCTTCCTCTTGCATAGTCTCTTATGAGGGACCTCTCCAGAAGGGTATTCTGGCGAGGTTTCGGAAGAGAGGGGTTCACCCAATGGGGCATCCTGAGACCTAGGATCTCCGCGTCTCTGTGGATGCAGTGGTGCCGAGACGGACACTGGTGCCTTTGGGGAAAGAATGAATGGGCCTGAGAGTGCAGCTGCCGCCCCTGATCCGAGGAAGCTGCCGGCTCCAAAGAACCAGAAGGCATCCCAGAAACCAAAGGGGTTGGCTCTGAGGCTGATGTAGGTGCAGAGCTCACCCGTGACAATGCCCTGAGAGGCAAGATCCAACAACTGCCCGATCCGACTCTCCTCCCCAGATCCGACCGGAGAGTGTCGGCTTATAGACTCCTCGAATTCAGACTGAACCGAGGATATTGGAGCAGTATCTGGCCTGAAGATCCTGGGATAGGTCTCAGCTCCAATGTTTCCACTAGGACCAGTTCCAGACATTCTGGCTCTGAAGTCCGGGGTCGGATTGGAGGAGCAATCGATGGTGATAGGGTAGGCTTGGTTGGATCAGACAAAAATTTGCAGGTGCCACTGTCTTCAAAAACCTCTGCACCATATGATCCACATCATCATCAGAGAGGCTCCTGGAGGATCGAGTGGAGGGAGCAGGAGATCTGGAAGCTTGAAGTAAAGGGGATATCAATGTAGGAGAAACCAGTTCTAGTTCTGGGGACCAGCCCGTACCTGAAACACCATGAAGCTTCGGCAAGGGAAATAATTAGTAAAAGAAATGTTAATTTCATGCCTATTCTTAAGGCAGGTTTTAAGACTCAAAAAGATATTACTAATAATGTTGGAAAATGTTTCAATGTTCCATTTATTGTCTAGAAATGTCAATGGATAGTTCCAGCATAAGAAATATTGTACAGAACAACTGGAGAATTGTTTCAGGTAGTCAAGAACTAGGACCAGTCCTAGGTGCAAGACCGAAATATGTTCATAGGTTGGTACAAGGCTATCAGCCCTAGGGCCTATACAAGCCTAGCCATAACAATTCCCTGGATATTTCTTCCCACAATATTTACTTCCCTGGACCCCTGTCTAGCAGGGCAATTGACGTGATCCCCGGGGTTAATTTCCTATCACCCATCCAATCATCAAGGTTCCTTTTGAAGAGGGCCAAGGAGGTGCTCTGCTTGACATGTATGGGTAGTCTATTCCAGAGTATGGGGAGTCTCTGGGTCAGGAACCTATCCCTCCAGCATTTTTTGTTCATTGTGATGACAAGGTTTAGATCCCTGGAGCGTGTAGCTCTGAGGGATTGGGATTTCTTTAAGTGGAGCATGTCCAACAGCTCAGGGTTGGACATGGCCATATATGTTGAGCAGAGATTGCCTCTGAGTAGACGATATGCCACAGAGTATAGCTGGAGTTTTTTTAGACAGTCAACGTAGGGCATCTGCTTTAGGCCTGTGATTCTTTTAGTGAGGTATTTCTGCGGCTTTTCCAGTTGTTGCAGATGTCTTGTGAGGTACATACCAAACGGAGCATTGTACTCTATAATGGGTCTAATGAGGGATGAGTACAGTGGGACAATGACTTCCTTTTTTCTGGTTGAAAAGCCCTTAATGATGAGGTGTGTCACATAGAAGGATTGCCGGACTGTTGTGGCAATGTGGTTATCGAAGGCGAGACCACTGTCCACCTGTGTCCATAAGTCTCTCAACACACTTTGTGTTTACTGTACTGCCACCTGTATGGTAATTCATGGGTACATTATTTTTCCCAAAGAGGATAACTATACATTTCTTGGCATTAAGCTTGAGCCCATGGCTCTGGCACCAAGCATCTGTTTCTGTAAGGTCCTTTTGTAGAATATCCACATAATTTGGGGATTCAATAATGGCTCCCAGTTTGCAGTCATCTGCAAACTTTGTTAGCTAGAGTCCCTTAGTGTTGGCCTATACTTCAGAGAAGTAGATGCCAAACAAGATCAGTCCCAGGACTGAACCCTGAGGTACTCCACTTGTCTGGAGCTAGATTTGGAGTCGGCTACTTTTACAATCTGGTTTCTGTCAGTAAGTCAGTTGGCAACCCATCGAGTGACGTAGGGATTTATGCCCAGCTTAGTAAGTTTATCTATGATTCCAGAGTGGGGGATAGTGTCGAAGGCCTTGGTGAGGTCCAGATAGGCTGTGTGGACCACCATACCCTCGTCCACAGCTCTGGAGACTGATTCGAAGAAGTCAATCAGGTTCAGGAGACAAGATCGGCCCTTCACAAACCCAAACAGGGTGGGGACCAGTGTTTGAAGGTTGCCAATGTCTTTGCTTATAAGTTCCATGATAATGCGTTCCATGCCCTTGCAGATCAGGCTAGTCAGACTGATGGGACGGTAGTTCCTGGGATCCAAGGTGGATTCCCCCTTGTGGAGTAGGATAACTGTAGCTGTGCACCACTCAGTGGGCACAAAGCCTGAGGTGAGGTTATGATTAAACATGACACTTAGGTGAGGTGACAGTTAATTTTGTAGTTCATGTAGTACACAGCCCGGGATGTCATCTGGTCCCATGGATGCTGTACTCTTAGCTTTGGAGAGTGTGGTTTCTAGCTGTGTGGCCGTGATTACCGGAATTTGACAACTTTTGGTATTGAGATAGGCCCTTTAGGGAGTGAGAGGGGAGTGAAGTTGGCACTAAATTGATCTGCCAGGATAATGGCAATATCCTTGGGATCAGCATATTTAATGCCATCCTGTTGTAGCTCAGAGCAGATCTGAGCATTGCCATTTAGATTCTTGACATAACTATAGAATGCCTTGTGGTTGTCTTTGGAATCTTTGGCAATTTTATTTTTGTAACTAGCTTTGGAGGATTTTATGAGAGATCTCAGCTTCTTACTGAGGCTGGTAAGGGAGTTGTTTTGCATCCTGGGATTTTCCTCTTTTCTGCAACAGTTTCTTCCTTCTGTTGCACAGTTTGTTTATGGCAGGGGACTACCAGATTGGCTTCCTTTTTTTGGAGGAGAGTGTCTTGGTTCTATTTGGGATGGCACGATTCATGCATGAGTGGATGTGCTCGTACAGTGCCTTAGTGTAGGATGCAGCAGTCGAACTTTCAGCTCCCGACTGCATGGGTGCCATGAAGTTTGTCACTTCGGACTTCAGTAGCATGAAGTTGGCTTTGGAGAAGTTTTTTATGGAGGTTTCCTTACTGGGGGGGTGGGATGTGTGTGGATGTCAAGGGTGATTAGCTTATGGTCAGACCTGACCGATGAGGGGGTGACCACTGGTGTGGAGCATCTATCTCCCATGTTGGTAATGACTAGGTCTAGGATATTAGAGCCCCTGGTGGGACAATGGATTAGTTGATCCAGGACATTGGAATTTATGAATTCCAAGAAATGTTGGGAAAAGGTGTTGGTAGTTTTCCCAGTTAATGGCAGGGTAGTTAAAATCACCCAGTATTAGGGTGTTTGCTTGTATCTTAATATTTTCCAGTATGTTTAGAAAGGTGTAGTCAAAATCTTGGGGCATGGTGGGGGAACTATAGCAAGCTACAATATGGACTGCAGTCTTACCTAGTGTTAGTTGCACCTGGAGAATTTCAGATGCATTGTGTTGGGCAACTAGCCCAGAAGTGTGAATATCCTTGGTGAATATGGACACTCCTCCACCTTTAGTGTTTCGGTCTTGGTTTGGTGGCCGAAAAGTGTGGTAAGAGTTGTAGCCTGGTATTGCAGGAGTGCCCTCTGGAGTCTTGAACCAGGTCTCAGTTACTGCACATATATCAATGTTCTCCATTTTTAGGAGTGCCTCGAGAGAGTGAATTTTGAGATTTAGACTTCTAGCATTGAGTAGCATTACCTTCAGATTTTGCATGCTTGTATCTGTTACGGTGGTGGTTTTGTCCTTTGAACCTTGCCTAAAAAAGGCACTATAGGGTTGGCAAGAGCTTTAGCCAGTAACCTGAATCCCAGGGACGACAGGTGCAGGCCATCTCTGGCAAAGCATCGTGGTTTGTCGCTCATGTCATCCCAGGCAGACAGATACCAGATCCCCTTTGAATGACACCAGAAGCTTAGCCAGTTGTTGAAGTCAATCATTTTGTCCTTATACTGTGGTATTATTCTGGGTGAAGGCAGGATGCTACTCAGGGCTAGGGTCATACCTGCCTGGGCCACATGATCCAAGAGCTCTTCCATGTCTCTTTTCATGTAGTATAGGGAGGTATGCCTCAAGTCATTCACTCCAACATGGACAATGACAAAATCGTATTTGTACTTGTTGTGGAGTGACTTGAGTGCATGCATTATGTGGTGGATCCTTGCACCAGACAGGTAGCTGACTGCAATTTTCTCCTTGTTCAGCCTGGTGAGTGCGACATCAGTGTGCCTGACTATAGAGTCACAGAGTCACCTATGACTAAAGTGTTGAGTACGTTTGTCTTGCCTTAGGGGCTGCTGTTGGGTGGCACACTGGTGTTGTGAGCTATGTGTCACTTTGGTTTTGACTGGTGTTTGTTTGCATTTCAGCTTCAGTGGTCCTTGTTGCTTGGGGAGGTTAATGTTAAGGGCCTCCGCATATGTGGGTTTAGTGCTGCTATGTGTGGTTGTTGATGGTGTGGGTTTTGAAGGGCTATGTGTTGCTTGAGGTGTAGTGCAGGTGTTAACCTTCTCCTCTTGACTGTCTAGCACAATCTTGGCTGGAGAGAGCTTTGCTTCCAGTTTGGCTATGTAAGTGCATCTCTCGCAGGTTGTAGTGCTGGGTGGTAGGAGGAGAGGATTGTCTGTGTACATGAGGCAGTTGCTGCATTGCCCCAGTATGCCCAGATTTACCAGGTGGACGGGAGAAATCAGCAGGAGCTGACCCTTGGACATGCCTGTTTAGGTGCTTTTTTTGTAAAGTACAAGAGCTGTTTTCCCTTACCTTTGCAAGGTAATTTGCAATTATAGGTTGTTTAGTGCCTACGATTAATTTCTCCTTATTAACAAGGAGAGTTGAGTGCTTGTATCAGTTTAAGGCTTCCTAGTGCTTTCCAGCAGGTTCTAGAGCAAGTGCTAGTCACAGGGGTTCAGATTTTAGTGCTACTACTGAGAAACCAGCTAGTTCTAAGGGAAAATTTGAAGAGCAGACTTTCTGGCACCTGTAATAGTTTAACCGTAGCCCCGCGGTGCTGCACGATATGAAAAACATGCAAACACATATGTTTTTAAGTCTGAAAGTTGAAAGGGACAGATATCAGCCCAAAATGGCTAATAAAATTACAATTTCAGAGCTGGAAACCACTCCTCTAGTGTTAAGAGAGGCAGTACAATGCTCACCACTCCCACTGGTAAGCAGTAGGACTTCCCTCTACCACAGCAAGGTCTGGACAGCTCTGAACACAGAAAATAAAGTCCTGAAACCAGCAAAGCCTGGGATCTGGACTATACTAGCTAGGAAAGGCAGGAAACGAGCAAGCAAGATAGTATTTTTTTATTGTTAAAACAGGCTAAACAATGCAATAATACAGTAAATAAACACAGAAAAGGCTAATGCACTTGAGTGTGTAGCCGTAAACAGTAAATGCAATTAAAACTCTACAAAATTAGCAATTTAAAACTTTTTAAATGAAGCAAGGCAAGTGCACAACTGAAAAACGATTTAAGAGGCAGTAATACAGTAGAATAAGTAGCTAGTCTACATATACAGAAAAGTCTATATATACAGAAAAGCATCTAAAACAACACAAACAATTCAGATGCAGTGCAACCTAGAGCACTTGAGTTGCAGCAATATTAAGGCAAATACAGTTTTAATAACTACACTAAAATATACTCTATATTTCCAAAATGTTTGAGAAGCACAGTCAGAACACAAGGAGATTCAGGCAAGGAAAGCTTTTCAAGTCCATGTTAGAAAATAATGATGGAAACAAAATTTTACCTCCCACTAGAAACAAAGCTTTGAGGACCTATAAATGTTATGGATGTAATGCTTGCAGATTCATTCATGAGGGTTTGTACATTGTTTGCAGCATTTACCATATACCATTAAGGTTCATGGGAGATATTGCTGCAACATTGTGGGGGTAATTTATATTGCTGTGTGTTCAGGATGCACATTTTTTATGTTGGAATGATCACTAGGCATTTTTTCAAAAGGATTAGGGAACATCTATATGCTGTGAAAACTAAAGATTCTAACAGCGCACTTTATAGGCAATTTCATTACATGCAACAGTTTAGTTTTGGAGTACTTAAACATGTCCCAGAAGATCGTAGAGGAGGTGATTATAAAAATCAAATTTAAATAAGTGAAGTAGAATGGCAGCTCAGGTTAAGAGCTGATGTGCACCCAGGTTTAAATGAGACTATTAATATCAAATGTTTTTTAAAGGAACATCAGCTTAGCTCTTTAAGAACTAATTGTTTTTAATTACTTAATTGTTTTATTGGACAATGAACTTTTACTGGTTACTAGTGTGCATACTTGTTGTGTGGTATTTACTTGTTTGTATTTTCTGAAGAAGTTGTTACGAAAGTGGCAATTAAACGTTTTTTACGCTAAAGGTTCCTGGTTTCGGTTTCCTGCACCTTCTGACAATTTCTGTGTTCTTTGGTTTTGGTTTATTGTCAAGCATTCAGGTTTTGCCAGTTTTGTTATTTAAATGGAATTAATGGAAAATACAGTCTGCTTCTATGTCTTAAAACGGGGTCCCTAACAAAAGCACGAAAGATCACAACACAGAACTACAAAATATTGAGACCAGAATGCCAAAAGTGCAAAAATAACAAAACCCTTCAACAACGAAACCCAGAATGGCGAACCAGGCATGTGAGTTATTGTGCGAGATCACGATACAGCTGTGTTTGGGGTCTTACCCTTTTCCCAGCTGCAGTGTGATCTTGGAGTTGGTATATATAATTAGTAGGGGGGTGTGGAGGAACAGCTTCCCACAAGGGGGGTGCAAGGGGGCTTTCTCACCTGCAAAACCTTTTTGTCTGTGATGTTCTGCTCTTTTACCTTTGATGTGTGCAGGCTTGTTGTTCTGGTTGTCATTGTCGGGTTTTATTTTGCACTTTCGGCATTTTGGTCTCACCGTCTTGCAGTTTGATGTTATGGTTTTTCATGCTTTTGAGAAGGACCCCTTGAAATGAAACATAATGTAAACTTCTTAAGTTACACTGTCTTTTTCAGAGGCACAACAGAGAAAAGTAACACCTCAACCAGTTGTGGTGTCCAATTACTGGCACAGAAACAAACCATTCAGCTATGAGGCAGGCACAGTGGTAGAAAATCAAGACAACCAGCCCTGTTTATCCACTTATTCTGCAGGTGTGGTAAATACAGGAAGATGCACTAGTATAGAAATTGGTAAAGTATCTGCTCTGCAGGCTCAATGACACAAAAATAAGCCACTCAGTTATTATGCAAATCCAGTAGCAAAATGGGATTTCATCCAGATGTGGTACAGGGATCAGGTATGAAAAGGATCTTTTCACTGAAGGTGTTGGCGAAGGAGAGAATGATGAAACTTCTTATGCACAGGTTTCTTTCCATTATGGACAGGAAAGAGATTGGTTAATAGGTGTACACTAGGCTAATGACCACTGGGGCCCTTATAAGTTTATCCATGTAACCCAACTGTAGCTCACAAATTACTATGCCTTAGGGGTTATTTTAAGGTATATTAGTTAGGACATGACTTAATGGTTACCTTTGTCCATCAGAGGCCCAGGTGTCATATCAGGGATGAATTTCCCATTTCCCATCCACTGGTCCAGGTTGTGGTTGTACAAGGTTAGGGAAGGTTCCGGCTTCACATGGATGGGAAGCCTATTCCAGAGAATGGGGATTCTCTGAGGTACATTCCTGTCACTCCAGCATGTCCTTTTTAAGTTGCAAATAAAGTTTAAATCCTTAGAACTAGTAGTTCTTGGGCTGCTCATTTTGTGGATATACAAAAGGTCCATCAGAGCATGATCTAAGGATTTCTTGTATGCCAGTCATAAATCATCTCTCAGCAGTCTGTACGAAACAAGAGTATGGAGTTTGAGGCGATCAGCACAGAACATTGTGCTTACACCCTATATTCTTTTTGTGAGGAACTTCTGTGGACATTCCAAGGTGCATGGAAGGTACATACTGAAGGGCATTATATGCCATGATGGGTCTGATAATAGCTGAGTACAGTGGTGCAATGACTTCCCTGGACCTAGACACCATGCCCTTACTTATAAGTTGAGTGACATAGAATGATTTTCTTACCACCTTAGACACATGATGGTCAAAAGCTAGGTTACTACCTACATGAGCACCCAAATCCCTGACTACTGTGCCTACGTTTGGGGGTATTTTATCGATGAGGTGGTTTCTCTGGGTGGCCAGCTTCGAAAAGGTACTATTATGTATTTATTTGCAATGAGTTTTAAGCTGTGGCTTTGGCACCAGTCATTTGTCTTTGTTGGACCTTCCTGTAAGATGTTAGTATCTTGGGGGGGCTTCTATGATTGCTCCTAGCTTGCATTCATCTGCAAACTTGGTAAGACAAAGGCCCTTGACATTGGCCTTAACTTTCAAAAAATAGATGCCAATGAGGAGTTGAACTAGCACAGAGCCTTGGGGGACTCTACTCGTGATCAGCCTTTTTGTGGAGGTGGTCTCTCCAATCCTAACCTTCTGGGACCTGTCAGTCAGCCAGCTAACTATCCAGAGAGTTACATAAAGGTTTATTCCTAATTCAGTGGGTTTGTTTGCAATGCCCGAGTGGGATATTGTACCAGATACCATAGCTAGGTCAAGGTAGGCAGCATGGACCATTTTGTCCTCATCCTCTGCCTTGGTGAATTTCTCAAAGAACTTTACTAGTTCAGTAGGAATAACTTGCTTTTGACAAAAACAAACTAGGCTTGGTCCACTGTCTGTTTCCTATGTCATCCTATGGTTATGAGTATCTTGCTGGCTACAGATATACTGAAGGGAAATAAGCATCTGACTAGCTAATCTATGAATGTCCTCCTGACAGTTATATAGGAACAAAGTATGCATTCAAAGGACATTAGTGTATATTCCAATTTATAAGGGATGAAAAGGACAGCAGGGCTATTAACTAGTAGGAAAAGCTATTCTCATGCCCCCAAACAATGCACCTAACTTTCGGCTATCATCTGGCAGTCAGCACAGAGTCTACAACTTGTTAACAAGCGCCTACCATGCAACTCTTGAACAACTCGCATAACCAGACATTGGTGTGTGTCAGTTGGGAAACTGAGACAGCACTTTAAAGGTCTGTTGGAGCACCACCGTAGTAACTACCTATGAACCTATAATAAAGCAGAAAACTAGACTATTTTGCCTGCACTGAGACTGAAGGGTCAAGCTCTTCCATTGTCTCACAGTATGAAACAAGTCTTAGTGGGAGAGCATCAAGGACTTTAACAGGAGGTGGATTTCTAATGCAGCAGTACCTCCCAAAAAATCAAGCAAAAATAAGTTGTACAAAGGCTGCATTAAAAAAATACAATCAGCACAGCAACATCTAAATACACCGTTTCCAAATAAGGCACAGTTGGTAACAGACCTTCATTTTTCTAAGGGTCAGTCAAGACAACTACATAGAACATAATGCTTCTTAATCCAAAACAGCATAAAGTTACTCACTATAAAATTAAACCTACTAAGTACTTACTATAAGTTTTTCTCTAGCAGAAAAGGCAAACTGTTACCCACATAAATTCAGTACTATCCTGTGAGTGTCAGGGCTGAAAAACCGTGCACAGAATGGAGAGTGCAACTACAGGTACCAACCTTCTTTGTTACACTAGCACAGGAACCAAACACTTTCCCTGCAGTGGGCTGGTGGCACTGTAAAGCCCTGTTTCTTCAGCTGTAGTGTACTACCTGAAGATAGCTGTATAAAATTTAAACACAACAGTTTGGAGGGAGTTTTACAATTATTTATTCTTACAGCAGACTTGACTCTCTAGCTTATAAGGAGAATTACATACTATACAATTTTAGTTTGATACACAAGTCTACAGCAAAAGTTAAAGCTATTACACATCTGTCAGTCTGAGAAGTTGGGGGATGCAGTCTGCTAAATTTTGAAACATTCTACATGCAGATTCTCTAAAACTAGCAGGCGCCACAACACATACAGTTTTTTTCTAATTAGTGGAAACAGCAATATCTGTAAATTACTCAGCTAGCCAACACCTGTAAAATGGATTGGCTGCTCTGTCACAAATTAAAAAAAATAAATAAATCACAATACCTTGCAGTTAATGACTCTAGTCCCAATCCTTGGAAACTGTTTTTCTGTGCACACATACATACATACATACATATATATATATATATATATATATATATATATATATATATATATATATATGAGGCTACTTGTACCCCACCTGAAACTTCACAAATCTAGTTACAGACATGCCAGGTTAAAACAACATTGTTAATGTACTGGAAAACAGACAAAGGTTTCCAGCCTTGAAGAAAATTGTTCCTTTTATAATATGTTACATTTGTACAAATATTTTTGCATGGCATGTTCTTCAAACAGAGGTAGCAGACATGTCCTGAAAGGCACATGTGAGGTTACCATGACTGAACATACCAGTTTTACTGTCATACAACTGAAGTCTCTTCAATTAAACTTTAGCAACACAGTTGTTAAAATAGGATACAAGCCCCCACACCGAGAAACAGAACAAAGAGTGATCAACTAGTTGTGCTTCTCTTTGCATCTGACATTTCTTTGAATACCACAGTATGAATACTTCCAACTGGCAGGACCTCAATTAAACTTTTTGTATTTCTGACTCAATCATTTCCCTCCTCTTCCATGCGTGGGCGTTTTCGAGCATTTGTTTCCCCTTCTGACAGGGTCATGGATGGTGCAGGGGAATGTGCATCTCTGAAACCATAAGACTGTAGAAGAAGAAAAGAAAAAAGGTAAACACTTCAGTTCAACAACCAATGTCTATTACTATAACAAGTTAGGAAACAGCCAGTACAGTGCAAGCTATATATGGGAGTTAGTGTCATCCGAAAGAAAAAGCAGCCATGAGCAGCTTAAGGTCAGTAAGGCAACAGAAGGCCGAGGAGGTAATGGAAACCAGACAACATATTATTTATGCTACATAGCAGGAGTGATAAACAGGGCAAATGAACATGTATTTAAAAAAAGCAGAAAGAAAAACATGGTAAAATACTATTGCAGGGCTCATCCTGATGTCCTTCGCTCATCTCTCTTCATGCCATATTATTGTTTCTATAAATTTTCAGCTATATTACACTTTGATATTTTTTGTGCTTCATATTCATAATGCACAGTATAGCCTCATCTGTACCATTTCATTTTTAGAAAGGATTCCACTAAGTTACTTATCTCGAGCATACAGCAGAATGGCATGGGAAAAAGAAGACACATCCTATACCCAAGCAAAGACTACCAAATGAACAAAACAAAACAAAAAAAAGCTAAGGCACATTCTCTCCCTCTTCAAAAGAAAAGTCTTACTTTAGTGTATACAGCTGTTACCTGCAGTTCAGAATAATGATGCACATTAAAAAGTATTCACCAGATATGAATGCTGCTTCACAAAGGAAGTCAGTGGTTAAAGGTAGGTGAAGTATGAAACAATAACTAAAGATTGACACGCTCCAGTGTATTCCAAATGTTTTCTTAGCTAATGTCTATGGTGCACAGTCAGTCATCAGGATATACATATACAACAGAACTTTTTTATTTGGCCAGCTCGCAACGTATTTCAGACATTTCCCTGTAGTTCCCTTCTTCTCCAACGTTACAGCACTGGGAGACATGCCTGCACATTCCTTCACTGAATGGGTCCCATCCCCCTGGATGACAATACCGCATATGACTGTGTACACTATTACTTCTTTCATGATCAGGGATGAAAGTGGAAAAGCCAGGGCCACCATGCTGCCTCAAAAGTGGTGTTTATTTTTCTAAAAAAGTCCTACTCCCATGTGCTGGTATCATTTTTTATCACAAGCAACTGCCTGCAATTAGGCATGGTCTAGGAGTATCCCTTCCCTAAATGGGGACATTAGCCCAATCTGCATCCCATTTTCTGCCAAGCTGAATGAAATGACTTGCCCAGCCACCACATCATCCATTCCCCCCGACACACAGAGAGGTAAGCAGACACTACTTTGTCATTTCCTTCTACTCGCTACTAGTTAGGGCTTTATCAACATACGCCACAAAGATGGCTTAAAACAGGATTTTAGAAGTAATGTTGTGTGTACAAAGTACTGCAGTGCTGCAACAGGAGAAGTGTGCTGACAAACACTGGAAATGGTGCTGCTAAAAATAAAATATAACACTCAGGAACGAACATTGCTGGTATTCATTATAATGCTGAATCTGTAAGCTGAATTCCTGCTGCAGGAACCAACGGGAGTTATGCTGAAGGGCAGGGCAATTCAACTCAATGGCCTACATTTTTCATGTTGCTAAGCCCTTTTCATCGACTACATAATTCACTGTTCCTTCTTGTCCCTCCTTTTTCAGAACCAAGTAAAAGATGGAAAAAAGGAAACAAAGCAGAAGGTAGGGAGATAGCAAGTACATTATTTCCTTCATCCAAACCTCTAACTACAGATCTAGTATTATAGTGAATACCTCTAATTTTCATATATATATATATATATATATATATATATATATATATATATATATATATATATATTATTGTAGTGCTCAGACTGCAGGGACCGACAGGAAAGAATCCCCAACTAAGTCCTCCTTGGTGACTGCCCTAAGGAAACCTGCACTTCATAATGTATGTATATACATACATATATTTTATATATACATGTACATAAGTATAAGTATATATGGTGAGAGGAATTCACATATTATAGGTGTTAGTAAGAGAAGGTGTGACTGGTTGAATACAATTTGTAGACTGCGGGTCTCAATGGTTTTAACGGGTGGATCTCTATGAAAGTCTGCCAGAAAAGAAATTATTTTAATTTATGCTGATTATTTAACAAAACAGACTTGATATAAGTAGTCCTGTTCAATTCTCAGCTAAAGCGTCTTCTGTGTGGAGACATGCATGAATGGGCGTACCTTCGTTGAAGGTTGTGCGTCAGAGCTGGCAACTCGGTACGTAAAAATCTACTGCCAATCATTAGTGGACCTGAGTTCCGCTGTGGCGACCTCTAACCGGGAAAAGCCGAAAGATACAACAACAACCTGATATAAGTAGGGTGGCTTAAATTGCTGACTGGAAGACACCTTGCTTTTGACAAAGATACAGTTTGGGGTGGGAAAGTTCTGAGTCTGCATATGTTACCTGAAGTAGTCGACTATTTTGATTCTCTTTTTTTTCAGCCTGCTGCAATAATTGGAAGCCCGTAGTGTAATTCAGGAAGTACATCTCCACTGCCAATGACAGCTCTACCTTCAGCAGAAAGAAAGTGTGAAGTTTTCATAGGGGTCTGTTTACTCCAGATTTAGATTTCATAATTTGTATTTAATATTAAAAGTTTGGATTAGAATAATGCCAAGTACTTGTAAGTGCTGAACAGTTTCAATTGGGTCTTAGTTAATGCAAGTGACAGCCCAATTGTGTAGTACATTGGACAATGTCCAAACAAGACTACCTTAGTTTTCTTAGTGATAATTCAGAGTTTGCGCCAATTTGCTAGCAATGACATAAAGTAGAATATTTACTCTCTGGGCAACCTCTGTGTGACACAAATTTGAAATTGTCCTTGTTTTTGTAGAATGTCCTTGTCTTTGCCTAGTATCTTTGGTCTGCAATTTAAAAGATTGATTTTTTTCCCCATCTTACGGTCTGGCTTTGCAAGGATTATACACATTTTTATGAAATAAACTGGAATAATTTATCTCATAAAATTTGTGTTTTTATGCCAAATTATGGAGGACTGCAGTCACTAAATGGGGGAGGAGATAGCAGTGGATGAAAGCAACTAGCCCTCTTGTTGTTTGCTCAGCTGACATTCTGGCTTTATAGGACTAATGTACATTTGATGAAATAAGCTTTGGATAATGTTTATAGGAAACCAAGTCAAAAACTGACCTAGATTTTTAAGTATGTTCTTAACTTTGCATCACTCTGATGTGCTCCTCCTAAATTTTGTGTTTTTGGCAAACCACTGAGGGTTCCATTCATTAAATAATGACAAACATTTGCGTTTCAGGCTTCATAGCCTTCAGAAAATTCATGATGTAAAAAGAAGCTACGTCTTTATCATAACATTCCATCTGTGTTGTTGATCTTCATCTATTCTTGACTAATGGGTTACGGTTCTGATCCTCGGAACAGATCTGGCCACCGTAAAGCTCGCGTCACCTAAAAAAACCTCTCAAGCTACAAGTCTACGCAGAATGCCCTTCTTCGCATTACCTCAGATCAAGTTTGCCAATACTTAACCAATCTTTGATGATACATAAAGAGTACAAGTCAGAAGCTTTTTCAAGGCATTCCTAACAACAAGAACCCAGGACAGGATGTCACTCCACCAGAAACCTACAGGAGGGAGGCAGGAATAGATAAAGATCGACAACACAGATGGAACGTTATGGTAAGACATAACTTCTTTATCTGATGTTGTCAATCTTTCTCTATTCTTGACTTATGTTAATATTGGGAGGCCCTATGGAAGGACATTCTTGAGTAACATAGAACCAAAGGATGCTCTCCCCCTGGCGAACATATCCAATTTATAATGCAAAATAAAGGTACGAAGTTTAGCCCAAGTTGCAGCAGCACAGATTTCTAACATAGAAGCTTTGGAATGAAAAACAGAAGAAGTCGCCGCTGATCTAGTAGAATGTGCCTTAACTGGCTTAGAGAGTTTCATATTCATTTTCGTGTAAATGAAAGAAATACAATCTCTTAACCACTTGGACAGAGCCACACTAGAGACTGGTCTGCCCACAGTTGCACTGGCGAAAGATACAAACAACTGCCTGTGTACATTCAGAAGATGGAAGGCAATACTCGCCTTTGCGTGAAAAATTTGGAAAGAAAACATAAGCTATGGACTGGTTGATATCTGTCTCTGAAATCACCTTAGGAAGAAATGTTGGGTTGTTCAAGTGACACTGTCTTTATGGAAAAGTAGATACGGAGCTTTAGAACATAAAGCCTGTAGTTTATAGAGACGTGTCTCGCCAAAGTGACAACTATGAGAAGCAATGTCTTCCAAGTGAGAACTTTAAATCACAGGTAGCTGCAGGCTCAAATGGAGGTGCAGTAAGTGACTGTAGCACTAGAGTCAAATCCCAAGGTGGGAGAGGATCTTTTAAAGGAAGCTTCAAATGTATTGTGCCTTTAAGGAAAACTCTACAAAGTCTATGAGACCTTAAGGGTTGGTCTCCAAACCCCTCGTGAAAATTCAAAATAGCTGCTAGGAAAACTGATTGTAGAAGCAGAGGCACCTTCATTAAAGATGGCCGTTAGGAAGTCCAGGATTTTTTCTACTGGCACTGAAAAGGGGTCTAGACTATTATCAGAAGACCAAATAGAAAAAACGCTTCCATTTGCTTAGGTATAAAGTCCTGGTGAATGGTTTATGAGATGCCAACAAAATGTGTTGCACAGGGGATGGTATATCATGACACCTGGTGACCACTGGAATTGGAGTAACCAAGCTGTTAGCTTGAGAGTCTGAAGACTGAGGTACACCAGTCCCTCGGTATGGGACAAAAGATCCGGAACTGGGTCCAGATTCTAAGTGCGGCAAGGAAGATGAACCCAAAGGAAGGGAAACCATATCTGTCAAGGCCAATAAGGAGCAATGAGGATCACACTTTGCTTCTCAACTGAGCTGCTTCATTGTGAAATAGACAGATTAGGGGAAAGGCATAGAGAAGACCCAGGCATCAATTTTGGAGAACAGCGTCCCTGGGGGTCTCCCCCTGAGGGGGAATTAGGGCAAAGTAGCTTCTGCACTTGTTTAGGGGTGAAACAAATAGGTTGCAGCAAAGCTGGCCCCAGCGAAGAAATATTTCCTTTGCTACTCTGGAGTTCAGGGACCACTCATGAGGCATGAGCATGCATCTGCTCAATTTGTCCATTATCACGTTTGAACTCTCCGGGATGTGCATTGCTATCAGAAAGCAGTTGGAAGTTATAGCCCATTGTCACACTCGTTGGGCTTCTCGACACAATGCATAGGACTTGGTTCCTCCCTGTTTGTTGATGTACCAGGCAACTGACATGTTGTCTGACTGAATAGCTGTCATCCCCAGAGGTAAGGCAGAATGAAACGCTTGCAACGCGAGAAGCACTGCTCTTAACCCCAGTACACTGATGTGCAGGTTGACCTTGGAGGGGGACCAAGTGCCTTGGACTGTCTTCACCAGATAATGCCCCCCCCACCCCATCTGGGAAGTATTCATGGTCACTATGGCCTTGGGCCGAGGGAAAACAAAGGGACGGCCTTGAAGAATCTCTTCTGAATGCATCCACCAGCTTAGATCATTCTTGCATCAACTGGATATGAAAATTAAATGCTCCATGGAGTGGGTTAGGATCGACCACTGGCTTGTTAGTAACCATTGAAGAAGCCTCATGTGGAATCTTGCCGTTGGGACTAATGTTATAGCAGTCGCCATGGAGCCTATTGCCTGCAAAATCTGTTGAGCAAGTGTCTTGTTTGAGTGCAGAAGAGGATGAACCTGTAACTGAATTTTTTGTAACCTGTGTCGGGGAAGTGATGCTATGCAGGAAGTGTTGAGACGAGCTCTGATAAATTCTATGTCCTGGGTGGGGTTAACTGAGATTTGGCAGGGTTGACTGTTATGCCCAATTGGTGAGACAGGTCCAGGATAAAATCCATAGTCTGTTGTAGCAGATGCTTCATGGCAGCAGTGAGGAGCCAGTTGTCTAGATAAGGAAACACTCTAAATGCGTGCAGCCTCAAATGAGCTGTGAACACTGCCATACATTTGGTGAACACCCTGGGGGCTGTCTTGAGGCCAAAGGGCAGTGTTCTGAACTGGAAATGACTGGCTCCTATGTGGAAGCAGAGAAACTTTCTTGAGCATTTCCCCACCTTTATATGGTAATATGCATCTTGAAAGTTAACAGAGCACATCCAATCATCTTTCTCTAGGAAGGGGAGAATCGACTGAACCATGACCATCCAGAATATTTCTTGTGGAGCAAACTTGTTTAGAATGATGAGATCAAAAATTGGTCTCCAGTACCCTGTTTTCTTTAAAAAGAATACTGAGTAAAATTCGGATTCTCTTTGTTCTGGTGAGACTTCTTGGGTGACTCTTTTTTTTTTTTCTAGTAGAACTTCTATTTCTGCTTGAAATCTGACTGGGTGGGACATCAGGGAGTCTTGCTGGGGTTTTCGGGGAGAAGGTGAAAGGGATAAAATAACCTTTGGAAATTAAATTTAGCATCCAGGCATCAGTAGTTATGTGTTGCCAGGCATCTAGGTGCAAAGAAAATCTTCCCCCGACTGCCTCCAGAGGTAAGCAATCAGGCCCCCTTCAGGAGTGCTGGTAGGGCTGACCAAAGAACGAGTCTCTGGAGCCCTGATTCTTGTGGACCACCTCTGCCTCTGGAACGGTGTCTTCCACTGTAACTTCCCCTCTGCCCAGCAGGGAGTCTGAATCGCGTGTGTCCTGGAAAGGCTTCTGAGAGTTTTTGAACCACATCTTACCACTCCTTTGATTCTTGGATCTCTTGGAATAGGATCGTTGAGGAGTGGTAAAACGTACACCCACAGCAGACAAAGTCTTTCCATCCTTTTCACACCTGGACAGAGCTTCCTTTACTTTGGGACCAAAAAAAGAGGAACTGTCAAAAGCTTTGTCGAAGGAAGACTTGAATGGTTCTACATATTTGCACAGGCACATCCAAGCGTGTCGTCGAATAGCAGCACCTGAAGCTGCTGACCTGGTCGCCCCTTCGGCTACATGTGCAATGAGCATCATGGACGAGTTCGAAATAGACTCCAGGGTAGCTAGCTGGGAGGCCACATTTTCTTGGACCGCCTCAGTGACTGCTCTTGCCAGGGTATCTGACAGCTCCTTAACCAAATACCTTTGAAGTTTAGTAAAATGTGCCAAAAAATTCAAGGATCCAATGGAGAAGGTCGATGGAGCATAGACCCATATCCCAAATATGTCCATCGTTCTGGACTCGTGGTTCAGGGGATGGACAGCAGAACTCTCCTCGGCTAGTTCTTTCTTGGTGGCAGCTGCTACCACCATGGCATCCACTATTAAGCCCTTAGCCCAATGTGGTTGGTCTGCAGGAGCAGAAAGGATTTTGTCAGTTCTCCAGCGGACTGGTTTGACAGAGTCAGGAGTCTTCCAAGCCCACTGAGCTATTAGTTTAATTAAGCTATCAGTGGGCAGGGTAACCCATGAGGTAGAAGATCGAGCACCAAAGGCCTGCAAGTACATGGATTCCTCGGAGAATGGGTCTTTGGTATTCCAGTCACCTCTCTGTTTAAGGATCTCAAGAATATCTGCAAAGGAGACGTCTTCTGGAGGTGACCGTGGGGAATCCTCTGCATCATTACAATCCATGTCCTCAGTGACGAGAATCAAGGTGTTTCCTCTTACACAATATTTTCTTAGGAGGCTCTTAAGCGGGAACATCTGAGGAGGACTTAGGAGATAGTGTGCCTCTGAAAGGCAAGTCCCTGGTGCTCGCTGTTCGGGGGCAGAGGTTGGTGACAGAATCGAAACACCTGGGATCACAGGGGTAGACTCCAGTAACCCAGGAGCCACCTGGGAAGAAGCAGTGGCTTAAGCTGTTTCCATAGCCTGAAAGGTAGGGCCCCCTGAGGAGGAATGGAACCCTGGAATCGAGACTGACAAACTCGGAACTGGGGTCACACCCCATCCCAAGAGCCCCACCTAACAGACCGGAACAGAGGAAGGGTCAACTACCACCATAGCCATAAGAGATACAGAGGGCTCCGTAGAAAAATTCAGAGCCAATATATACTCTCCCTGCTCACCAGCAAAGACATGGTCCTGGGGACCCAATGGTGCCGATGGCACCGAGGGGGGCCAGAGCCAGACTTGATGTCGAGGACAAGACTGTAGTCAGCGCCAAAGTCATTACTAATTGGGACAGCATCCCCTAGCACATTTCCTGGGTGGCTCATGGGAGTATATTCTTCAGGACAGTGGACCCAAAGGAGGCCTTGTACCTGGAGGCCAAATCTGCTTTGTAATGAGTGATAATGGTATGAGGCGTTGCCCAAGTCGCAGCAGCACAAATGCTATCAAATGGTAGTCTAGCTCTAAAGGCAGAAGAGGTTGCCAAGGCTCTTGTAGAATGAGCTTTGACTTTAAAGGGGAGAACCTTGTTATTGGACTCATATGTAAAAGTGATACAATCTGAGAGCCATTTTGAAAGAGTGACCTTAGATATAGGGGCACCTTTCTTTGCTTCTGAAAATGGCACAAATAACTGATCACATTTCCTGAATTCCTTTGTTCTATGTAAGTAGTAGCGTAACTGCCTATGAACATCCAGTTGGTGAAGTTTATATTTTGTCTTGTTGCCATGATTTGGAAAAAAAACTGGTAGCTCTATGGACTGATTTAGGTTAGACTCTGAACATACTTTTGGCAGGAAGGATGGGTTTGTTCAAAGGGTTACTCTATCTTTAGGAAAATGCATGTATGATGGCTTAATCGACAAAGCTTGCAGCTCTGAAACTCTTCTAGCAGAAGTGATGGGAATTAACATACTTGTTTTCCACACTAAAAATTTTAGATCACAAGATGACGCAGGTTCAAAGGGGGAAGGATCAAACAGGATAGAACAAAGTTTAGGTCCCATGGTGGTAGGGGTGTTTTAATGGGTGGTCTTAACAAATTAGTACCCTTCAGGAAGGCTTAGCATAGTTTGTGGGACATCAGCTTAGGGGTGAAATTGCTTATATGGAAATTAGATATTGCTGTTAACTGTATACAAATAGTAGCTGCAGCTGTGCCTTCATTTAATAGTTTTGCCAGAAATTTGAGGATAGAATTTATAGGAGCAGAGAAGGAATCAATGTTTCTTATCAATGATCAGAAAGAAAACCTCTTACATTTACCGATATATAATTTTCTTATTGATGCTTTATGAGAAGAGATCAATATATGCTTGACCGAATGAGGGAGGTTAGGAAGCCTGGCTATATTTGGAATCTGAGCAGTCAAGCTGTCAATTTGAGGGTTCAAAGGCAAGAGTGGAGCATTCCGGACGTATGAGTCAGAAGATCTAGAACTGGATCCAGAACCCACGGCTCCTCCTGAAGATGAGGCCAGTAGGGGGCAATGAGAATTAGCTTACTTCATCAATGACTTGGCTTTCTGGAGAACCTTGGGTATCAGTGGAAATGGATAAAAGGCATATAGAAGTCCCGGGGGCCAATCGTGCACAACTGCATCCTTTGGCGACTCCCCCAGGGATTAGGGCAAAATAGCTGCTGCATTTGGCATTCATGGAAGTGGCAAAAAGGTCACAGCAGGGCTTGCCCCATTTGCGGAAGATCCTCTCTGCTACTTCTTGTTTTAGAGACCACTCGTGAGGCATGAGAATCACTTTGCTGAGTTTGTCTGCTATCACACTGGACCTCCCCAGGATGTGTGTTGCTATTAGAAAACGTTGGGAGGAGATCACCTACTGCTATAATCTGAGGGCCTCTCAACAAAGGGGATAAGACCTGGTCCCTCCTTGTTTTTTATGTACCAGGCAACAGACATGTCTGTCTGTATTGCAATTGTTCCCAGCGGAAGAGAGTCCTGGAGTGCCTGCAATGTCAGAAGCACCGCCCTCATCTCTAGGATACTGATATGCAAGTGGGCCTCATGATCCTGCCAAGTGCCTTGAACTGTCCTGCCCAAATAATGCCCCCCCCCCCCAATCTGGGAGGCGTCCGTGGTCACTGTGGCCACCGACTGAGGGCGAAGAAATGGCTGACCTGATGTTACTTGACTGGAGTGAAGCCACCAGCGAAGGCCCTTCTTGCAGGACTCTGTTAACAGAATTTGGTGAGACATGGGTAGGTCTTGTAACGACCACTGGGTGAATAGTAGCCACTGTAGATTTCTCATGTGCATGCGTGCAAGTGGAGATAAACTTATCTCAGATTCCATGGTGCCCAAGGCTTTCAAGACTGTTTTTACCTGTACTTTTGTTGGGTCTATACCATTTCATTGAAAACTTATTTCATTGATGCTTAATTCATTGACACACATTCACTGAAAGCTCACCACTAAAAACCCAATTCACTGAAAGCTCATTTCACTGAAAACCCATTTCACTGAAACTCATTTCATTGAAAGGCATATATGGCCTTTTCCCACTGTTATGCAATCCTGGAGTTAGCATATAAAGTAAGGGGGGTGGGGGCATACCCCCCCCCCACATATTGTAAATATTTTAAAGCATATAGATGGATACTTACAAGTGTAATGACTAAATTCTTCCAGAAGACAACATATAGCCAATTTATGTGGGGGGCTTCACCCACCACACCCCCCGAATGTGGGGGGCTGTGAGCCGCAAACCCCCCTTACTTTATATATTAACTCCAGGATCACATAACAGTGGGGAATAGGCCATATATACCTTTTAACTAAATGAGTTTCGGTGAAAAGGGTTTCAGCGAAGTGAGCTTTCAGTGAACTGGGTTTTCAGTGAAGTGAGCTTTCAGTGAATGTGTCAATGAATTAAGCTTCAATGAAATGAGTTTTCAATGAAATGATATAGATCCCTTTTGTTTGGATAGAAGGTTGGAGTCTTGCTGTCTCAGAACTAGGACTCTTTCTGTAGGAAGTTTTGCCTTCATGTTTATGTGTCAAGATCTGCTCCTATACACGATACGTTGCGATGGCAACAAAGCAGATTTTTCATAATTTATTGTGATTCCCAGGTGACAGCAGAGAGAGAGAGAGAGAGAATGGTGTCTCTTGATTCCAGCAGTAGATGCTTGGTGGTGGCAGTTAGCAGCCAGTCGTCTAGATACGGAAACACTCTGAATCCTAGACATCTCAGGTGAGCCGCGTCTACTACCATGCACTTGGTGAACACTCTAGGGGCTGCAGTGAGACCAAAGGGCAGAGCTCAAAACTGATAATGACTGGCTCCCAGCCAGAAGCACAGATGACTCCTGAATGGCCTGTCCATGTTTATGTGGTAGTATGCATCCTGGAGGTCTATAGAGTACATCCAATTGTCTTTTCCCAAAAATGGAAGAATCGAGTGCAATGTTACCATCCGGAACTTGGTCTTTTTTACCGATTTGTTTAATCTGCTGAGATCAAAAATTGGTCTCCAGTCCCCTGTTCTTTCTGACACTAAAAAGAGTCTTGAGTAAGTTCCATATCTTATTTGGTCTGCGGGGACTCTTTGGATGACTCTTTTGTCTAGCAACTTTTGAATTTCTAGAGTTGCTTGATCCCTCTGACTGGGTGGAACGTCTTGAGGTTTTCTTTATGTTTGGGACGGGAAGAGAAAATGGTATGGAGTATCCTCTGGATATGATACCTTGTACCCACTTGTCTTTTGTTATTTCCAGCTAGGCTTGTAGGTACAAAGATAAGCAACCCCCAACTGCCTCCAGAGTTGGACAGATGGGCCTCCCTCCCTTCAGGAGCACTGAAAGGGCCGACCACGGAAAGAAATTATATTCGTAAGAGGAGAGAAAAGAATGCATTGGCCATACACAATTAGTTGTGGTGATTCTCATTTTTTTTAATTTTTTGTGTTGGCTAGGATCTTTCAAAATTCAAGGGGAAGACATTGGGCCATTCTATCTGAAAAAAAAAAAAGAGAACTAACTGTATTGGCAAATGCAGCTGATTTCTTATGGATGCCAGGTCTTAATGATCATATTTCTATAGCCTCCATTTTATAAATTAAAATCTATTTGTATATATTCCTTGTTTAACTGTTTTTCATTATTTAATAGAGGTAGTTTATGGCTTTGGGAGTAGGAGGACAAAAAGATCTGCCCTGGACAAATGACTGGGACCATAATCCACCATTTTAGGATTCCTACATACCTATGTAAGATGTATTCTCTTGTGAAAAGGGTGAAATGTCTGAACACTCTACTACTAATGTCCACTGTAGGACTCTCGTGACATCTTGTCAAAGGAACCAGAGTAATGGAGGAGGCCGTCAGTCCTAAGAAATGAGTCTTACTTGTGGTCAAGGGTGCTGCAACACTTGAAGGGCCATAGACCTTAACAAACGGACTCTTGCCAGGGAGAGTTTTGCAATTTAAGAGCTGATTGGTCTAGTGGTCTAATGCACTATGCTGTAACGGATAGGGTCCTGGGTTTGAGACTTGGCAGTGGTGAATTTTTCCCAGTGACTGCCCATGCTATGGAACAGACTTCCCATACATGTCAAGCAGAGCACCTCACTGGCCCTCTTCAAGAGAAATCTTGATGAGTGGATGGGAAATAAAAAAGTCACCCCGAGGATCACTCCAGTGGCGTTTCTCAACAGAGGCACTGGGCAATAAGGTCGGGTGGCACGATGCCAGGGTAATCCTATGGGCTAGGCTTGTAAAGGCCCCAGGGCCATTAGCCTAGTACATACCTATGAACCTATTTGCCAGTGTCTAATAAGCAACCTATAAACTCTATGTTCTGAAAATAAGACCGTTATCATTTTGTTATAATTGATGGATATTCCCAAGTGAATTGCCAAGTATAGAAGGACTGACTGGTCCTGTAATAGTAGATCCTGGACGTAGCAGTTAGAAAGTAATCACCTAAATACAGGAAAACATGGATCCCTTGCAGCCAAAGATAAACTGTTATGACTGCCATTATCTTGGTGGACACCCTGGGGGCTGTGGTGAGACCGAATGGCAGTGCCCTGCATCGATAGCGATTGGCCCCTAACCAGAAAAGGAAAAATCTCCTGGATTGCCTCTAAATCTTGACATGATAGTAGGCTTCCTGGAGATAGATAGAGCACATCCCATCGTCCTTCCTCAAAAGAGGTAAAATGGACTACACTATGACCATTGGGAATTTCAGTCTTGACACATTGATTTAGATTGCTGAGATCCAATACTGGTCCTGAGATCTCCTGTCGTTTTTGAAACTAAAAAGATCCTGGAATAGACTCTGGATCCTAACCGGTCTGTGTGGACCGGTGGGATGACTTTTTTTTTTTTTTTAACCAACTTTGATATGTTGGTTGCTGTAGATTCTAACTGAATTATTAGTCTTTTCTTTGGGAATACCTCTGGTGATAATCCTCAACATCCATGAATTTGAAGTTATGGTTTGCCAGGCTAAAGTGTGTATAGAGAAGTGTCCTCTGACTGCCTCCAGAGTGCAGCAGTCAGGAAAACATTCAGACACTGACAAGGTTTCTCAGTGAAAGGTCCACTTAAACCTTGATTTTGCAGTCTGCTTCGTGGTTGACGTCCAGTCAGACTGCCGCTTGCTCTGTCTTGAGGACGTCCGTCCCCTGGAATGTCCTGGTGAAAACCTTGGGACTTTTTGAACCACATTTTCCTACCTCCGCTCTGATTCCTGGATAAGGATCTCTAAGGAGCAGAAAAATTGATTCCTATGGCAGACAAGGCCTTTCCGTTCTGTTCGCTCCTGGTAAGCAGTTGTTTTTTAACCTTTGGTCCAAACAAGGTGGCACCATCAAGAGGGCATTTAGAAAGGACATCTTAAAGCTTTCCATGAAATCACATAGCTGCATCTTGGCATAACGTTGCATGGTAATACTTATGCTGGCTGTCCTTGATGTACTATCATGTACGCTAGATAACAGTCTCATGGCCACATTAGAGAAGACTGTAGAGTAGACATTTGGGTAAGCCACATAAGAGAGACTTGGAAAGCTCCTTGATCAAGTCTCTCTGGAAACATGCTAGGTGTGAGATAGTTCAGAGCTCAGAGTGCAAAAGTCACTGAAGCATACTCTGATTTCCCCAGTCTATCCAACACCCCTGACTCCCTGTTTGGGGCATGAACAGAGGAACTTTCTTCTAACATTTTCTTTTACCACCACAGCATCTACTGGAGGACCCTATGACCAATGTTTCCTATCTTTAAGGGCAAACTAAAGTCTTGTATTTTTTTTTTGGAAATGCTCTGCCACATCAGGTACTTTCCAAGCCTTCTGACTGATGAGATCTGCGATGGGGTCAAGAGGTGTAACCATTCAGGATGAAGGGCCAGACCCAAAAGCTTCAAGAAACATTGACTAATCAGGAAGAGGAGCTTCTGTGGACCATCCCTCCTTCAGTTTCTTCAATTCCACAATGTCCCCAGATAAGAGGTATTGGGAGGGGAGGGGGGGGTTCTAGGTGAACCTTCTCCATCATTTAACTCTGTGTCCTCAATGATTGATTCAGGAGAGGAGTCCACATATTTCCACTTGCAGGTTCTTTCCAAGAAATGTGTCTCAGGGCTTCTGAAGAAGACACTTCAGATTCAGACATGGAGCCCAAATGTTGAACAGTCTCAAAGCTGAGTCTGCCTGTCCCTGTAGACCCATATAAGAGGAAGATAGTACAGGCTCCAGCAGGAGTTGGGATGGATACAAACTCTGTGTACACAGAAGTATTCTTGGTCCAGCCAATGCCCTCTCCACAGCCATGAAAGCCAATTCCATCACCTATCAGTAGCCATCTCAGCTCCAAAAGCAAACCGCTTCAAGGAGGACCTTAGAGTGGAGCTATCTAGAGCCCAAGCAGAGAGAGAGGTTTGAGAAAGCTCCAACAACTTCAGAGTTGACTCTACCATTGGGGTCCAGATCCTGACACCCTGGCTTTGGGACTACTTGACCCGAACACAGAGATTCCAAGAACCTAAGAAATAAGTCAAAGCCAAAGTCTCTAAGGCTATTGGGTCCTGAGTTGGTATGAGTAAGGTTTCAGACCCATATGGATCAGCTCTAAAAAGGGAGATGGCATCGGAAGAAGTATGGATGATGTCAATGGGCCTAATTCCAGTCCTCTCCTCAGGGAAGGGTCCAAAAGGACTCCCAGCCGAATCTGCATCTTCAGAAACTTCCTTATCATACAGTTGACATCCACTTCAGTTAGGCTTCTGGTGGATCGACCAGACCTCGAAGATGACGTTACTAATGGAGATCTTTGTGACACCCGTGCCCTGGCCCAGCAATCAAGAAACCCTAATCCTCATCACTAACACCAGATAGGGCATCTCATACATGAAGGAAAGGATAAC
Organism: Protopterus annectens; assembly: GCF_019279795.1. NCBI lineage: Eukaryota > Metazoa > Chordata > Ceratodontiformes > Protopteridae > Protopterus > Protopterus annectens. The sequence goes on from NC_056747.1 coordinate 613,883,647, forward strand.
AAATACACACAGTAAAGTGCAATTTCCCTTAAAAGCACACAGAGATCACAGTCAGTCTGGGCTGGTTGCTCCCTTGCTCTCCAGGTCCCCAATAAGACCCCCCCCCCCACTGGCAAAGCTATAGGGTCCAGATCTTAGTCTAACTGGGCAAGTTAAAACCACCAGCACCCTCTCTGCCCAACCAGTGCTTTGTGTCCCTGCCCAAGTAGCTAACACACACACACTTTGAGATAAGAGTTTATACAACTACACAGACACTCCTGGGAAAGGCTGGCACAGGTTCTCCAGCTGTGCCCCTATTACCCAGACTATACGGTAGTACCACCTGCCACCACCCAGCTAATATTTATCAGCTACTCAAAGGCCCTTAAAAGGGTGTCCAATTATTACTGTGCAATATTATTATCCAATTGGTAGTATAACTAAACAGTCAGGGCTTATTAGAGTGACTTGGTACAGTAATCACTATAAATATGCAATGTACTCTAGAGCTTAAATTGGCAAAGCTGCTGTGGTACAGCGGTAGCGTTGTTGCCTCACAGCAAGAGGTTCTCCTGTTTGATTCTCGGCTGGAGTGCCTTCTGTGTGGAGTCTGCATGTCCTCTCCGCAGTCGAGTGGCCTCCAAAAGACATGCGTGAATGGGCGTAACTTCGTTGAAGGTTGGGCATCGGGCTGGCAACTCTGCACCATAAAAATCGACTGCCAATCATTAGCGGACCGGAGTTCTGCTGTGGCGACCCCTAACCGGGAAAAGCCAAAAAGACAAACAACAACAACTCTCTACTCAAAACAGCCACAGTTGAAAGGTTTAAAAATATTTAATAATAAATACTAAAAACACAAGACAATGCTTCTTACTACGCTGTGCTAGTCAAGAGTTCAGAGATCACAGAGAAATACTTAAAATAATTCAGTAGTATAGTTCTGACATCACAGAAAAACACTTAGTCAAATCTTTCTAGTTTCTAGCTATTTCTAACAGAAAACACAAATCTAATATAACTTGCATATGAGCAAGACAGTGCTGTGAGAGTTGGATGGTCAAGACAGAAATGCTTAATCCTCTCTGGTTCTCTATGTTTAATTTGAAATTGCAGTTCTGATTCACATTACATCATTCTTTACACTTCCCTGGGTTCCCAGGCTAACAGAAACTGCATTTACATCCTTAACATCTCCCTTTTGTTATCTTGCAGCTGGTCAGGAAGCAGAGCAATAAAAATACATTTGCATGTTTAAACCTAGCATTTTAACTCTTGGTTAAAACAATAGAAATAATGTCTTCGATGTCTACATCAAAGGGTCGCAACATGCTTTACTTTGGTCAGTAGAGAGCACTGTTTCATTTTTTTCAGTTCCACATCTAACAGCAGTTTTTTCCATTTAAGACAACAAGTCTGTGTCTTACATTGATATTTACAAATTGACAGAATTATCTATAAAATTCTATCTGGCTAGGCTGGCAGCCTTCATCTATCTTTATCCACTCTTCACAGTCTGGATGGTAGCATTTGAAGTACTGGGGAAGGAAGCCTGGGGCTGATCAGCCCCACAGAAAAGGAAAGTTTCAGGGAGGGAGTTCAGATCCTAGTTGCATGTTGGATCCAACTGCTTTGATAACTTAGGTGCCAGACTCGGAATGGCACTAGGATCTGGAGACCTTTTATTTGCTTTGTCTACCTTTTCTTCTTACCTTTATTCAGACCATTTCCCTTTATGTTTCTCTCTCAACTTGTCTCTTTCTCTTTTTTTCTTTTTACTTAGACTGTTCTCTCTCTTTTTCTCAGCAGCAAGAAAGGTGGAGGGTGCCTTTGACTTCAAATTATGTACCCTGTCTGAGCAGGGAGATGTCTCTTGAGAAGAAGTTTTTCTTTGTTTTTCTGAAGAGCCCTTGTACTGAAGGCAACACAAATGCTGCAGCTATCCTGCAAGTGGGAAGGACCTAAGCAGTAGATGCAAAGGGAATGGGGGTCTTTGGGTGGTTTCTTGTGTCCACAGGACGAACACTTTTTCAATATGGTGGACTTTTCAGACATCAGAAAAATGCTGAATATTTAGAATAACACTAATAAACGTACAGCACTAGACACTATCTAAAAAGTTATTAGAGAAAATGTGTAGCGATATATGACAATAACAAACCAACTTTCCTATAAAACCTATAGAAGTCAGTAGTATCTTATATATTTACCTAATAACCTACAGAAAATACTAAGAACTATACTAAATTGATCAATCTACACTACACACAAAAAAAACTATTTAAAAAAATACTGTACCAACTAACCTACCTAAAATCCTAATATTAACTACTACACTAAGGGGAGGAGAAAACAAGGAAATAAGTAATAATATTCACTTATCATGAAAAAGGTAGCACCCTCAGCAAACACATCTGATTTGACAAGTGGGAAATGAGATCTAAGGTAAATCAGACAGGAGGGGGAAATGCAGGTAGGGGAGGAGTCAGAGCTGTCAGATCCAATATTCTGGTATAAGATGCAGAGTTCAGATCCAACATCTGACATGCTGAATCAGACGAAACTAGACAACATATCAGATCACTAATTATAAATTATTTTGCAAAATATCACATAACAGATTAGGTAAAGTTTTAACCAAAGTATATAATAATATGGAGTTAGACAAACATATTAAAGATAATTTATTATTCTTCCATAAAATTATAGACAGCATGTCATCTCAGAGGAATAAAGCAGTACTATGTGATGTTAGTAAGGCTTTTGATACCATAAATGGAAGTGTTAAACAAAATGCAATATGGGACATTATATCTGGGTTGGATGCTCTATTATATTTATCTTATGTGGATGATTTAAATATCACAGTCTTAGCATCATGACTACCTTTATTATTAAATGAGGTAAAAATAGATTATGAGCTACATGTTTACAGAAAATAAGAAAAAATTAAGGGATATAGCTGCTCTACTATGATTTCAGGCATACAATTTTTTGACAAAGAAATGCAAATAGGGGTTTCATCTGGTCCTTAACTTATCTTTCTTAATCAATGGGCTGACTTAACAGCAAAAGTTAAAATAATTACCATGCGGAAAAGTGTTCATATATCCTTTGGAAAAGTCTGTGGCACTTAGTTGTTTAACATATGTTACTACCAGTATCTCATTTCTTAAAATTAAATATACATATTTACACTATTAGAATTATTTTTAATGCATATGGGGAACAGAGTTAAACCCCATTAAGAAAGGAATTATTTATTTTAAGAAAAGAAGAATGGGGTATTCCTTTGATTAAGCCAGCCATTTATATGGCTTCTCTTAATTTGCATATGGAAGGAAGTGAATAATAAGTTGTAGTTCTGCATTAGAGGAACATGCAAGTAAAGGCCATGATTGGGAAATTGTTGCTAGTGATACTATACAACACTTAAAATTGTGATATGAACTGGTCATGGATTCCCTTTATTGTGTGAGACCATGGGGAGCATTTATCTGAACAAACAAGGCAACCATTTAAAGAACGGCAAAAGAAAATATGAAAGGTAAAATGTACACGTGGTATTATGCAACAATTAAATGATAGGCAAATACCTGTGAAAGCACAAGTTAAGTATAAGGTTTGGAGGGAAGGACAGTGTAATATTTGTAAAGTTGAAGAAATTAGAGAAAATGTTTTAAGTGACAGAACAAAAATGAATGGGCAGAAATTTACACAACAATGCAAGTTTACATATCTTTGGGCACTGTCAATGGATAATTTAATGTATGGTTGCTACACAACAAGAAGTACACAAGATAGATTGGTATGGCAAGTTAATTTTAGATGCAGTATGGATTCTACAGAAAATGATATGTGAATAATTACTCTACAGTAAACTTTAGGATTATACTTTAATACTGAACAGACTAAAAAAATGCCTGTGGAGAAGAATACTTGTTTCTTGTAATACATTTTAATATTTTGCAAAATTACATAACTATGTTCTTTTTGAAACAATGTCATTTGTTTTCTTGTCATGTACATATTCATTGGTGTAAATAGTCTGAAAAGTTCTTCTTATAAGCTGTTTTATACAAAAAGTTCCTCTACTCTTTTCAAGTAGGGCAGACTTTGATGGTGCACTAACATTGAGGCTACCAATAAGTTTGTGAAAACTGATGATATGGATGTGGAGAATGAAGAGAGAGATTACACCACTGCATCTGAAACATTTTTAGTCTGATTCATGGAAAGAGGCAAAATCACACTATGGTATCGAAGCTTCCCTGAGTGTTATGATGAAACGAAAAAAGTAGCATTTGTAATACCTTTACTAACTTCACAAATTACACAGTGACATGGGTACACATAGATTTATAAAAGAAAATAATACAAAGACTTTGGACCAGATTCAATAAATCCTTCATTAAGTGTACACTAAGTGTACACAATATGTATTCAATGCAATTATCACATTTTTTGTGCTTTCTAGTCACTCAGAAAGATTACACTAAGTAGCCTACACTTTGTGGTAACTTTATCAATCTCTGTCAATATTTAAAGCTGCAAGAATATCAGTAGGAAGGCAAAAAGTAGGAGGAAGAAGGTGTGTATTATATCCGTGTTGTCTATTTACTCAGAACAGTGTACATTTAGGCATTATTAAATCCCAGGATTTTTCTTTTCATGAATTATACATATATTGAAAACCAGCACTTCAGGGAAACCACACCACAAGCTCCATACTCAAAATGACATAAATAAAGAGCCACTGTTCTTCAAGAATCGACCGCATTTATTAATGAAAAACACAGAAGTTAAGCACTTTCATCTCTCAAACTGTGGAGAGACTTCATCAGAACAACCATAATTCTCTTAATTCTAACTTTGTCTTCAAGACTGGTAAGAATCTTAAATACCTATTTGAACACTTTGTGTACTTTACAAATTTACCTGAAAAAGGTACAACAAAGTGTGGAATGTGTAAACAATGTCCCTTTATTTTAGAATCAAGAAGTATTATATTAAGGGGCATGGATTATAAGTTAAATTTGGTAAGAGGAAATTGTAACACAAAATATTTGGTATACATATCAATTTGTCAGACCTGTGGAAGTTACTATGTTGGGAAGAAAGTTAAAGACAAGAATTTATGAACATTCGTATGCAATACTGAAAGGCAATACTAATAATTCCTTGTTCAAACATACATTACAATGTCAGGGGGTTTGCTAAATTTAAATTTGGTATTTTGGAACAGATCCCATATAGGAGGGTGGGGGGAACTTACCTTAGAATTAAGAGAATTTTATTGGATTACCAAATTGCATTCTAACACCAGGCATCAAAGAGTACATTTCACTGACACCAGTTTTAAAGAAGAGGGCTTCAGAACTAAAATGATGTTTTTATTTAATAAAATTGTTATGCATTTTTTAGTTGAACAAGGATTTTAAGTAATTGACTTTATACCTTTAATAACTAATTAACAGTTAATCAATTAAAGTGTTATTATTTTAATGTATGGGTTTGAGAATTATGGTTGTTCTGATGAAGTCTCTCCACAGTTTGATAGACGAAAGAGCTTAATGTCTGTGTTTTTCATTAATAAATACAGTCAATTCTTGAAGGACAGTGGCTTTTTATTTATGTCAGTTCGGGTATGGAGCTTATGGTGTGGTTTCACTGAAGTGCTGGTTTCCAATTTCTTTGGTTACTTTCTGGCGCTTTACTCGCATTATCGTTTTATTTACTAATGATACATACATGGTTGCGTTCTTAACTATTATTAGATAGTTCAACGTTACAAAGTTAACTCAGGTCCCATCTTCCCTGACATTTTGTTCCTCCTCGTCTTGAACATTATTCTGCATGCATTGTTACCATAGATTCCATTTATTTCTATGTAGCCTGCTCTTTCCCTTTTGTAAATATCCCACATCAAAGCATTTTATCTCCTTTACAACATTCAGTAATTTTGTTACAACCGGCTTAAATTCTGAATTCCATTTTCTAGTAATTGTTTATTTGGCAGCCAACAGCAGCAAACTTAGAAGGGCTTACTATGTCTAGACAATTCAGTTTCTATTTTCTAGCTCAAAAGAATAATTTATTTAGTCCTAATAATTTGCTTCCCCAATAGTTCATGAAGTACCTAGTAATAATTTTTTAAAAGCTACCAGTTCATTGGATTTCCCAACATGTCCCCAAGTAATCCACTCTTTCCCATTACACCTCCAACAATTGCTAACTGTGTGCGGAAAGTGCTCTGAAGTCTGCATGGGATAATAAAAACTACCTATGCAAACAATTCCATGTAAAATATCCTAAACCTTCTACATTTTGTTGCATACCTGGGCACCACACACATATTCATTTATTTGTATACTGCCTTTTCATTCTCATTCCCCACTCTTTTTCTAATACTAACCATTCTTATTTTATATGCACTATTAATTAGCCCTTTTTAACCAAAGCGTCTGTTCAAGACTCAGTTATAAACTCAACTAGAAATGGTCTTTCTTTTAAAACTCCCCCATCCCTTTCTCTTTGCCTATACTCATTCTCTGGAATACTAGAATCCTGTTCACTACTTGTACCTTACTATATTTACAGTCAAGAGCTTCCAACTTTTCAATTTTTGTACTATCTTTTATTTATTCTCTTCCCACAAATCCTTAGTTGCCACAATCGCATCATTTTTACTTTATACACTTAAATGTTTCAACTGCTCACATGCTTCTAAATATGGGTATTGCTGAACCAGCTCATGTGGGAACCTAGTTTCATTATAGCCTCTCTACTATCTTCATTTTACATCTTGAAGAAATGAAACTCTTTCAATAATTTCCACAGCACTGAAATATCCTTTTTCTAGATTTATCAAGTAAAAATTAATATCATATGCAAATAAAGCTAGTTTTTCTTCAGTACCATAGCAGTTATTCCCTCATCATCATCTTCTTTCGGCTGTTCCCGTTAGGGGCTGCCACAGCGGATCATCTGTTTCCATTTCTTCCTGTCCTCTGCATCATGCTCTTTCACACCAACCGCCTGCATGTCCTCTCTCACCAGATCCATAAACCTTATCTTAGGCCTTCCTCTTTTCCTCTTACCTGGCAGCTCCATCCTTAGCATCTTTTTCCCAATATACCCAGCAAGCATCCCTCCTCAGCACATGTCCAAACTAACGCAATCTCATCTCTCTTGCTTTGTCTCCAAACTGTCCAACCTGAGCTGACCCTCTAATATACTGATTCCTAATCCTGTTCCTTCTAGGCACACCCAGTGCAAATCTTAACATCTTTAACTCTGCCACATCCAGCTCTGACTCCTGCCTTTTCGTCAATGCTACCGTCTCCAACCCATATAACATAGCTGGTCTCACTACCCTCTTGTAGACCTTCCCTTTCACTCTTATTGGTACCAGTCTGTCACAAATCACTCCTGACACTCTTCTCCACCCATTCCACCCTGCCTGTACTCTCTTCTTCACCTCTCTTCCACACTCACCATTACTCTGAACTGTTGATCCCAAGTACTTAAACTCATCCACCTTTACCAACTCTACTCCCTGCATCCTCACCATTCCTCTACCCCTCCCTCTCATTTACACACATGCATTCTGTTTTAGCCCTGCTGACCTTCATTCCTCTCCTCTCTAAAGCATATCTCCACCTCTCCAGGATCTCCTCAACCTGGTCCCTACTCTCAATACACATCACAATGTCATCTGCAAACATCATAGTCCACGGGGCCTCCTGTCTAATCTCATCTGTCAACCTGTCCATCACCACTGCAAATAAGAAAGGGCTCAGAGCTGATCCTTGATGTAATCCCACCTTCATCTTAAACGTATCTGTCACTCCCACCTCACCAATGTCACACTACCCTTGTACATATCCTGTACCACTCTTACATACTTCTCTACCACTCCCGACTTTTCTACCACTCCCGACTTCCTCATACAATACCACAACTCCTCTCTAGGCACCCTGTCATATGCTTTCTCCAAGTCCACAAAGACATAATGCAACTCCTCCTGACCTTCTCTGTATTTCTCCAACAACACTCTCAGAGCAAATATTGCATCTGTAGTGCTCTTTCCTGGCATGAAACCATACTGCTGATTACTAATCATCACCTCCCTTCTTAACCTAGCTTCCACTACTCTTTCCCATAACTTCAAGCTGTGACTGATCAATTTTATCCCTCTGTAGTTACTGCAGCTCTGCACATCACCCTTATTCTTAAAGATAGGTACCAAAACACTATTCCTAATTAACACAAATATTCTTTGTGGAAACACAGATGCTGCTATTACTCTACTCACAGAATCCCAGCTAACTGCATCAAGACCCACCAACAGCAGCAGAGCCTTCTTGCACTTTGCTTCAGTTTGAATTATCATAGTTCTATTAATGGTGACACACATTTGCCTCACCTCCACAACTCCACACTGATCTGTATCAGTCAGTTTTGGCAAAACCAAAGCCACTCTCTCTTACCTAGTATAGTCAAATGTTTTATAATCATGGTTTGAAATTGAAATTGGTCCACATGAAATTAAAAGGTCTTGGCCCTCTTTGGGTGTTAGACCCACCACAGCCCTATTCCAAGATGCTGGTAATTGTAGTCCCTCTTTTTAAAATCTTGTTAAAACCTTCCAGATCTTTACTATTTTTCCATCCTAACTTTCTAACTTCCACAAGAATACCATCTGCTCCTGGAGACTTTCCTGTTGATTGACTACACATCACTCATTTTTATCTCATCCCCTCCCATCTTAGCTATTAATTCTTGAGCCTCATCTTCCTCTAACCTTAGCATATTTAAGTCTTCCATAAATATTTCCTCTGCTCTATGTAGATTTTTATAGAATTTCCCAAATATCTCTAATGCATCTAAAGCATAGCTGTCCACACGGTTTAGTCAGGAAATCCTTCTGTGTGCCACACCTCATCACAAAAGGGTTCTACTCTAGAAAAAAGGAGGTCATTGTTCCTCTCTACTCATCCCTCATCAGACCCATTATAGAGTACAATGCCCCGTTTGGCATGTACCTCACAAGACACCTACAATTGGAAAGGCCACAGAAATACCTCACTAAGAGGATTACCGGCCTCAAACAGATGCCATACGCAGACCGTCTCAAAAAAACTCCAGCTCTACTCCGTCACGTATCACCTACTCAGAGGCAATCTCTGCCTAACATAAAAAGCTATGTCAAACCCAGAGCTGTTGGACATGCTACACTTAAAGAAATCCCAATCTCTCCGAACCACACACTCCAGGGACCTAAACCTTGTCAATACAATAAACGGAACATGCTGAAGGGATAGATTCCAGTTCCTTAGATTTCACATGCTCTTTAACAAACTACCCATTCATGTCAAGCAAAGCTCCTCATTGGCCCTCTTTAAGAAAAATCTTGATGACTGGGATGGGAAATAGAAAACTCACCCTGGGGATCACTTCTGCGGCACTGCTTGACAGAGGCACAGGAAAATAATTTTCATGGGTGGCGAAAACCAGGGAACCTTTTTGGCTAGGCTTATATAGGTCCCAGGGCCGATAGCCTAGTACCTACCTATGAACCTATGCGAGTTTGTATGCATGTGATGCAACTGTGTGAGGTCTGTTTGCTTGATTGACACATGGCCATGTTAAACTCAGATTGACTGTGTGTGTGTGTGTGTGTGTGTGTGTGTGTGTGTGTGTGTGTGTGTGTGTGTGTGTGTGTGTGTGTGTATGTGTCTGCTTGAATTTGTATGTTTGTATGAGAGTTATTTCAAAGTGTGCATGGGTACAGTTTGGAATGTGGATGTTAAGAGAATTTGTGTGTGTGTGTGTGTGTCTGTGTGTGTGTTGGGCGGGATAACGCTCAACCTGGAGATATCAAAAATCTGGACAGAGGCCCATGAAAAGTAGCCACAACTGGTCAAAAATCTGGATGCTAATCAACATAAAATTGCATATATACCACCATAACCTCGCCTGCTCCAGTGGAATTGTGGGATACCAATATTCAAATAATTGTGAAAATGTTCCCCAATTCAGCATTAACTCTGAAAGTATACATTCACACAAAAACACCAGTTAAAGTCCCTTTTCAGCATTAACAAAAAATCTTAAGGGAAGTAGTTGGCAATAGGCATGTAAAACACTTTACATTGTACTTGATGCCCTACCACACTTCTAGCATGTACAAATTGTCAACTCATTTGTATACCTCCTATTCCACAGTTTTATTATTGTGGACACTAAACTTAAAACATCTGACTCACTAATCTTGTAATAACCACGCTTGAAAAGACAAAAACAAAAGAAGTTATGTACTCACCATAATGTTCCATGTGTGTTGTCTATCTCGCCTTCATTCTTAACTGGTTGGGTTACAAAAGCTCGAGGTCTTCTACAAGCTCGTAGCTGAAACCCTATCCCATCATGCCCTAGAAAAGCTCCCCAGATTTTGCTTGCTGATATAACAATAGGTACCAAATAAAATTATCAAATACCTTACAGAGCAATGAAGAAGGTCAGAGAAAGTACAGTTTTGTACACTTACCATAAATGTAGATGTTCGAGTGTATTCACTGTTGCAGTCATCACATTTCGGTTATCCCTGCCAGGGTAGCCATCTGTTGGCCCAAATACCAGAGACTTAGTATTTCTGCGTCAGTTGCTGTCACTTGAGGACTGATACCAGGTCGTCAGTAGTATAAAGTAAGGCAGCCAACGCTATTACATCAGTCTTTCTTGCCGTGGAACCCGAAGCAGAAACAGTTCACACAAGTGCCAGTCGGCCACTACCTGTGTTTTCACCTACCGAATTGAAGTTGAAGTCTTCTAAAGCGAAGTACCCTGTTGGGGATCCTTTTTTCTTGCACTAACCGATGCCAGAAAAAGTTAATAATTGTCTTGCCTGTGGAAAGCACACTCTGTTTCTAGCACTTTCTTGGATGGCTCAAGGGAGGATATTCTTCAGAACAATGGACCCAAAACAGGCCCTGTTCCTGGAGGCCAAATCCACTTTGTAATGACTGATAAAGTTATGAGGATTTGCCTATGTTGCTGCAGAACAAATGGTGTCAGTTGGTAGTCTAGCCTGAAAGGCAGAAGAGGTTGCTCTGGCTCTAGTAGAATGACCTTTTACACTTTATAGGAGAGTTCTTCATTTTGAGATTTGTAAGCAAAGATAATACAATCTGACAATCATTTCAAAACTGTGACTTTAGGCACTGGAGCACCTTTCTTAAGAGTCTGAAAAAGATACAAATAATTGGTCAGATTTTCTAAAGTACTTTGTCCTATGTAAGTAGAAACGTAATTGTCAATGTACATCTAAGTTGGTGTAGCATACATTCTGCCTTGTTGCCATAGTTGGGGAAAAAGACTGGTAGTTCTATGGATTGGTTCAAATTAGACTCTGAGCATACTTTGGGTAGGAAGGATGAGTTTGTTCGTAGGGATACTTTACCTTTGTGGAAAAGCAAGTAAGGGGCTTTATAGACGATGCTTGTAGCTCTGAAACTCTTCTAGCAGAAGTGATAGCTATCAAAAAATAATCTTCCAAGTCAAACACTTTAGATCACAGGATGATGCAGGTTCAAACGGGGGAAGGATCAAACAGGATAACACAAAATTCAGGTCCCATGGTGTTGGAGAGGCTTTAATGGGTGGTCTTAATAAAATAGTGCCTTTAAGAAACGCCTTGTAAAGTCTGTGGGACATTACATTCGGGCCTGATTCACCATTAGATATCGCTCCTAACTGAACTTGAATGCTAACTACAGCTGCACCTTCATTAAATGGCTTTGCTAAGAATTCAAGAATGGAAGGTACTAGGACAGAGAAGGGGTCAATGTGATTATTCAAGGCCCAAGAAGAAAATCTTTTCCATTTGCTCATACAGTGGATATAAAAAGTGTACACACCCCTGTTAAAATGCCAGTTTTTTATATATAAAAAATGAAACCACAATAAATCATTTCAAAACGTTTCCCACCTTTAATGTGACCTATAACCTGCACAACTCAATTGAAAAACAAATCTGTTAGGTGTAAAAATAAAAAACGCACAATATGCTGGTTGCATAAGTGTGCACACCCTTCAACTAATACTTTGTTGAAGCACCTTTTGATTTAATTACAACATTCAGTCTTCTTGGGTACGAGTCTTATCAGCATGGCACATCTTGACTTGGCAATATTTGCCCAATCTTCCTTGCAAAAGCACTCCAAATCTGTCAGATTGTGAGGGCATCTCTTGTACACAGCCCTCTTCAGGTCACCCCACAGATATTCTACCGGATTTAGGTCTGAGCTCTGTCTGGGTCATTCCAAAACTTTAATTTTCTTCTGGTGAAGCCATTCTTTTGTTGATTTGGATGTATGCTTGGGGTCATTGTTGTGTTGAAAGGTGAAATTCCTCTTCATCTTCAGCTTTCTAGCAGACGCCTGAAGGTTTTGGGCCAAAACTGAATGGTATTTGGAACTGTTCATAATTCCCTCCACCTTGACTAACGCCTCAGTTCCATCTGAAGAAAAGCAACCGCAAAGCATGATACTGCCACCACCATCTTCACTGTGGGGATGGTGTTCTTTTGGAAATGCCAAGGTGTTGTTTTTGCTCCAAATGTACCCTTTGGAATTCTGGCTAAAAAGTTAACCTTGGTCTCATCAGACCATAACATATTTTCCCACATGCTTTTGGGAGACTTGATGTATTGTTTTGCAAATTGTAGCCATGCCTGGATGTTTTTCTGTGTAAGAAAAGGCTTCCGTCTTGCAACCTTACCCCACAGTCCAGACATATGGAGAATACGGGAGATTGTTGTCACATGTAGTACACAACCAGTACTTGCCAGAAATTCCTGCAACTCCTTCAGTGTTGCTGTAGGTCTTTTGGCAGCCTCCCCGACCAGTTTTCATCTAGTCTTTTCATCAATTTTGGAGGGACACCCAGTTCTTTGCAACGTCACTGTTGTCCCATATTTTCTCCACTTTTGGATGACTGTCTTCACTGTGTTCCATGGTATATCCAATGCTGTGGAAAGTTTTTTGTACCCTTCTCCTGACTGATGCCTTTCAACAGTGAGATCCATTGGATGCTTTGTAAGCTCTCTGCGAACCATGGCTTTTGCTGTAGCATGCAACTGAGTAAATTGTCAGGAAAATCCTACTAGGATAGCTGAACTTTATTTGGGGTTAATCAGAGTCTCTAATTGATGGCAGGTGTGTACCCAAGAAGACTGAATGCTGTAATTAAATCAAAAGGTGCTTCAAAGTATTAGTTTAAGGATGTGCGCACTTATGCAACCAGCTTATTGTACGTTTTTTATTTTTTATATTTTTTTCCCCCCTAACAGATTTGTTTTTCAATTGAATTGTACAGGGTATAGGTCACATTAAAAAAGTTTTGAAAGGATTTATTACAGTCTCATTTTTTTATATCACAAAAAACTAGCAGTTTAACAGGGATATGCACACTTTTTATATTTACTGTATATAACTTCCTAGTTGAAGCTTTATGAGATAAGATCAAGATATGTTTCACTCATGGAGAAAGGTTAAGAAGCCTGGCTATGTTTGGAAGTGGAGCAGCCAAGCTGTCAATTTGAGAGTTTGACAGTAGGGGTGGAGCATCCCTGATGTGAGTCAGAAGGTCTGAAACTGGGTCCAGAATCCATGGCTCCTCCTGGAGATGAGGCCAAAGGAAGGGGAGCCAGATATGATGAGGCCAGTATGGCGCGACAAGAATTAAGTTCCTTCCCAAGTGACTTGCTTTCTGAAGAACTTTTGGTATCAAAAGAAAGGGAGGAAAAGCTTAGAGGAGACCCGAGGGCCAATTGTGAACAAGTGCATCCCTTGCTGACTCCACCGGATGGGAGATCAGGGCAAAGTAGCTGCTGCATTTGGTATTTATGGATGTGACAAAAAGGTCGCAGCAAGGCTGGCCCCATTTGCAGAAAATCTTTTCCACCACTTCCTGTTTTAGGGACCACTCCTGAGGCATCAGATTAGCTCTGCTGAGTTTGTCTGCAATCATGTTGGATTTAACCGGGATATGCGTTGCTATCAGAAAGCATTGGGAGGAGGTTGCCCAATGCCATACTCTCAAGGCATCCTGACTAAAGGGGTAAGATCTGGCTCCTCCTTGTTTATGTACCATACAACTGACATGTTATCCGTCTGTATTGCAATAGTTCCTATGGGAAGAGAGTTCTGGAATGCTTGCAACACTAAAAGCACTGCTCTCATCTCTAGGACATTGATGTGCAAGTGGTCCTGCCAAGTGCCTTGAACTGTCCTTTCCCAGATAATCCACCCCCCCATCTAGGAAGCATCCGTGGTCACTGTGGCTAACGGCTTGGGAAGAACAAAGGGACGGCCTAATGTCACACGAGTATAGCCATCAACTAAGGTCTTTCCTTCAGGACTCCATTATCAAAATTTGGTGGGACATGGATAGTTCCTGCATGGACCACTGGGTGACTAGTAGCCACTGCAGAACTCTCATGTGCAGACATGCTAATAGAATCAGAGTTATTTCAGCTGCCATGGTTCCCAATACTTTGAGGACTGTTCCTGTTTGTACTTTTTTCTTGGAGAGAAGGTTTAGGATCTGATTTCATAGGACTTGAACCCTTTCTGAGTGAAGTTTTGGCATCATGTTTTTTTGTATCTTGATCTGCTCCTATATAAATGATACACTGAGATGGTAACAAGGCAGATTTTTTGTAGTTTATTGTGATTCCTAGGTGAGAGCAGAGATGTAGAGTGGTGTCTCTTGCTTTTGATAGTAGATGCTCGATGGTGGAGGTTAGCAGCTAATCATCTAGGTACGGAAACCCTCAGAATCCTAGCCGCTACAACTGTCATACACATTGGTGAACACTCTGGGGGCTGTAGTGAGACCAAAGGGCAAAACTCGGAACTGGTAGTGACTGTCTCCCAGCCAAAAGCTCAAATGACTCCTGGATTGCCTGTCTGTTTTTATGTGGTAGTACGCATCCTGGAGGTCTATACAGCACATCCAATCGTCTCGTCCCAGAAAAGGGAGTACTGACTGCAGTTTGACCATCCGGAACTTTGACTTCTTTGCTGATTTGTTTAATTTGCTGAGATCCAGGATGGGTCTCCAGTCCGATGTTTTCTTTGGAACTAAAAAGAACCTTGAGTAAGTTCCGGATCCTATTTGGTCTGTGGGGACTACCTGGATGACTCTCTTGTCTAGCAACTTTTGTATTTCCAGGGTTGCCTGATTCCTTTGACTGGATTGAACATCCAGGATGTTTATTTTGTTTGGGATGGGGAAGGAAAAGGGTATGGAGTAACCTCTGGATACAAAATTTTGTACTCATCTGTCTTTTGTTATTGTTAGCCAGGCTTCCGGGTACAAAGATCCCCCGAATGCCTCCAGAGATGGTCAGGTGGGCCTCCTTTCAGGAGCACTGAAAGGGCTTACTAAGGAAAGATCTCCTGTCGCCCTGGTACTGTGGACCCCCCCTCTGCAGTGTGGTCGGCGTCTTCCATTAGCACTTCCCCCTCTGCCCCTAGGGGAAGAATCACCATATGTGTCCTGGAAAGCTCTCTGGGATTTTCGAAACCACATTTTTCCTCCTTTCTGACCTTTGGGGTAAGGTCTTCTAGGTAAGGAAAAACAGACTCCAATGGCAGAGAGAGTCTTTCCTTCTTGTTCACACCTGGTTAGTGTGTCTTTGACTTTTGGATCAAACAAAGACGGGCCATCGAAAGGGGCGTTTACAAAAAAAGATTTAAAAGGTTCAACAAAGTCACACAAGCACATCCAGGAATGTCTCCTTAGGGAAATTCCTGAACCCGCTACCCTGCTCGCTCCATCCGCTGCATAAGAAATGAGCCTTATGGAGGAGCTGACCCCTGAGGATTAGGTGAAGAGCTGAGAGGAAACCTTGTCTGATACCCCTTCAGCTGTTGAACACCTTGGAGAGTATCTCCTAGCTCTTTCAGGAGATCTCTCTGAACCCTAGTGAAGTGAGTCAGATAATTCAGCGATCTGAGTGCAAAAGTCACCGAAGAGAAGATGCGCTTTCCATATCAGTCCATCGTACGAGACTCTTTGTTCAGCAGATGGACAGAAGAGGGCATCTCTGACAGTTCCTTTTTGATGGCTGCTGTCACCACCATAGCATCTACTGGGACTCCCTTTGTAAGAAATTCCTTGTCAGTAGGTGAAGTAATAAATCAGTTTAGCCTCTGAGGAACAGGTTCCACTGAGTCTGGAGACTCCTACACCTTTCAACAAAGTAACTGTATGAGTTCGTCAAAGGGCAGAGACACTCAAATGGCAGAAGGGTGAGACCCAAAAGCCTTCGGGTAAACAGACTCCAGAATGGAGAAAAAGAACCAAAAACCCACTGTGCCAACAGAGGAACAACTCAAACTCCAATAGTGTAGAAAAGTTTAATCACCGCTTTCATAAAAACTTCTTCAGAATGAATACACAGTAAAATCAAAAACATTTAAATACACTTCAAATCAATTAAAAACACCACTCATTCAATTCATAAAATTTAACAAGATTTAACAAGACCTTGTTATAATGCGAACTTCCTTTCTTCTAAAAAACTTAATATTTATACTTTCATTCAGTCCTGGTGGACTGTCAGCACCCAGTCTTAATTGCCAATAAGGTTTCCTTTCTTTCAACCGTATTTTTAATATTCCCCCTCACAGATCTTTACTAAGGAAACCTTTTTAAACATAGTACACTCCAAAGTGTGCCTATATAAAAGCATTATTGCTATCTTTGGTTTTATTGGCGTATCAGTGTTCTTTAATACGTCTGCTGAGCTGTCAGGTAGTCATACCTATATAAAATGCCGTTCAACCAGAGCACAAAGCAATGTATACCACATAAGATATATTACAAGTAAACCTACCAGGCATAGCAATAGTATGATCTAGATGTGTTAAACTAATGTATGGCCCTTCATGGATAACCTGCAAGCAGAACAATTTAAACATTTATAAGTACCTTTTGGTTTATCTGATTGAGGGAGAAGGACGGCTGTACTATCATGTTGTAATATATTCTTTAAACTGCCTGATTTTTTTATAAATAAAACTAGGAACCTTCCCCAAAATACTTGACAAATCACTATTACCACTAATAATTTTCCAGTTATCAATGATAATGTTTTTAATTATAATGCTATCTACAGACATATCCACAACACATTTAGGCTGACTAAATAGAAAATCTCTACCTGAATCATCAGTTACAGTTTTAACTGTTAAACCATGAGCCAAAATAGATGGAAAGTCTACAGATCTCCTATTAGAGATCTCAGATACTAAATTATGTAATAAAACTTCTGGATATCCTCTTGCTGAAAATAAACCAGTAATGAATGCTGTTTCAAATAAAGAAATCTTCATCATTACTGGTTAACTGAGAGGCTCTTATGTACTGTCCTTTTGGTATGTCCCGTCTCATAAAGGCAGGGTGGTTGCTCTGATAGTGTAAATAATTATTTACATAAGTCTCTTTCCTATATATCTTGCTAGAAAAACTTAAATCTACTGTAAGCCAAGTGAGGACCACATCTAAATAGTTGACCTGGTGCCCTAAATTACTTAACGTAAATTTCAAAAAATTATTGCTTCTGTTAAGATGTTCTGGTGTCTGCCTTGTCTTTAGATCCCTTTATAATAAAAAACAAGTCAATAAAATGACAATAAAACAAAATATCCTTAGCTAAAAGAATTTGTGGCAGACATTCCATTTCTCACCAGGCCATAACTAAACCTGAGAAGGCAGGAGCAACTGTGGCCCCCATGGCAACTCCCCTTCGTTGCTGAAAGTATTTTCTATTAAACACAAAAAAATTAATTTATAACATCAGTTCTGACAACAAAATACAAATTTTCACTGAACTCTCAGACCATACAGTATACTTGTTTAAAAAATTAGCTACATATTCCAACCCCACTTCAAGAGGTATGGAAGCATATAAGGAAACCACGTCCACGGTTATTAGAAAAAAATTATCATCACTAAGAGCAACACCATTCTCTTTCAAATGAAACAATCTAATAGATTCTAAAAATGACCAAGAATCCTTTAAGTATGAAGACAAGCCTTGCATTAAAGGATTAAGTAACTTATCCAAATATAGGGAAATCCTCTCAGTGATGCTACCAGCAGAAGAAACAACAGGCCGAAAAGGGAGGGTTGGCAATATTTTTGTGTACTTTAGAAATTCCAAATAAAACACCTACCCTGGGATGCTCAACTGAAAAATATTCATATAAATCAAAAGCCAGTTCACCATTCATAAACAAATCATATAAAGTGTATTTAATATACTTATAACTTCGATCAATAATATCAAAACTGACCAAGATATTCTTCAGAATTACTCGAAAGGGTTTCCATAGCTATAACATAATCATGTGTGTACATCAACACCAAACCACCCCCCTTATCCGTCTTCATGAATCTCAAATCAGTTCTGTTGGTCAGCTCAGCTAGTGCTTGACGTTCTTGTTTTGTTAAATTAAAAAAGAATGCACAGGTTTATTAACCAAAAGAGACCTAATTTCATTAGAACAGTACATTTCAAACATTTTTATAGTGTTGTGTAATGTAGGGTTGAAAACAGAAAGTTTCCTAATAATGTTGTTAGAAACAACTTCAACGTCTTTAAGAACAAACATTACATTCAATTTTCTTGTATATAGTTTTAACTTCAACAGTGTGTTAGCTAAATCAGCTCGTTTACTCGGTATAAAACCTAATCCAAACCTAATTCAACAGTAAGCTGTATATCAGTTAAATTAAATATTTTAACTAAAGAATTCACGTCAGTGTCCAACACAATACTTATCTTCGAAAGCGGCTCCTGCCTCTGTTCTGATTCTGCCTCGCCACCTTGGAAGCATTTCTCCCATTTTTTGAACCAGTAATATTATTATTACTGCTGTTAGTATTCTGTAAAGTTTTAACAGACTTGTTGGGGTCTGAAGCTGATGGTCCTCAGAAGGGTTTATGGGCTTCCAGCCACCTCTCTGTTTTAGAATTTCCAGGATGTCTGCAAAGGAGGGTGACCATGGGGACCCTTCCGAATCATCAAGGTCTGTGTCTGATGTGACAGACTCCTTTGGGTAGTCTAAATGCTTCCTCTTACATAGTCTCTTCCAAGGGACCTCTTCAGAAGGGTATTCTAGAGAGGTTTCGGAAAAGAGGGCGTCACCTAATGGGGCATCCTGAGACCTAGGGTCTCCACGTCTCTGTGGATGCAGTGATACAGAGACAGACACCGGTGCCTTTGGGGGAAGAATGCCCCAACTCAAGAGTTAACCTGTCTGTGGAGACAGCACTCGAATCACCTCGAAACCCCCCCCCCCACCCCTGGTCCGAGGAAGCTCCCAAGAACCAGAGGACATCCCCAGAACCAAGGGGGTTGGCTCCAAGGCTGAGGTAGGAGCCAAGCTCACTCAAGCCGATGCCCCAAGAGGCAAGTTCAGATCCAACAACTGTCCGATCAGACTGCCTTCCCCGGACCCAACTGGAGAGCGTTGGCTCCTACAGTCCCCAAGGTCGGATAGAACTGAGGACATCAGAGCAGTAGTCGGAACCGAAGATCCTGTGATAGGTCTCGGTTCTGACGGTTTTACTACAATCAGGTCTGGACATTCTGGCTCCGAGATCTGGGATTGGATTAGAGGAGGAATTGATGGTGAAAGGGTACGTTTGGTTGGTACCGAAGCCCTCTGGGTTGGATCCGACAATAGCTTGGCAGCGCCGGTGTCCTCAGAAGCCTCTGCACCACACGGTCCACATAATCATGAGACACTCCTGAAGACCAAGAGGAGGGGGGCAAGAGACCTGGAAGATTGCAATAAAGGAGATCTTAAAGTGGAAGGTACCATTTCGCAGTTGAATCTCCAATGGCACCGACACAGAAAGCGCCACGGTATAAGACTTCTCGGGTCCGACAGCTTTCGGTTACAAGGAAGAAACTTTTGGTAGCTTTTTTGATGGCTCCGACAGAGCCGATGAGAAGGACCTTTTCCCCAATTTGTCAGATTTTGAAGAAGGGGATTGACTGGATTTTGAAGGACCCTGACCTTCTTCAATTGCTTCTGAAAAAGGGGTCTTCATCAAGTCCCTCAGAATGAGCTTGTTCTTCCTCTTCAAAAACATCCTATGACTGAAGGAGTGGCAGATAACACAGGATTCCTGTAGGTGAACTGCTCTGAGACAGTAAACACAGATAGTACTTCCATCAGTTATACACATTTTTTTTAATCCAGAAGGTTTATCTTCCTTAGTATCTTTTGAAGACATGACTAAATAACAACAGTAGCAAGAAAAAACAGGTAATAACTATGGGAAAAAAAAACAGAGAAAAAAAATAACAATATAACTTTATGAAAAGCACTATTTTTTTTTAAAATATTACAACAGCAAAGTCAAAAACACACGGAAAAAGCCCTCTAACTTAAGCGGGCATAGGTAGCTCTCTAATTTAAACAAGCTAGCTTTTCAAAATTAAAAGGGGAAACAAGCCCTCTAACTTAAACGGGCTAAGGCAGCTCTTTAACTTAAACAAACTAGCCTTATACTTAAATGAAAAAAAAAAACAGAAAAAAACCTCTAATTAAAAATGGGTTTCTTATATTTAAATTTAGGACCAGGGATAGGGGAAAAAAGGCCTAACAAAACAAATGACGGCCAACAGCAACAACCACAGCAGAAAAAGCAGAAACAGAGATAATTAACTTAATTAACAATTAGCTAGAACAACATAGATTGAAGAAAGTGTAGCAAATTTTTAAATATAAAACAGAAAAGAAACTGTTTAGCCAGAGCCAGTATGAAGAGCACCCAATCTTGTTTAGCAGAAAACAAGATCTGAGAAGCTTTCCTAGGGCATGATGGGATAGGGTTTCAGCAACGAGCTAGAAGAAGACCTCGAGCTTTTGTATAAGGCCGAGTCAGAACAGAGGATCGGTTCCGAACCCAACCAGTTAAGAATGGAGGCGAGATAGAGCAACATTACATTAAATGTTTCAGAGAGTTCTCTAACTTTTACAAGAAACAAATTGTTGGTTGTCCCAAATTCATTTTTATAAAACATCCTGTATTGAAAAAAAACAACTTCTCTGCACCCCACCATAACAATCCTTTATCTTTCATTTAATTCTTTCACTTTAGTGGTAAATTACAAATTAATCTTTACTAGCAGCAACAGGGAGTACAATAAAGTTGCTACTTATTTTACTTCTTCCTTAATGATTTTCATTATCTGCCAAATGCGTTCCTCAACTAATAATATTCATAGGTAATTATTTGACCTGCAGTCCAGATCACAGAGAAGGCTAGCTCAAATTCACCCTTGCCCCAAAGAGCTTGTCTGATGGGTCACGCAACAGGCAAGAAGTGGAGCAAAACCCTGTACTGCAGGAATTACAGCTCACGGACTTAACCTTCTACTCCAACTACCTATGAACCTTCGACATGTAGCAATTGTTTAGAAGAAATAAGAATCTGGAGAGGTACTGGATTTTAAACTGACCTTGGAATAAAAGAAGTTAAACTAGAGTAAGTACTAATAGAAACTTTTGGAGAAGTTGGTGTGGTGGGATTTATATGCACTTAACCATATACAGACATTCTTCAGAGATGTCTTTTGAAGTGGAGGTTAGGTTGCCTTTTCTACAATGAAGTGAGGCAAAAGGGAATTCTCCATTCTTTCTGAAATGCTGTTGGCAAGGAAGACTGAAGGGGGCTAGAGCTCCCATCTTTAACATCTTTTCCTCAAAAAAAGGGGAGCTACCTCTAGAAAAACATGACAGGTAATATAACGTACGGGAAGACAGCTGTGTAACAGAGTTAAAAAAGACAGATGCCTTCACTGGCATTATACTGTACATTATCAAAGTTTAAGTAGAGAACTGAACTGGCTACGTAATTCTATATAGTAGTAAACCAGCCAAGGCGATTGGTGTAAATATATAATTAAATATTTGTGCAATAACTCTGCTTCCATGAAAGACTGTAGTCATTGAAGTACTGTGGTTTGTCTTATAGCATACTTTTTGCCCAGTGTTTGTAATACTTGCCAGTTAGATGAGAGACACTACAAAATGCAGATGTTTCTGCTACATCATTTACCGGAAATTTATATAATTATTAGTTTAATTACATTTCACAGTTATGCAGAATGCTATGACATAACCTTGTATTATAGCTCTCAAGTCCTTTATTCAGGAGTCAGGGACAACGCCAAAATAATGAGGAACAAATGCCCACAGTCGGGGACATTTTTAAAAATATTACTCTTAATTCATGTCCGGACGGGGTTAACAGTATAACAGATATTGTTGTTTCAAGGACCACTTTCTGAAGAATTGCAAGTCTAAAATTTCTATGTCTGGCATCAGTGACTGATCATTTCAGTAGAAAAAAATGAGGAACAGCCTCACTACCATACAGCTAACGCTAACTTGATCCTTCTAAACTTTTCAGTCACAGACATATTACAACCTCACTGACACTGCGACTGCACTAACATGATCTGACTGGCAGCGGGGTAGACATAATTTAGTAAATTCTAAGTACCGTACACATTCTGGACTGTACAGCTGAGCTAAAGCTAACTTGATCTTTTTTAAACTTTCAGTCATGGAGATAGTAAAGCCTCGTTGGCACTGCGACTACACTGACATGATCTGAATGGCAGCGAGTCTAATTCTAGTATAAAAATATGCATTTTTTTTTATTCTGTTACCTGGAGCCAGAGGAATTCCATTCGCCTGAGGAGATGAATTTTCTCATCCTGTCCTCCTGGCTGATCCTGCTGTTATGTATGACCTGTCCTGGCTCCTGCAGTGCTGCTATGCTGCCCGCCCATCCATGCTATTAAATCTTAAATCCATAACTTGTCATAAATGTAAAAGAGTAAACAAACACAGACACGCAGTCGGAGCTGAATTCAGACAGGCCAGCAGCTTGCCTCATGAAGCTGACGTCGTCGCGCACACCCTTGCACGAGATGACATCAGCTACAACTGCAACCAAAAATAAAATAAAAAAAAAAAACGGGAATTGAAGGGGCCACTTGGGAATTTGTGGCACCCCATTATTTTGCCCTCAAACCTGGTAAATACCAAGGAATTCGGTACAGTTGAAAGGTGGTATGTGGGGGAGGGGGGTGCACACACAAGTGAATGCGCATAAACTGAAAATAGAAACAAAGAATTTTGTCTAGATTCTTTAGCAGGCTGTTCCAACTTTTCATGTACTTGCAAGTGTGTGTGTGTGTGTGTGTGTGTGTGTGTGTGTGGGGGGGGGGGGGTAGGGATGTACCATACCTCTCATAATATCATTCCATACAAGGTCATTTATTTTTGCTTTATGAAAACAGAGATGTAAGATGTGTGCTTCTTTAAATTATTGTTGCCACTAGTATGTTGGCTATGTAGTGTGGTTTTCTGTGTACTAGATAGCTTTAAAAATCATATGCGATGAAAGTGATTAAGAGAATTGTGTGACTGGGGATGTACCTCAAAATAGGGACATCTTATGCAGCGGTCAATCAGGCCTGCAAATAGAATGTTCCTCCAAAAATAGGGACATTTGAGAGGTCTGGGAATACCTCTGAGCCAGTAGACAATGAAATGTCCAAGAGCCTGAAAAAGCAGCATAGGCCTACTTGAGATAACACTGGGACAAAGATAGTTAAAAAGTAGGTACATCCAGCCACAAATGTGGGTATTTAATGGCAATCTACTTTAATTGGTACTTTAATTGGTATTTAAGTCTTTTAAATATTTTAATTATTAAAATATAATATATAAAATACTTAAATACCAATTAGCATTGAATGCTACCATTAAATACCCAAATTTGTAGCTGAATGTACCTACTTTTCAATTACCTTTGCATCCAATGTCATCTGTAGTAGGTATTCAAGTCTTTTATATATCTAATAATTAAATCCATTAAAGACTTGAATACGTTACTCTTGCTTCTTCAAGTTGGAATGAAGGATACTACTCAGAAAGCACAAGTGACAAAATGATCAAAGAGGCAGTGCAAAGTACACATTAATGAACTGTACGGCAACCACAGAAACTCATTTATTTTTTCTAATAAAAAAGGGAGATGTAAGATGGGTCTCTCTCCTATTAAGAATGCATTTAGAAGCAGCCTGTGCCATGATGTCTAGTCCTGTATCCCTGTTTTGATTTTAAATAATTATTGGAAAGTAATTTTATTTGGTGAGGTTGGGAAGTGTGTGCATAATACATTGACTGAAGTGTTTACTGTGAAATAAACTGCGTATTTGAAAGAGAATTATTTAGAGCACACTTTCCCTGTGTTTAATATTTGTCACTAAACTGCTTTATTTCGCGTGCCAGGGGATTTAATCTATATAACAATTTATTGTTCAGCATGTGTGTATATTTAAGTGTGAATATTATCTGTTCTGTATATTTTAGCATTCCCTGTATTTCTTGTCATTTGTGTGAGGTATTTACAAAGGTATTTTACTAACAGTCATTACAACTTGGGTACGTTATTCTAACTTAGCATGTATTTCTGGGGTGAGTACCAGAACTGTCATTTTAGTTGGTGTGCATAACTGACTGGAGAGGAAGACTGTTTGACAAATTCTTTTTATGCATTTGTGACACCATTCAGGTTTTCTACCTGCAGTTAGCATATTATTTCTAGGGTTGGTGCTGGAATTGTTGTGCAGAACCAGTTTGTGGAGGGGGATTGTTTGAGAGTGAAATTTGTTTTTCTCTGCAGTTCATAGGTTCATAGATAGGTACTAGGCTACCTGCCCAAAGGCATCTATAAGCCTAGCCAGAATGTGTTGGCTTTCGCCGCCCCCCTAGATTATAGGTTCATAGGTAGGTACATAATAAAGAATTTGGTATCAATATACATTCTTCTGAACACTATGAAATTCTAATGTTTGGTAGGAAACATTTTAATCCTCTGTGACTTAACAAAAGAAAAGAATAATTTAACGAAGGACAGGGCAAACATGAAGTACAGCTGAATGATGTGGGTGTCATTTAAGGTCACTGCAATTACAGGTACTAAAACAACAAATATATTTAAGGCTTTTATAGCTTAACTCAAAGAACTAACACTACAGGGTCAGATTCGATTCACTCAACTATTATAAATTAGTATAAAGCAGAAAAAGTAAATTAGGTAGCAGAAACAACCACGGTTGCAGTTATATCCACAATATAATTAAAATGTCTTTATTTGTGCACAGGTTAGCGCTTTCACATTTCGCTTCAGACCAATAGTGTGCAAAAAGCATCAATGATACTTAAATACTTTAGATCAACCAATCATCAAATTCATTCACTTATAGTAAAAAAAATTTAAAGTCATATCATCTTACACTACCTAATCTGTTAGTAGCATATTTATTACTAAATAGAAAAACCTTATATAGACATCTTAGTATGTTAATACAAAAATATATATAATATAATAACATCACATTACATGTATCAAAGCATTTCTAAAAAATATTTGTAATCTCATTACCAACTATAGCAGCATAATAATTAATCTCTGAAATACTTCATACTAGTGTACAGAAAAAAAAAATTAAATCAATAAAAACAAGAGAGTAGTCATAGCTAACTAAACTTATGACTAGGTATATATAAACATATCACTTTTTAACAATTTTTCTGGACTTAAGAATGGGCCTCTCATTAAGGCCACTACCTCTTTCAGCCCTCAGTCTCATGATCCAACAAGTTTCTTTCTTCTCTATAGCATTTCAAATGTCTTCTTCCCTTATACTAGGTGAGATGACGTCTATCACTAAAAACCTAAACTGATGTTCTTTACCACAATTCGTCACATGCTTAGCCAAAGCATTAGTAGGTAACATAATCCTGATGGCATAGAGATGTTCCCTTATACGGTTTTTCAAAAGCCTATTGGTCTTGCCTACATAAAACGACTCACAGACATTACAGATGGCCAAATAAACCACGAGGCGTATTACAGTTAGCATATAGTGAAAAATTAAATTGTTTTCCTATGTCTGGATGCACAAAACTACTACTAGAATCAATATATGTGCAAAAATTACATTGTTCACATGGATAAGTTCCTGTTACTTGTCCCTCTGATTGGGTATTTTCAACTTTAGGGTGATATAACAATCTTTTAAGGTTCAGTTTATTCTTGAACCTAAACTTCGGTCTGTCTCCCACTATTTCATGTATTGCTGGATCAGTAGTTAAAATATCCCAATGTTTATTAATGGCATCAAATACTATATTGTTATCTGTAGTAAAATACATGGGAATCTGTGTTCCAAAATGTGTAGTAGGTGTAAAACCCATGTTCGAGTATGTTTCATTATGTGAAAAATAAGGGGTTGCTCTATTTGATCTCAAATCATGTATTTCACTCGGCCTTTGATGTACTTCAGTTTTCCTATACCCTCTATCAACAAAACTTATCTCTAATGTATTTCATTCTTTTTGAAAACCTTCTTCTGATGCATTTAGATGTGAGGCTCGCATGCCTTGTCCCTTAATAATATTTGTGAAGGTATATTGTGGATGCATACTTCTCCTATGTAGCAACGTATTTCTTTCACATTCTTTCCTATATACTCCTGTATTTATACTACCACCAGTTTGTCTTTCAACAAATACATCTAAATATTCTATCTTCTCTGTAGAGTAGTTCAGAGTAAATTTTAAAAACTCAGTCATTTCATTCATCTGCTCTACAAAGGTTTCCAAATTAGCAGCATCACCAACCCATAAAAAGAAAATATCATCCACAAAACGATGATAAAAAGGTATACATTGTTGAAATACATATTTTACAAACAATTCTTCTTCCTCCCATTGAGCCAAAAACATGTTGGCGTAGCTATTGGCACAAGAAGTGCCCATAGCTACGCCATCACGCTGTAGATACAATGTCTGATCAAATATAAAGACATTGTTTTCAAGTACCACCTCCAAAAATAGAGAAATTAAATCAATCTTGAAAAACCGAATAAGGGAACATCTCTATGCCATCAGGATTATGTTACCTACTAATGCTTTGGCTAAGCATGTGATGAATTGTGGTAAAGAAAAAGAAGTTATGTACCTACCATAAAGTTCCATGTTAGTTGTCTTCATCTCGCCTTCTTTCTTGCTGGTTGGGGATCGGAGCCGATCCTTGGCTCCGACTCAGCCATCTTCAATAGCTCGAGAGTTGTTTACTGGCTCGAGGCTACCCCTTATCCCATGAGGCCTAGCAATAGCTACCCAGATCTCGTTTGAAATAGCTAATTCCAGACATAGCAAGAGAATAAACCAGTCCAAAAAATAGGTTGACTATACCTGCCATATTCTCTAAGTCAATAGAGGAAAAATAAGAGAACACACAGCCAGTGAAACAGGAACTCCTCTCGGTCCACTAGGACAGGGGGATGGAGGGTGGGATGCAAGAAAGAAGGCGAGATGAAGACAACTAACATGGAACATTATGGTAGATACATAACTTCTTTATGTTAAGTTGTCTATCTCGCCTTCGTTCTTGCTGGTTGGGACAGCGTCCCTAGCACCTAATATCCTGGGTGGCTCAGTGGAACAGACTCTTTAGAACAATGGAACCAAAGTCAGCTCTGCTCTTGGAGACCATATCCAGCTTGTAATGAGAAATAAAGGTATGAGGGTTTGCCCACGTGGCAGCTGCACAGATAGAATCCATGGGCAACATAGACTGGAAGGCTACAGAGGTAGCCAAGGCCCTAGTAGAATGACCTTTCGGTTTAATAGGTAACTCTTTGTCCCTTAACTGATAAATGAAAGTAATAGTGTGCGACAACCATCTAGACAAGGTTACCTTGGAAACTGGGAGACTTTGTTTGTCCAAGGCATAAGAAAGGAATAGTTGGTATGACTTCCTTATTTCTTTAGTTCTGTGCAGGTAAAAACGCAATTGTCTATGAACGTCCAATTGGTGTAGTTTGTACTCTGCCTTGTTGGTATGATTAGGGAAAAACACAGGAAGATCTATAGATTGATTTAAATTATTTTCTGAGCAGACTTTAGAAAGAAATGAAGGATTAGTCCTCAGAGCAACCCTGTCCTTATGAAAAACCAAGTAGGGAGGATGAACACATAGTGCCTGAAGTTCGGAGATGCGTCTGGCTGAAGTAATAGTTACCAGAAAGAGTGTCTTCCAAGATAGAAACTTGATGGAGCAGGACGCCTGCTGGTTCAAAAGGGGGGAGAATTAAGGAAGTTAGGACTAAATTAAGGTCCCAAGGAGGAGGGGGAATCTCTCACTGGAGGCCTAAGAAGAGTTGTCCCTCTCAAAAAAGCTTTACAGAGCTTATGAGACATAATGTTAGAATTTGAAAAACCAACATGAAAGTTAGAAATGGCCGCTAACTGTACCCTGATTGTAGCGGAAGCGGACCCGGAATGAAACAGTTGTGCTAGGAATTCCAGAATTTCGTGGACTGGGGCCGAAAAGGGATCCACATTCCTAGCCTCTGCCCAACAAGAAAAACTTTTCCATTTGCTAGCATAAGTTTTCCTCATTGTAGACTTGTGAAAAGAGATGATAATCTCACGTACTGCTGGGGAAATGCTGGGAAGCCTGGCTAAGGTTGAAAGTGGAGCAACCAAGCTGTGAGCTGGAGGGTTTGGAGGGACTGATGCAACCCGCCGATTGATGAATCAGGAGATCTGGAATTGGGTCCAGAGTCCAGGGTTGATCGAGAAGGTAACGGTGCAGGAACGGAAACCATATCTGTCGAGGCCAGTAGGGGGCAATGAGGATCATTTTGCAACCCAATGACTTTGCTTTCTGTATGAGTTTCGGTATCAGATGAAACTGAGGAAAAGCATAAAGAAGTCCCTGAGGCCAATCGTGGACTACAGCGTCTTTGGGTATGTGACCTTGAAGCAGAAGGGAGAAGTAGTTGCTGCATTTGCTGTTGAAGGGGGTGGCAAAAAGATCGCAGCAAGGCTGTCCCCATTTGCAGAAAATAAGATCCACAACTTCCTGATTCAGAGACCACTCGTGAGGCATGAGGATAGCTCTGCTGAGCCTGTCCACTATGACACTGGATCTCCCAGGGATGTGCGTTGCATTCAGAAAACGTTGGGAGGAGATCTCCCACTGCCAAAGTCTGAGTACACAGGGGGTAGGATCTGGTTCTGCCCTGCTTGTTGATGTACCACACCACTGACATGTTGTACGTTTGAATAGCAATTGTCCCAGAAGGAAGAGAGTGTTGAAGGGCTTGCAACGCCAGGAGCACGGCTCTCATTTCCAGGACATTTATGTGCAGATGGTACTCGTGAGGTTGCCAAGTGCCTTGGACTGTCCTGCCCAGATAATGCCCCCCCACACCCCATCAGGGAGGTGTCTGTCGTCACTGTGGCTACCAGAGGTGGTTGAATGAAAGGTCTGCCCTGAGTAATTAGTGGGGAGACCATCCACCAAGAAAGATGTCTTTTGCATGCATCCGTGATCAGGATCATGTGAGTCATGGGTAACTCTTGGAAAGACCACTGCGTGAACACAAGCCACTGAAGAATTCTCATATGAAAGCGCGCAAGTGGGATTAGAAGAATGGCTGCTGCCATGGAACCCAGAGTTTGAAGGACGTACCTGACTTGGACCCTGTTGCTCTGCGTCAGAATCTGTACTTGCTGACGAATTGCGGACACTCTTTCTAGTGGTAGCCTTGCAAACATATCCCTTGTGTCTAAGTCTGCTCCTATGTAAGTGATAGATTGACAGGGCAACAAGGCAGGTTTTTCAAAATTTATTGTAATGCCTAGCTGGGAGCAGATTGCGATTGTGTAGTCCTGCGCTTGCAGGAGCTGATGCCTGGTGGTAGCAGTGAGGAGCCAGTCATCTAGATATGGAAACACCTGGAATCCTTGACGTCTCAGGTGAGCTGTGACCACTGCCATACATTTGGTGAACACCCTGGGGCTGTGGTGAGACCAAAGGGCAGAGCTCTGAACTGATAATGACTGGTCCCCAGCCGGAAGCAAAGATATCTCCTGGAGCACCTGTCCATCTTGATATGGTAGTACACGTCCAGAAGATCTATCGAGCACATCCAATTGTCCTGACCCAGAAAGGGTAGAATGGACTGTAGCGTGACCATCCGAAACTTTGTTCTGTGTACAGACCTGTTTAGTCTGCTGAGATCTAGAATCGGTCTCCAGTCCCCTGTCTTTTTTGGTACTAAAAAGAACCTTGAGTAAGTTCCGGATCCGTGCTGGTCTGCCGGGACTTCCTGGATGGCTCTTTTTTCTAGCAGTTTTGAAACTTCTATTACTGCTTGCTCCTTCAGATTGGGTGGAACATCTGGAAGGGTCTTCCTTGACTGTAAGGGGGGTTGATGGAAGGAAATTTTGTAACCTCCGGATATAATGGACCGTACCCATTTGTCTTGTTTTAAACTTTGCCAGGCTTTTGGGTACAGTGAAAGTCTTCCCCCGACTGCCTCCAGAGGTGAGCAGCCGGGCAACCTTTCAGGGATGCTGGAAGGGCTTATCAGAGAAAGATTCTATGTCGCCCTGGTTCTGCGGACCCCCTCTGCCACGAGGCGGCATCTATTATTGTTGTTTCCTCCTCTGCCTCTGGAGAAAAAATCACTACGTGTGTCAGGCAAGGCTTCCTGAGATTTAC
This sequence comes from Protopterus annectens, assembly GCF_019279795.1. Taxonomy (NCBI): domain Eukaryota; kingdom Metazoa; phylum Chordata; order Ceratodontiformes; family Protopteridae; genus Protopterus; species Protopterus annectens. The sequence continues at coordinate 613,914,325 of NC_056747.1, forward strand.
GGAACCACATCTTCCCACTCTTCTGACCCTTGGGCTAAGGTCTAGAGGGAATGGAAAAACGGACTCCCACAGCAGAGAGAGTCTTGCCTTCTTGCTCACACCTAGTCAAAGTGTCTTTCACCTGTGGTCCAAAAAGAAAGGAACCATCAAAGGGAGTGTTGGTGAAAGACGCTCGAAAGGGTTCCGCAAAGTTACACATCCGCATCCACGCATGCCTAAGGGCCACACCCGTACTTGCGGCTCTACTCGCCCCATCGGCTGCATAGGAAATGAGCCTTAGGAAGGAGTTAACAACAGAATTAAGCGTCACTAGCTGGGAAGCTACTTTGGCTTGTGCTCCCTCAGCTGTTGGATCTTGAAGGGTATCTCTGAGCTCTTTAAGGAGATCCCTTTGAAGTCGGGTAAAATGACATAGGTAGTTCAGTGACCTCATAGAGAAGGTCGCTGAAGCGAACATTCACTTCCCGTATCTGTCCATCATCCTAGACTCCTTGTTAGGGGGATGGACAGACGAAGAGGTCTCTGCTAACTCTTTTTTGGTGGCTGCTGCTACCACCATGGCATCAACAGGAACACCTTTCAAAAGGAATTGCTTATCCTAGGGTGCTGTAATGAATTTACCAGGTCTCCTCGGAGTTGGTTCCACTGTATCCGGAGCTGACCAAGCCTTTCGAGCCACCACTGTCATAAGTGGATCGAAAGGCGGAGAAACCCAGGAGGTGGAAGGTAGGGAACCGAAAGCATCCAGAAATAGACTCATCCTTGGTGGGGGCTAAGGGATTCCAGTTCCCCCTCTGCTTAAGCATTTCTAGGATGTCCGAGAAGGAAACATCTTCAGAGGGGGATCTCGGGGACCCTTCCGAATCATCTAAGTCTGTATCAGAAGTGACAGACGCAGGGGAGTCAATGTGCTTCCTCTTACACTTTTTCTTCCTAGGGGGCTCCTCCGAGTGATCAGGAGAGGCCTCGGAAGAGGAGGAAACACCCAATGTGGTGTCCTGGAGCATCGGTTCCCTACGCTTAGGGTCTGGAGGAGGAGCAGAGGTTGGCACAGGCACTACAGGGGACAGAGCCGGTGGGGCTGAAAGTGGAGCTGACTCAGAGGACAGCACACTCCGCATGACATCAAAGGCGTCCCTGCCATGATGCAGAGAAAGCTCCAGTTCCAAATAAATAGGAATCTTTCTCCGCACCGAGGGGGACGGCTCTGAGGCCGATGTTGGAGCCGAGCTCACCTGCGTCGAAGCTCCGAGAGGGAGAACGGGGTCGGACAAGGGTCCGATGCCACTCGCCCCCTCGGTGCCCAGATCCCTCAATGGAAGGTACCACCGAGGGAATCGGAGCCGACGTCGGAACCGAAGGAGATAGAGTTATCGGAGCCGACGGTTCCACTACTCAAACCCCAACCAACTCCGGCTCCGAACTCATTGGAGTCAGAGGAGGAACATCAAGAGAAGTGGACGGAGCCGATACCTGTTGAGGCGGGCTGGACAACAATTTAGCTAGTGCCTGCGACTTTAGCAACCTCCTGACTACTCTCTTCACATCATAATCTGACAGCCTAGAGGATCGAGAGGAGTGAGAAGATCAGTGACTACTCTCGCTTTGAAATAAAGGAGACCGTGGAGTCGAATGCATCGACTCTAAGGAATGGGACCTCAGCCTCTTGTGGCTCCGCAACGGCTCCGAAGCCTCTGATGGAGCCGACAAGGAGGTTGTCTTGTCGGTGCCAGCCGGAACAGACATAGAAGGTAAACCCTGTACCGAAGTCTGCTCCGAAACTGGAGCTGACGGCTTAGTGGATTTAGGGGATTTCACTGGCTGTGAACTCTTGGCCGGTGAATCCTGGGGTTTTAACAGACCCCTAAGAATCAACTTATTCTTACGCTCCTGCAGGACTCGTGGACTAAAGGCATGGCAAACAGAACAAGAGTCCTGCAGGTGCACAGCGCCTAAACAATAGACACAAGAAGTGTGCCCATCTGTCAGAGACATTTTCTGACAGCATGAGTCACACTTCTTAAACCCAGAAACCTTCGATTCCTTGGACATACTTGTACTGGAGAAGGAAACCAACCAATTTAACCAACAATAAAAAAGAGCAATATTCAGTTCTACAAGAACAAAATACACACCTACTGAAAAGGCACACAAGTACTATCTAGAAAGTTTTTTTTTTTTTTTTTTTGAGGGTAGTAGGAAAGCCTCTAATTTAAATGGCTAGCCTAAAAAGAAAAAAGCAGTAGGAAAGCCTCTAAGTTAAACGGCTAACCAGGGGAAGGGAGGAGGGGTGGGGTAGAACCAAGTTAAACGAGTTCTACAAAAAGAGGGATACTATAGAATAAACAATTATCTACCACAGTAACAACACTATCGCTAATAATAAGATAGTAGAAGAGTTAAATTCTAGTAAGAATTTACACAAAAAATTCTATACAAGCCTGAGCCAGAAAAATGACACCTCGCAGCTGAAGTGGCAAATGAGATCTGGGTAGCTATCTCTAGGCATCTTGGGATAAGGGGTAGCCTCGAAACAGCTCTCGAGCTATTGAATATGGCTGAGTCGGAGCCGAGGATCGGCTCCAATCCCCAACCAGCAAGAACGAAGGCGAGATAGACAACTTAACATCTTCAGTTTAGGTTTTTAGTGATAGACGTCATCTCACCTAGTATAAGGGAAGGAGACATTCTAAATGCTATAGGGAAGAAAGAAACTTGTTGGATCATGAGACTGAGGGCTGAAAGAGGTAGTGGCCTTAATGAGAGGGCTTCGTTGAAGCCCATTCTTAAGTTCAGAAAACTTGTTAAAAAGTTATATATTTATATATACCTAGTCATAATTTTAGTTAGCTATGACTACTCTCTTATTTTTATTGATTTAAATTTTTTTTTTTCTGTACACCAGTATGAAGTATTTCAGAGATTATTATGCTGCTATAGTTGGTAATGAGATTACATATATTTTTTAGAAATGCTTTGATACATCTAATGTAATGTTATTATATTATATATATTTTTGTATTAACATATTAAAATGTCTATATAAGGTTTTTCTATTTAGTAATAAATATGCTACTAACAGATTAGGTAGTGTAGGATGATATGACTTTAAAAAATGTTTACTATAAGTGAATGAATTTGATGACTGGTTGATCTAAAGTATTTAAGTATCATTGATGCTTTTTGCACACTATTGGTCTGAAGAAGCAAAATGTGAAAGTGCTATCCTGTGCACAAATAAAGACGTTTTAATTATATTGTGGATACTGGAGTCTAACTGCAACCATGGTTGTTTCTGCTACCTAATTTACTTTTTCTGCTTTATTCTTATTCATTTTGGTGGCGAAACATTTGTTCAGTGGGTAGTACTATTTTTCATTTTTCGTTATTATAAATTAGTGTTACATAACGGGTAATACCGCTCTCCTAGCTTTGAGGAGAACCAATAAAAGCAAATTATAAGAAACAAAATACCAGTCCTTTAAGAGTTTATAAGCATTACTACTACTTAGTCATCATAGCAGAAGACTTAAATAAATCCATAACTTAAGCCCCACATAAAATGTTTATAATCAAGTCTTCGACTTACTACAGCGTAGATCCTACATGGGCAATAGTTGTGTGCATTATGACCCTGTATTATCGGAGTCACGACATGCTACCTCTGAAGCCCCCCAAAGTTTCATTAACTGCCAAAATGCGCCTTTACAACACGATTAAGTTAAGACAGCACTCCCGTAAAAGCTAACACCAAATTAACATTTTATTCACCTGAATGCAAAGGCAAGCAAGAGCTGTTTTTGATACCTATTCCTATGTTAAAGGGACCTGGTAAGCTGGTAAGTTGCGACACTGATCACTTTCTGCCTGCAATGATGTTGCTTTTTTTCGTGTACACTAATGTTCAATTTATGAATTATGAAGGGGTGGCATGGTTCGGTTCTTCCTACCTACTGTAATCTATTTTTCTGCCTGTGCTGGCATTCTTTTTTTTTTTTTTTTGGGGGGGGGGGGGTACAATAAAAAGGCAATTGAATGATAGTGGTGTGGTTCAATTGTGTTAAGCTCAGAGTTTCACTTCTGCGTTATTACAGGCCAAAAAACTGAATCTGAAACCATCAGTGTTTGTTTTGTCTTTGGTGACTGAGTTACTCTAAGTGTATACAAAGCAAATAACTTTAGAATGGTAATGTAGGTCCCTTAACATCTCCAAGTATGGTAAGTGGCCCCTGAACTAAAAAAAGGTTGGACACCCCTGATCTAAAGGGTGTCTGATTATTTTTCAAGTCATAGGCTTCCTAAGTTTGGAAACAATCTTACCTATTTTCTAGTCATATGCTTCCTACGTCTGGAAACAACCCTGCCCATTTTCTGTTGCCCAAGCTGTTGTGCCAATAATTTTGTGCTCTGGGGTTGTTCTCAAAAAGTACTTGCTCAATAGCAACTTTTCTAAACTCATGCATATTATACAAATACTCTCTTATTTTCTCTTTAGCACTCATCAACTGCTTTTCTTTTGTTTTTTAAGATTCCCCTTTATCTGCAATACTTTAACAATACCTCTAAATAATTCATGTTACTTCTTTCCCACATCTTTCTCTCTCATTTCCACAATTTTTTTAATTCCATTTTCATTTTACATACTCAACTATTCCTTCTGAAGAAATGTGCATCTTCCCCAACAATTCAAATCGTTTCCAGTATCCCATCTTTAAGTTCCTTTGTTTGAATACATAAATCAGAAAGCACCAGTGTTTTGTCTTTTACTCAATTACTGGACATCTTTACCTTAGTCTTTATTGGCACATGGCCTGAAACAAAAATTGGATGCATTTCAATTAAATACCCATGCTCCTGTGAAATATAATTTCTGTCCAGTCTAAACCAGTTACTGATCCTTGGGGAAATAATATGTAAATTATGTCTGGATTCCTGATAGTAATGTTGCATTTTCTATTCCAAATATTATCACATATTTCTTCAGAAATTACCCTCTTTTATTATATTTTCCTTCTAGATTTCCATGACACATCTTCACTATTATATATCAGGTTCCAGCCCCCAACCATGAATAATGCTATGCTGGACACTAATTACCTCTTTCATAATTCTGTAAAGTTAGTAGTCGTTTTAGGTGGAATATAAGCACATGCCTGTTTACTCCTAATTATCTGCAAATAACCCCTTATTACTACAAATCTACCATCATTGTCTTTCTTCTCCTCCACTATTTTTGCAGCCCCTATCACAATGAGTACTACCCTTTTCCTTAGTCCTTGATATTCTGCAGAATAACCATTCTGAAGTCCTTTCTTTTAAAATTCACACATTCTTTTCTAAATGTCTCCTGTAACAATTCTATCTGCACCCTAAACTTCTTAACATAATTCAGTAATTTTTTTTCTTGTCTATACCTACAATGTCATTCACATTCCATGATGTGATTGACAAGGCAATCATTCAAATTAAGATGCTATTACTTTCACAAATTCATCTTGTATGCAGTTGCAGCTTCTTGTCTCTGTTTGGACCCATGTCACATTTTCCCAGACTTTTGTTTCAATAAAAACAATAGAAGAAACAAAAAACTTTTAGTTATGTACTTACCATAACTTTAGATGTATGGGATCCATCTCGCCTACATTCTCTACAGATGGGCTCGGAGCCGATCCTCGGCTCCGACTCGGCCGCTATTCAATAGAACGCAGTCTCTTATTGGCTGAGTTACCTCATATCCCAGGATGCACCACTACCACTTCCCCAGATCTTGTTTGTCCGCACTCATGCTGACAGAAACATACTATTGTTATAACATTCTCAGGTCTTTCAAGAGCGAAAAGAAGTTCAATTTCGGATCGTCCGGTCTCTCCTGGTCTACGAGGCAGGGGGAAGGAGGGTGGGTTATTAGGAATGTAGGCGAGATGGATCCCATACATCTAAAGTTATGGTAAGTACATAACTAAAAGATGTAATGTGATCCTATCTCGCCTACATTCTCTACAGATGGGACAGCGTCCCTAGCACCTAATTCCTGGGTGGCTCACTGGAAAACACTCCTGAGAACTGTGGAACCGAAGGAAGCTCGACCCCTGGATGCCACATCTAATTTGTAGTGAGAAATAAAGGTGTGTGAAGATGTCCACGTGGCAGCCGCACAAATGTCACCTATAGAGAGCTTGGAATGAAAAGCTGCCGAAGTGGCCATAGCCCTAGTAGAATGAGCTTTCACTGGAACTATAAGTTCCTTATTTGAGATGAGATAAACATGATTGATACAGTCCCTGATCCACTTGGCAATAGTGACTTTTGTGACGGCTTTGCCTAATCTATTATCCGAAAAGGACACAAACAGTTGATCTGATTTTCGTGCTTTGTGTGTCCTATCCAAATAGAAACGTAATTGTCTGTGCACATCCAAGCAGTGAAAAGTACATTCAGCTCTATTCGAATACTTGGGGAAGAAGACCGGTAGCTCTAGTGATTGTTGTAAACAAAAGTTAGAACAAACCTTTGGTATAAAAGATGGGTTTGGTCTAAGAGATACTCTATCCTTGTGAAATACCAAGTATGGTGGTTTAACATATAGGGCGTGAAGTTGTGAAACTCGTCTGGCTGAAATAATAGCAACTAGAAGGGCAGTCTTCCAAGAAAGGAATTTTAGATCACAGGTTGCTGCCGGCTCAAAAGGGGATGAGGTTAATGCACCTAATACCATGTTAAGGTCCCACGGAGGTGCAGGTTGAGATAGAGGGGGGTCGTAGAAGCCAAGCTCCTTTAATAAAGGCTTTGCACAACTTGTTGCTCATTAAAGGAGGTTCAACACTCTATGTAAATTGGAAATAGCCGCCAATTGTACTTTGATGGTAGACACTGAGCAACCTTGGTTGAATAGGGAAGCTAAAAACTTCAGTACTTCTGATACCGAGGCTGTCATCGGGTCTAATCCTCGGAGTTGGGCCCAAATAGCAAACCTCTTCCATTTATTGCTATATATCTTTTTCGTAGAAGTCTTGTGGGCCGAAGACAAGATGTGCATGACATCAGGGGCAAAAGAATGGCTCCTAACTATGGTTGGAAGAGGAGTAGCCAGGCTGCCAACTTCAATGAATGGAGGGACTGATGGAGCTGTCCTGACTGATGCGTTAAAAGGTCCGGAACTTGGTCCAGGAACCAAGGACCCTCCAATGCATATCTGTGAAGAAAGGGGAACCAGACTTGTCGAGGCCAGTATGGGGCGATTAATATCATTTTGCTTCCCAAGCGAATCGCCTTCTTAATCACCTTGGGGAGAAGGGGAACCGGTGGAAAGGCATATAGCAGACCGGAGGGCCAAACGTGGACTAGAGCGTCCTTGGGGATCTCCCCCGGAACTGGGGTCAGAGTGAAGAAGTGCTGTCATTTCGCGTTGAGGGGACTTGCGAAGAGATCGCAACAAGGAACTCCCCATCTCGTGAAAATTTGCACTACCACTCTGTTGTTCAAGGACCACTTGTGAGGGGAGAGAATAGTTCTGCTCAGTCTGTCGGCTATCACGTTGGATTTCCCCGGAATGTGCGTTGCCACTAGGAAACGCTTGGTAGCAATCGCCCAATCCCATACTTTCATGGTTTCTCTGCAAAGGGGGTAGGACCTGGTCCCTCCTTGCTTGTTTAAGTACCAGACTACTGACATGTTGTCGGACTGAATGGCAATCGTACCCTGAGGGAGGTGATCGTGCAGTGCTTGCAACGCTAAAAGCACCGCCCTCATCTCCAGGATATTGATATGGAGAAGACTCTCGTCGGAGTGCCACGTGCCTTGGACCTACCTGTCCAGATAATGTCCCCCCCACCCTGTCTGGGAGGCGTCCGTAGTCAACGTGGCAGAGGGGAGTGGGGGAACGAAGGGTCGCCCTAGATTCAGGTTGGAGGAGAGAAGCCACCAACGAAGATCCTGTTTGCACGTGTCTGTGATCAGTATGTGGTGACTGAGGGGAAGGTCTTGATAAGACCACTGGACTGATAGGAGCCACTGAAGTATCCTCATGTGCAACCTTGCCAAGGGGACCAGAAGAATGGTGGCTGCCATGGAGCCCAACAGCTGTAGGACCATTCTTGCTGGAGCACGATGTTTGAGGAGCAGAGCCTGAACCTGAAGCTAGAGCGTCGCTATCCTTTCCGCAGGGAGATAGACTCGCATCTGCCTTGAGTCTATTTCTGCACCAATAAACAGAATACGCTGAGATGGCAGCAATACAGATTTTGACCAATTGAAGGTGATTCCTAAGGAGTTGCCTAGTGTGATAGTGGCTGCTAGGTTTTCCAAGAGTAGATGCCTGGAGGTGGCAGTTAGGAGCCAGTCATCTAGGTATGGAAACACCTGGAATCCTAGACTTCTCAGGTGAGCAGTCACCACCGCCAAACATTTGGTGAACACCCTGGGGCTGTGGTGAGACCAAAGGGCAGTGCTCGGAACTGGAAATGACTGTCTCCTAGGCTGAAGCGTAAGTGTCTCCTCGACGCCTGATCTATCAGAATGTGATAGTAGGCGTCTTTGAGATCTATGGAGCACATCCAAACACCTTTCTCCAAAAGCGGGAGAATGGATTGCAAAGTGACCATCCGGAATTTGGACTTTTTCACAAATCGGTTTAGTTTGCTGAGATCCAAAATGGGTCTCAAGTCCCCGGTCTTTTTTGGCACCAAAAAGAATCTTGAGTAAGTCCCTGATCCGGCCTGGTCTGCGGGACAGGTTGGATGACCCCTTTTTGAAGCAGCTTTGATATTTCGTTGGCTGCATGATCCCGTTGACTGGGTGGCGGGTCCGGGATTCTTTGGACTGGTGGAGGGGGTTGAGCAAAGGGGATGGTGTAACCTCCGGCGATGATTCGAAGCACCCATTGGTCCTGAGTAATATTTTCCCAGGCCTTTAGGTGTCTCGAGCGACCCCGACTGGCTCCGGAGCTGCACAGTCGGGTACTCCTTCAGGGATGCTGGAAGGAGGAGGAGCCACGAAAGGACTCGCGGTCTCCAGTGTTGCGGGGGCCGCCGCCTCTGGGATGGCGTCTCCCTGAAAAATTTCCCCCCTCCTCTGCCTCTAGAAGGGGAATCGCTCTGCTGCGACGAGTAAGGCTTTTGAGACTTACGGAACCACATTTTCCCTCCTCTTCGAGCCTTGGGATAAGGTCTGAAGGGAGTGGAAAACCGGGCTCCTACAGCAGTTAAAGTCTTACCCTCCTGTTCGCAGCGAGTCAATGTGTCCTTTACCTTGGGTCCAAACAGTGAGGACCCATCAAAGGGGGCGTCGGCAAAGGAATACTTAAAGGCCTCTGCAAAGTGACACAGGCGTAGCCAGGCTTGTCTCCGTAGAGCAACACCTGTTCCAGCCGCTCTACTCGCTCCTTCGGCCGCATAAGAAATGAGCCTCATGGATGAGTTAGATAATGAAGACAGGGTAGCCAACTGGGAGTTAACCGTCTGGGTCAACTGCTCAGGTAAGTTACCAGAGAGGGTATCCGAAAGCTCCTTGATCAGATCCCTCTGTAGTCTGGTGAAATGTGTCAGGTAATTCAGAGACCTTAATGTAAAGGCCGCTGAAGAAAGGGTATGCTTGCCGTACCGATCCATGCTCCTAGACTCTTTATTAGGAGGATGGACGGACGTCGAAGCCTCTGCCACATCTTGTTGGGTGGCAGATGCCACCACCATAGCATCTACAGCCACGCCCTTCGATAGAGAGTCCTTATCCGGGGGAGCCGAGAGGAACTTATTGGGGCGAGCTGGCACCGGTTCAACAGAATCCGGGTGTTCCCACGCCCTTCGAGAGATCAAATCCAGAAGCTCATCGAAGGGCAGAGACACCCAGGAGGTGGAGGGCTGAGCCCCGAAGGCCTTGAGGAAAACAGACTCCTCAGCAGAAGGGGGTTTGGACTGCCAGTCGCCTCGTTGCTTGAGGATCTCCAAGATGTCCGCAAAGGAAACATCTTCCGAGGACGACTTTGGGGACCCCTCCGCATCATCGAGGTCGGTATCCGAGGTGAGAGACTCATCAGGGGAGTCGACATGTTTCCTCTTACACTGTTTCTTCCTGGGAGGTTCCTCCGAATGTGTGTCGGAGGGACCTCCAGGAAGAAGGGAACCCCCAATGGGGGTAACCTCAGGCCCAGGGGCTCCGCTGTCGTGAGACAGGGGGATTGCAAAGGCGCCAGTCTCCATGCCCAGGGAAGGTGGTGGTGAAATGGTCGAAGTGGCCACAGAGGATTTGGCCAAGGCACTCCTCATGGCATCGAAGGCTGGACCCCCAGAGTCCTGGGATGGTTCAGCCCCCGAGACCACAACGGCAGTCGGAACCCCTGCAGCCGACGCACCGAGAGGGAGGCTCGGAACCGAAAGGATCGGGCCCGAAGCGTCCCCCCCTGGGCCGACAGAGGAGGTCCGCGTACCGAACCCCGACCCGAGGGACGGGGTTGGAGTTAGAGTCGGAACCGACCCAATAACCTCCACCGGTTCCACCAACACCGACTCCAACGGCGCCGAAGCTGTTGGAGGAGGAATCGATGTAGTAGGATGGGAGATCGGCTCCACAGCCAACTGGGCTGGAGCCAAGATCAACTTTGCGAAGACTGGAGACTGAAAAAGCCTTTGAAGCACCCTAAGTCCAAATCGGACATCCTCGAAGACCGAGAAGAGACCGACCGGGTCCGAGTCGACTTCTCCGCCGGCTCTGAAAGACTGGGGGACCGGCTCCGTAATGGTTCTAGAATTATCGGCGCAGAGGGAGACTCCACTGCAACTGCAATTTCCCTCGGAGCCGATGTGGACTTCGGCACCGAAGGGGAAGAGTCTGAGCGGGCAACCCCCATCGGTTCCGAAGGCAGTGGAGCCGATGAAGGTGACATGCCTCTCGACGCCCGAGCTCTCGACTCCGAAACCAGAGGAGTCGAGGCTGGAGACATCGAGGCAGACCGTTCCGCCCTCGGCTCCGAAGTCCGTGGAGCCGACGGAGAAGCCTGCCGAGACTTTTTTGCTGCCGGATCAGACGGGCTGGTCGGAGCCAAAGGCTTTTTCTTCCTCGAAGGTGAAGAAGAAGAGGAAGATAGGGCTTCCTCAAAGGAAGGGGTAATAAGCCCTTTTAAGATCAACTTATTTTTCCTCTCTTGGAGGACGCGAGAGGAAAAAGCGTGGCAAATGCTACAGGACTCCTGAAGATGCTTCGGGCCCAAACAATAAACACATAAGGAATGGTCATCTGTTATAGACATTTTATAATTACATTTAACACACTTTTTAAAACCTGATGGTCTATGCTCTTTAGACATGGTTATATAAACAATAAACACCGACTACCAAAAACAAAGTTAGTACAGACAACCTAGACTCTAACTTAAACGCCTAGGGTAGGGCTAGGACCCTCTAACTTAAACGGGACCGTTAACTACCACAAAAAAAAACACAATTTACCACAAGAAAAATATCAAAACCAATCACACAACAACAATAGCTGTTAAAACAGCTTTTGGGTAAGTTTTGACCAAAATTCAGACAGAAAAATTTCTGACTAAAGATACTTAGCTCAGCCAAGTCCGAGACCACGTCTATGCTGAAAAGCGGCAAACGAGATCTGGGGAAGTGGTAGTGGTGCATCCTGGGATATGAGGTAACTCAGCCAATAAGAGACTGCGTTCTATTGTATAGCGGCCGAGTCGGAGCCGAGGATCGGCTCCGAGCCCATCTGTAGAGAATGTAGGCGAGATAGGATCACATTACATCTATATATATTTTCATTTTTAATCCTAACCTTTTAGCTCACAGCAAATAACATACATACCTTTCCAAAAATTGAAATTACCCCACCATATAATGGCAGATGCCCCAAAATAGACAGCTATACTAATAAGCTTTCCCCATTCTAAAGTTACATTTCATTGTGCTGATAATTCAGGTTACTGACAAAACGTCCTGACACTTGAGACTCCAATAGTGTCTGACCATGTAAAAACCAACCAGTGCAGTATTTGCAGTCTTGTGGAGATTCATGAATGTGTTGCAAGTGAGCATGGGAAGAAGCAAGCTGTACCGGAGACAGCATACTTCCAAATCACAAGGTGGGATGGTGAAACTGTATGCTACACCTGCCACAGGAACTAAAAGAAACCTGTTTTCAGTGAATTTATTTCCAGAGAAGACCAGTGGCTCATTTAACTAGTAAAATGGATAAAACAACAGATATTATTCTGCAATGCTGTGGGACCTTTAAGCGTAAGATAGCAGTGCACTAATACATCTGAGATTGGGAAGGCTCTATGAACAGAGTTATAAACTGTTTATATTAGCAGAGAAATTATTCGAATATATTTCAAAAAAAGATTTGTTTCTCCTTGGAATGAGTTTGCGAGCAGTTCCATAAGTGTGTGTGTGCGTATGTGTCCATGAATGGCTACTATGTGCATGTCAGTGTGCCCTGGGAAGGAAGGGGGCTTTGCCCTGATCCGTAGGCTCTAGAAGGGGGAAGTTCTAATTTTACATATCATTTTGCTAGATCACTGAATTTTAGAGACCACATGGACGATATGAAAGCATAAAGAAGTTTAATACATTTAACATAAAGCAGAAAGAAGTTTAAAACATTTAACAGAGAAACACAGTCATATCACAAGAAGGTGACTGCTGTTCCATAGCTATGGCTGAATCAAACAGGTATGAGGTATTTGTATGATTTAGGGGAAGATAATGTCACAAGCAATTAAAATGAGTACAAATGGATCATTTGTTAGGTATGCTAAACAAATATGAGCTTATGTTTTACTGTCATGATTATGATACTTGATCAGGGATAGAATGCTTAAATAATGGAAAATGTACGGGAAAAAGAAAGGGTAAAACATTTACTGTGCAGGCAATTTATTTTTCAAGAGGGGAAAAAGATGTTTAAATAAAGTGCATACACAAAAAATTAATACGACAGTGTTTTGTTTATTTGCATTTTTTTAAAAATGGTTGAGCATGGATATCTTTAGACTCAGCCCTGGAGCACTGTCTGATTAAGTGACTTGCTCAGAGTCACACAGCAGATAAATGTAGGCTGGGAGAATCAAACTCTGACTTGTTCACTGTTTTCTGTTGTACAAAGACTTGATCTTCTGTACTAAATGCCTGGTGGAGGATTTTTTCTACAAAAAAAGGCATATATGATCAGTAGAATACTCAACGTGGAGGCATGCATAATTATGTGATTGTCAGGTGTACAACAGAAGGACTTGGATGAAATACTACTATGGAGAAAATGGGTACAAGACTGAAAATAATAAATGTGGGCAATTCACCAGAAGAAGATGGCACAAATTATGCATTTTAGAGGAATGTATCAGTGAATGTTCTTAATGGAGGGTTAAATTCAGGCAAGCAAAAAGGAAGGCTATGCCCCATTACAATTTGATTTGTTTGGAAAAAGAAAGGGGAAGAATATTACTTAAACAGAAGACCTTTAACCTTATGTAATTCTGATTACCAGTTTTGATCAAAGAATTGCAGTTTAGCTTTAACAAAATATGCAAGTTTATTGAATGACAGTATTTATGAAGTACAAGGCAATCAGTTAAAAGAGTTGCCAGTATTAGTAAAAGAGGTTGTGGATGCGATAATGAAAGGAAGTAATGGAAATATCTTCATTTGATGTTGAAGAAACACGTTACAAGTAACTGGTATTAGGCAGAAGGTTTTGCATTGTTATTTTCACTATATAATAAAGTAGAGGTTTGACTCGCAAAAAATTGTTACCTAAGGAAATCAATAAAAGTTAAAACACAGTTTAAGCCAGGGTACTCCACAAGTGGAAGTTTTAAATGCTGTAGCTGAGACTTGTTAGAAGGTATTAAATGTGATAAGATGGGAAATACAGGCTACAGTCATTTGGCTAACTGCATAAAAATGTACCAATTATTACAACTAAGAATAAAAAATGGATTAGAGAAGTTATTCTAGAAGATGAAACATATCTAGGGCTATTCCAACTAGGAGTAAAGTATTGTCTAGCTCTGAGGTGTTGGGGGAACATTTTAGAAAATGTAAGAGTACAACTACAATAGGACACACTTTTGCCTACAATTACAGGTATGACTGACTTTTGTAAAAGACAGTCCAACTGAATTTTAGAAAAAATGTTACTTAATAAAACTCTTTTGGGAAAGTTAGCATATTTGGGAGGTGTAAAATGGTTTCTGTCTCATAAGGAAAGAATTATTTAATGTGGCCTCTTGAAGGTCACAACTTAACCCTGTTAACATGGGCATACTGTATAACAACAAAGAAGCTAGAGGGTTGGAACTAGTTAACCCAATTTTTTTTTCTTGCATATTTCCATTTGTCTTGGGTATTACAAGCTTTAAAACATACTGATGTTTGGTTAATAGATTACTGGTTACAAAATAAAAATAATTTGTAGATGGGTGTAAAGAACTGATGAAAAGCTGCCAGATGATATAAAGAAGTATTCTAAAAAATATGGGCATGGAAGACAAATATTACTCAAACTCCACAAGTAAGGAAGGTTTAGTCTAAGACTATTTTAGAAAAATATTTAGCAAATCCTTTTTACAAGATTTATTACACTGTCAGTTGATAATACAGTGACAAAAAAGATTTCCTAATGTATGGGAATGGTCAGATTTCCTACAGAGGTTGGAGATTAATAAATGTTAAGATATTCATTTTAAATAAAAATGTGGAGGATAGAAAATGTAATTTCTGTGATGTAGATGAAACTGCTCAACACATTTTTAAACTACAGAAGAGGGACGGGGTTTTGGAACCTTGTATGAGCGAAGTGCATGTCTCACAACTTAACACTGTCAGCACAGGTAAGGGAATTTGAAATTTGGTAACTGCATGTCGCATAACTTAATACTGTCAACACAGATAACAATATTCTATGGTTTACACGGATCGTTACCAGCTTGAGATGTTGACGGGGCAGATAAAATACCTTCCTCCTTCCCCCAATCTGGAAAGGTAAAACTAAAAAAAAAAAAAATGCATATAATTAAAAAGTGGGATGTAAGAAATTTTGGTTGTTGCTTAAAAGGTGGCAGTTATGTTAACCTCAAAATATTCTTTCCTTTGTACATACAATTTTATTGCGTAGGAGTGCTTTATTTGTATAAGTGCTATGGGATCTTTTGCATCCAGCTGAGCTACCACCAGCTCAGGCATATGGGATCTTGGTTTAAAATCTCATTCAAAGGGTGGCACAGAGGATTGCAACAGGTTTATGTTGAGTCACCCAAGCCATTTATGCTGAATGCCATTCAGTGGAAAAATAATCACTGAAAAACACTTGTCAATTTTCACAAAAAGCGTTTTTGTTGGGGGGTAAGCCCATTTGCAACCACTACACCCCTCAAATTATATGTACCAACTCTAAGGTTGCACAACAGTGGGGAAAAGTGCAACCTCAAAGATAAAAAGTGTTTTCAATGATTGTTTTTCCACTGAATAGCATTTGCAGGAAATGGTTTGGTTACTCAAATGTATCCTGAGTGCCACACTCCCTTGCTGCACAACATTGTCAGTATTAGAAATAAGTCTAAACATGTGGCATGGGAACAGAACCCACAGATCATGGATTTTCTGACACGAAAGATAAACGTGCTATCAGCTAAGTCACTGGTAATGAATGGTGATGTGCATGAACCCTCAACTGGCACAGAAGTAAGCACTCTTTCCACACCTGTCAAAATCTTTAGATTCCTTCTCAACTGGCAAAGTGCTGTACTCTCCTAGCACCTATGCTGAACTGACAAAATTATGCAAAGGATTCTTGGTCAGTTGCTCTGCCTACTCAGGTAATGGATTTTAGCTGGAATCCAGTTTTAGGGAGTGCTGAAGGGTCACAATTAGGCTGTCTCCAGAGCTGATTAGGCAGCATTCTTAGTGACTGACTTCAAACAAGATAACCCAGACTTTCTCAGGTTGGCTCCATCAGGCATTGCTAGGGAAGAGGGAACAGGGCCTGAAAGTCAGTCTTAAACCATTTCTCAAAAGCTTGAGGTTCTATTCAAAGCAGGTATAATCTGTGAAAAAATTGGAGGAATGGGCTCACCATCACTGTCTGTCTCATAGACAGTACCCCTACAACCCATGGGATGTGCTTGTTTGCTGTACTGTGTGAAAGCAAGCTTGTGTATGATGCTTGCCAGGTGCCAGAAGACAAAAACTGCTGCATAATAACGTGGCCAAAGTCTGCAAGCAAAAGAAAAAGGCCTATGCCACGCCATTCAAATGCTTCAGACAGTACACCTTAAGGGAACAATCCTGTATCTGTGACACAGGCTCACTGCATGTCAAACATCAACCTGATACCCAACTCTTGAGACACAAGCTCTAGCATGTGGTGACCTGACCGACCTTCCTCAACTAGGACTAGCTGGCCCATTAGGACATGAAAAGAATGCCCCAAAAAGGAAGTACTAGATTACGCATATCACTGGGTCCATAACCAGATGGCTTAAAAGACCAACATTCCGAGATCAGGCTAGCTTATTTGAGCTCAAACGTATCAACAGAGGACTGGGTGGTGCAACAACTTCAGTTTCACTATGACTTTTAGGGTGCGAGTCAGAAGCATGCATCCTTCAGTTCCCACTTCTTCCAACAAAAGTTAGAACCGGTATGACTCAGCACCTGAAATGACTAAGCCAACTAGAAACTGGATGTACATCTCAAAGGCAAGGCTTTAACCCTTCCTTCAAGGTGCTTCTTGTTACTGCAGCACCCTGGCTTATGACTGGGGCTACGTGGCAGTTCCTCCATTTTATTACACTGAGTGTTTTCCTTTGTTATTGTGTTAGAGAACATCTTGATTTTTTAAACACAGTGTTCTTGTCTCTTTCCACTTCTTTTTTAATGTTTACATTTAACTGCAGGTTCAGCTGATTTTCTGGTCAGGGTTTAAACTTCCTAAGGACAGAATATGGCAGAAAATAATTTGCTGCTGTTGCTGAGGGATGGACACTAATGGCTGGAGGACTAACTGATTTATTTATTGTTTCATTCACTTTATGTCCTCAGTTTATCAGTGATGGGCAGCACTCCATTCTCCACAACACAACTTTGTATTTGACAGATGCAGACAATTTTTAATTTCAAATTCTCTCTAAAGAACCAAAGCTAACACCACCTTCCTTACCTATCAGGGATTGATATCAGAGTATAGGCAAAGAGAAAGAAATAAGGGAGTTCTAAATGAAATACAAGCACTGGTAGAGTTTTTAGTAGAATTTAGAACAGAAGCTGGCTTAAAAAAGGAATTAGTACAGCATTTAAAATACTGCATGATAACTATAAGAATCAATCAGAGGAGGTTAGAAAGGATTGGGAAGAGAAACTGGATAAGCAATTCACAAAGAAACAATGGGAGGATATATGTATGTCTCCCAAATATGCAACACAATCTAGAAGACTTAGGATTTTTGCCTAGAAATGTTTGCACAGATATTTTTATACCCCAAGTAGACTCCAAAGAATTTTTCCTCAGGCAGACAGCAAATGTTGGAGGTGTGACAGGGAAGAAAGAGGTAAACGGGAACATATTTTCTGGGAGTGCGGTGGGTTGGCGGACTTTAAGGATTCCCTGCGGGATGCACTGTTGGAGATGCTGGGTGGGCAGATTGACCTGTCGAGGGAGATGATTTTTCTGAACTATGATACAGAATCGGAATTGCCTAGGCATGGTAAGACCTTGGTGTGTCTAATAATGGTGGCTGCCAAAAAAGCAATTACTAGAAAATGGAAATCAAAATCTAAACCATCTATACTAGAAGTAGTGAATATAGTAACAGAGATAAAACAACTGGAACTGAGATCTTTAGAAAAGGGTAGGAACAACCTACACAAGAAAAAATAGGAACTGTGGGGAACAATACATTCAAGGGAGGAATAAGGTTTAAAATGCTGCAGGACGTAAATCAACTATGAAATGAATTTGACTGACAAAGATTGGGTAGATTATAAGTGAAGTATAACGTTTGCAACTGTATGTGTGTCAGTATGGTTTGTGATGCAAAATCCTGCAATAAGGATTTTATCAGTGTAGTTTGTTTTTATTTGTATAAATGTATGATTGCCTATGTAGTAAATGATGGTTTAATAAAGGTGTTTCTTGTTTAAAAAAGGCAGTAAATGAACAATTTATGTAATGTTGCTTAGGTTATATGATATATAGCAATATATGTGAAGAAAATGTTTGTTATGTTAACTATAGTGTGATTACTTTTATATGAATGTAAATTTGCCTATGCCACAAGTGATAATTCAATAAAGGTGTCGGAGCAAAAAGGAAAAAAAAAAAAGCTACCACCACCTTCTAGCTCGAGCCATACAAATCAGAGTAATGCAGCAGCACATTGCTGCACTTCTAAGTTGATCTCATAGTCAGCTCACACCAAATTATTTACTGTATACTTTTCTTTGGTGCCCGAACCTAATTTTGTTTAATTTTATCTCTGTTTATTAGTTCAACTGGAATGAATACATTAAACTTGGAGCCAAAATGCTATTACCTTGTCTTATTCACTCTTAACATCGGCAAAAATTACCTTATAACCAATCAACACTACAATATTTACTGCACACTGTTAACGTAGTGCTCATCTTAAATTAATTTACATTGATAATTTTTCTTTAAAGTAATTCCTTAATGCAGGAGCTAAAACACCATTATATTCCCTTATTTTTTTTCTTAACACACTTTGCATCCTTGGTTCAAAAATGGAAGGCCAGACAGTTAGTCTACCCCTTGTTGCCAGCCTCAAAGCACTTGGTAGACTGATGCAATACAAGACTTGCTTGATGCTCACAGGTAATAATCTTTTACTTAACTTGTCACTGCCTGTTTGTGAGAGATGCAAGTACCTGGCCAAATTCGAGGCTACACTGTGAAAAACAAACCCATCCAGTGAGCGTCACTCATCTACATCACACTCCTCACATATCCGTACTGAATCATCATATACTGGGGCACTTAAAAAAAATCCCTGTCAAAGTTACTATGAACAGTAGGCTCAAGACCCAGCGCAAACCAAACAGTGCAACACTGATTAGTAACACAACTTGGAGTTATCAGGAAACAGCATATACTAGACCCATTACACCAAAGCAATCTTCAAACACAAAAAGAAATGCATTAATGATTGGTGACTCCACAGTTAAGCACGCCGATTCCACATTTACGAGGCTAGACAAAACAAGGTGACAGTGAGCCATCTCTCAGGGGTCAAGACTGTTGATGATGCAAGGGCCCTTAAGTACCTTTAAACCAGGCAAATATGAATGAGACGTGATGGTAGTCCAAGTCGGGGTAAATGACCAGGTGCACAAACTCATGAAGGACATATCCATACATGTCACAAATGCAGGAAAAACTCTAGTATTGAGCTGAATCCTTCCACCACCAAAAATGATGTTGAAGTGCAAAAAGATGATCAGCTTTAACAATTGGGTTAAACATCTGGTTTCATTCTAGAGGGATACACTGTGGGTCAGCAATAGATAAGATGCTTGACAACCATACTAACTTCTCCAAGAACGGCTGGAACATTTCATTCCAAGGCCTTCACATACTGGCACAAGCTTTTGCTGCCCCACTGTGCCTTTTTTCAGGAAGGGTCCAGCTGATGGACCTCTCAACCTTACTTCAAAAAAACAAACAAACAAGCAAAAAAACTCTACCATATCAAGGTGACTCTACTTAATGCTAGAAGTCTAAACAACAAACTTTCAGACCTTGATGCCTTCCTACTTTGCAGCACATCCATATATGTGTTGTTACAGAATTTAACAGCCCAGAGAGCACTCCCTCGGTACCTGGGTTTTGTGCTTACCACTCATTGATGGTAACTGTGGTAGCATACCCATATGACCACATTACCTCAAGACAGATACTTATCGTGACCCACAAGTGGAACTTATAGAGATTCAAGTCACAGTAAATAGCTACCTAGACGAACTCCCTATAAGTAGGATCATTATTATCTTAAGCTTTTGTAACTATCCAGTGATACCTTACCTCCAACATAGGATGTTGTTGTTGTGTCTTTCGGCTTTTCCCAGTTAGGGGTCGCCACAGCGGAACTCCGGTCCACTAATGATTGGTAGTTGATTTTTACGTGCCGAGTTACCAGCCCTGACGCACAACCTTCAACAAAGGTACGCCCATTCACGCATGTCTCCACGCAGATGACGCTCTAGCTGAGAATCAAACCGGACAGCGTCTTACTGTGAAAAATTCCTACATTTTACAAACAAGAACTCCCTGGATCAGATTGTTAACAAACCCATTAAAGAATACTTGACCTAGTCCTAACAAACCATCCTCAAGGTATCCCCCTCACTGGTTGAGTCAGACCACAAGACTTTCGCCATCAAAATCTTCAAACTATCAGAAGCAAATATCATGAAGGCTTTAATTTATTTAGTTTATTTTATTTTACATTTGTTGACCAAATTACTCCAACTGAGCCAAGGGCCAGACAATTTACAGTCATGCAAAAGATAAAACAAGCACAGAGTAGTCTAATGTACAACCACATAACAAAAATATAAGATACAGATCACATCACAGTACTCTGTAATACAATGAAAATATCATTACAAAAGTATACTATATATAAGAGGTACTCTCACTATTTAAACATTAGAGACATAGCATTAGAATAACATTTGTTTTTAATGTAGGAGGGTAAAAAAAGACAAAAAACAGATGATAAATCAAAGTAGAGCAGAAGATGAGTAAGAGAAATAGTTTTCATGTAAGGGCTTGGCATGGGCAGGACCAAATCTTTTGTAGATAGTGTTTTAGGTTCTTGTTTAATGCTTCTGATATTGAGGGGGATGTTACTGAGCACTTATAAAGGGACTTTCCAATGTTCTTTTTAGGTTTGGAGATTATCAAGGAGGTGTTTTTCAGTAGTGCAAAGGTGTCGGAGGGAGATGTAGTAACACTAAATGGAGAGAGGGGCAGGAAGAGGGATTATTCAGAATGGAATGTGTGATGTGTAATTGAGGAAGTAGTAGTTGGTGAGAGAACTCGGGCCATTTAAGTGTCTTAAGGGTGAGACAGTGATGGGAATTTTAAGGGAGACTAGTGGCAAATCTGGCTATTTTACTGTATGATTCTTCAAGTTTGGATAGTAGTGTAGATTGGATATTAATAAGGATAGTGGCAGCGTAGAATAGACACGATAAGAGGAGTGACTGAGCTAGAGAGAATTTGGAGGAAGGGGTAAGGAATTTTTGATTTCTATAAAGTAGACCAAGTTATTGGTGTATTTTTTTTAATACATTGCTGGATGTGTATGTCAAATTTTATTTTGTCGATAATGGTGTCAAGTACTTTGGTATGAAGTTTGTGTTTAATGATGGTATTGTTGAGGGAGGTGATGGTAAAGGAGGATTTGTGTTGTGCCAGTGTTCTAGGAAAGAAAAGAAGTTTTGTTTTTTTTCAGGATTTAGTGCTAATTGATTGTCAGAGAGCCATGTTTCAACAGATGAGAAGGTGTCCGGAGTGAGTGCTAAGAGATCAGGAATAAGGTAGTGGTGATAAGTGTGGAATCATCCGCATATTGTTGTAGTGATGAGAGCTTACAAGCAGAATGTAGTTTGTTAGTGAAAATATTGAACAAGAGAAAGCCCAAGACAGATCCTTGAGGAACCCCTGTGTTGATTGGAATGAAAAGGGAGAAGACAGTTTGCCAGCAAACAGACTATTGCTTTTTGGAGAGGTAACTGGAAAACCAGTTTACAAAGGAACTAGAGAGATGGAGGTCAGAGAGTTTAGTCAGAAGTTTAGAGTGAGAGACAATATCAAAGGTCTTAGAGATAATCACGGAATAAGCAAGAGATTAGCATACTGTTGCTAGCATTAGCATTTAAACATACAAATCCCCTGCAATTCTATAAAAGTCCCCAAATTTGAGTACAGTGGTATTACTTATACTGTTGATACTGCAAAGAAGAAAGTTCCATCTATACCTGCACCAATGTATTAATTTGGC
Organism: Protopterus annectens; assembly: GCF_019279795.1. Taxonomy (NCBI): domain Eukaryota; kingdom Metazoa; phylum Chordata; order Ceratodontiformes; family Protopteridae; genus Protopterus; species Protopterus annectens. The sequence continues at coordinate 613,936,349 of NC_056747.1, forward strand.
AGCCTCAGCTATATCCGAGCAAAAGAGGAAGCTTAAAAGCAACCAACATGGTGGGCTACAATCACTAACAAACTATATAATAAAAGCTAGAGAAGAAATCAAAAGAGGACATCAGAAAAAACAAAGGTATCCCACAAACTCAAACTAGTCACAAACACCATATACAACTATAAATCCTTCTTTAGTTATGTCAAGGAGATAAGGAATAACACTCAATAATCCTCAGAGCTTATTCATTAGGGCACTACCTATTCAGATCAAGTGGAAATTGCCAATATACTGGCAAATAAATTTAGTGCTAACTTCACCTCAGAGGCATCTTTTCCAAGACCACTTATATCTGACACCATGAAGACAGCAAACATCATGAAAAAACATGTACTGAATATACTGTCCAAAACAAAAGATCTCTCTTCCATGCAGCCTAACAACATATGTGGACGACTAATTAACAGTACTAAACAAGCGCTGGTGGACCCATTCCTCAGCCTCTTTAATCAGAGCCTATCAACTGGCTTTGTTCCACAGTCATGGCTCCTAACTGTTGTGATGCTATTTCACAAGGGCAGTCCCATCACTGATGCCAGGAATTACAGAACTATCAATCTAATGAGTCTTCTGTGCAAAGCCATGAAACATATTATAACTGACCTAATTAACTATGATATCGAAAATGTTATCAGACTGATCTCAACAGTCTGGCTTTGTCAAGGGTAGATCTTGTCTAATGAGTCTTATAAATGTCTTTTGATAGGGTTAACCAGGCTGTAGACTGTGGGCAAGCTGATCACACAGCGTGTCCAGACCTTGCCAATGCATTTAATACCATATGATGTACAACTATAATAAACAAGCTGAAACAGCTCCAAATTTACCAGTATCTGGTTAGATGGATTGCCAAATGGCATAAAGACAGGACTTACACAGTAAGAGTTGGGTGTGCATCTTCTGAGAGTATTAAAGTGATCACTGAACTTCCTCAGGGATCTATGCTGGGACTTCTGCTACTCAGTATCTACTTCTCGGATCTCCATTTATTGAACAAGAATCTCTATTTAATAAAGTTTTTGGATGACTGCAAGCTGGGAGTCAACACGAAGTCCCCCTCTGATATACAGGCTCTCCAGCAAGAGCTTACATCTGTCAATAGCTGATATATAAAAATAGTTTCAAACTCAGCACCAAACAGTGTAATTCAGTAGCATTTGGTAAGCAACTCCCAGCTTACAGTATAGATAACACACCGCTTCAAATAAAAAATGGTAAAACAGCTAGGTACTTAGGTGAATAACTCCCTCATATTTGACCCATCACATTCCACTGGTGGTTAGGAGATACTTTTACCTTGCAAAGCTCATATCAAAAGGTGTTTCTTCACACACCAAAAGGAGGGGAGGGGCATGTGAGGGAGTGGACAGGGAGGAAAGAAGGGGGACTCAAAGAGAAAACAGACATGTATAGGCTTTGTGAAAATTCAAGACATTCCTTTTCCTGGGATGTCAAAGTAAGAGAAACATTGCCTTTTGTTTTTTTCTTAGGCGAGATGCCCGACCAAAAACATGGTGGTTTAGAACCCTAACAAACCTCAGTTGAAGTGCCCAGTACCTCTTCCCTAACAAGGATTTGAGGTACGTCTTCTAGTCCCTCTGAAATTATCACCCTAGTTTCCCCTTCTCTACCATTACAGTAAGCTCTGTCTCATCAGACATGCATATAGTAGACACCATACTGGCTTCCAGCAAGGTCACAATAATGGGCATCTGAGGAGGGGTCAGATGCACAGTGGATTTCTGCCGCTTCTCAGTGGGAACATTCGAATCAGACTAGGCAGCTGAAGATTCCGGTCTTGATTTTTTTTTATCTTCTTTTTGGGTATGAGTGGGACATCCAAGGTCAAGGGTTTTGACATCATGGTTTGTGAGAAGAGCTTCAGATATTGGGTCTTCATGGAAGAATGTCTGGTAAGAAGGGTTTTAGGGACAAATGACTGACAGATTTTGCAATTTCTGAAATCGTGCTTAGCACCTACACAAAACAGACACTGGTAGTGGAGGTCTTTATAAGGGGTCTGCCTTTCACAGTCATACTTCCCTCTCTTAGCTAACATTAACAAATCTTTTGGATAAAAGACAAGAAGAGAGAAGGTTCCCTAACAAAGAACTTATCTGGATAGGTGTAGACAATGGTAGCAGCAACACAATGGAGTGTACAGACTGATGGGAGCACAGATACTACATCTGTACTGGTGACAAGATAGTCTGAGGATCTTGCGCTCAAATGAATGCGTATATACTCTATACCCACAGGCTGAGATCATCAGGAAGGTTTTGGCTTTGGTACACTGACCGGATGTCAAGTTACTATGGGCAGGATAACCCATCAGTATTGGAATACTGCAACAGTGATTCAAGGAAGGGTATCAAAAGGTATTTCTTCCAGATGAAAAGAAGTCTTCACAACCTTGTATTCAACACTGATTGGACCGATCATTAGGTATTTTTCCTTTGGGATGTGTCTTACCAAGCATATCAAGGAGTTGGGAAAGATCCCAGAGGTTTGTAACTAAAAATATAAAGATCCTAAAAGGCATGAGATATTAAGAAAGACTAGATGTTTCATCTCTATGCTCAGTACCACATAGATACCCTACAGGCAATCTGTGCCTTATTTATAGGGCTATAAGGGATCCAGAAGTCCAAGAACTCTTATACTTTCAGGCAATCTGAGCCTTACTTGTAGAGCTATAAGGGATCCAGAAGTCCAACTCTTATACCTCCATAAATCAAACAGTCCAGCTAACACTAGGGACACAGATTTAAATCTACTCCAACACATAAATAAGACAAGGTGTAAGGATACATTTGTTACTCAGCACCTACCCCTTCACAGGAACAAACTTCCTCTTCAAGTTGAACAATGTGACATACTGTCTGTCTTTAAAAAGGAGACGGTGAACTGGATGGGTATTCAAATTCACCCCTGGTATGACTGACTGGGAAAGCCTAAGGGTGGGTACTGCTAAGGGGGAAATGACTTTGAGGCTCGTGTGCCTTGTAAAGTGCAGTTGTGTAAGATCTTACCATAACAGTAGGTGTCCTACTCATCACTGGTGCAGTATTCCTGACATACGAGTTATCACTGCTGATGTCCGGCCAAGATACCAAAGCTTTACCTTCTGTAGGTCGTACATCCAATGCATGATCTCAGCTTGTGTGCATTGTGGCATAAAGACATACAAGTGTGGATACTCAGACCATCGCCAAGCTGGCAGCCTGAAGACTACTGAGAGAAGAGACTGATCAACTAGGAGGTGTATAGCTCAAATTGGTAAGACAACTCTCCTGTACTCATGTAAAAGAGCAAATGCTACAGAAAAGGGGGGAAGAGACAACTAAAGATGAAAGTGAAATAGAGAAGAGGGCTTGGTGGGTGGGATGGAATACTACAACAGTGATCAGTAGGCCATCTACTGTTATGATACGTTTTTACACAACTGTATTATGTAATGACTGAAATCACTGTTGCAGTATTCCTGACATTTCAGTGATTCCCAGAGGTGTAGGAGGAAAGAAGGGTGGTTGGCTATTCAGAAGAAAAGTTGTCCAGCAGTCTGGACAGGTCTGGCCTAGCAAAGGCTGCCCTGGACCTGGAGAAAGCATTAATTTTAAACAAAATGTACAAACAGCAGTTTATCCACCAGGCTGAAAAACTTTTATTAAAAGCAGAAGTTAAAATAACAAAACATGACCACTTTCGGGACTAAGCCCTTCCTCAGATAAAATCACATTTCAAGTCAGTGGAATTTAAATACATGGCAATCAATCATATCCTAGTATTTGACCCTCCATTTTTTTTTAATGTGGGTTTCAGTGGAATGACATCATTCAAACCAGGTGATCTCTGTGCTGTTAACTCTATAATCCACTTCATTTCACTATATTCTGCGTGATTCACTAAATCCCCCACCTAACATTGACAACTTAAATCCATGACCAGGGTTTTGCTTAATATGCTCATAAAGTGCATTATGGGCATTCTGTAACATAGGAGGGGTAAAGCCAGGCCACGGTTCTCCACAGATACACCGCTTGAAGGTGACGCATCTTTTATGCCCAATAAAGGTGCTGAAGTAAGGTTAACGTTGACATAGAGTAATGACATAAAAGGTATATATGACATCATTAAACGCAATTGGAAAATTCTGCAGATGGATGATAGGATTGGTAGTATAGTAGGAACCAATCCTTCATTTGGTTTTAGAAGGAATAAAAATTTGAAGGATGTATTAAGCCAGGAATTTAGGGCTACACATAGAAATGTATCTCAATGTAAAGATACATTTCAATGTAGGCAGTGCAAAGCTTGTTCATTTATTAAGGATGACAACTTGTTTGTACATCCCGTAACTGGAAAAAAATATATTTTTTGAACAGATAAGCAGATTGCAAAACATAAAATGGTGCTTATTTAGCCTTGTGTCAGTGCTACGTTAAATTTTATGTGGGAAAAACGAACTGCATGTTAAAAAAAGAAGTTATGTACTCACCATAACGTTCCATGTTTGGTGTCCATCTCATCCTTCATTCTTACTGGTTGGGTTTGGAGCTGATCTTCGGCTCCAACTCGGCCGAATACTAAAGCTCGAAGTCTTTCACTTAGCTCGCGGCTGAATACCTATCCCATCATGCAGTGGTGTAATCCCCAGATCTTGTTTGCTGCTAACCATAACGATGCCTTTACATGCATCATATTTGTAGAATATAGATACAACAAAGAAAGTCAGAGAAGCTCCTTACCTAAGGAAAAAAAAACGCCAAGTCCTCCAGAAGCCTTGGGCTGAGGGAAGGCGGGGGGAGTCATAAGAATGAAAGGCAAGATGGACAACAAACATGGAATGTTATGGTGAGTACATAACTTCTTTATGTTATGTTGTCCTATCTCACCTTCATTCTTACTGGTTGGGACAGTGTCCTTAGCACCACATTTCCTGGGTGGCTCAGGTGAGTACACTTTTCAGTACAGTGGAACAAAAGGAAGCCCTGTCCCTGGAGGCTAAATCCACTTTGTAATGAGTGATAAAGGTATGGGGCCTTACCCATGTAGCAGCTGCACAAATACTGTCCATTGATAGTCTAGCTAGATAGGCAGATGATGTTGCTATGGCCCTTGTAGAGTGTCGCTTGACCTTGAAAGGTTGCTCTCTGTTTATTAATACTGTAGATAAAGGTGATGCAACTTGAAAGCTAGTTTGAGTGTGTGACGTTAGAAACAGGGATAACTTTTTTTTTGCGTCTGAAAAGGAAATAAACAATTGATCAGATTTCCCAAAATCCTTGGTTCTGTGTAAATAAAAGCAGAGTTTTCTATGCACATCTAATTGGTGGAGCTTGTGTTATGCCTTGTTGCCATGATTGGGGGAAAACACTGGCAGCTCAATAGTTTGGTTTAGATTAGTTTGAGAACACACTTTAGGTAAAAGGGATAGGTTAGTTCAAAGAGATACTCTATCCTTATGTAAGATCAAGTAAGAAGGTTTGATTGATAGGGCTTGAAATTCTGAGACTCTACTTGCAGAAGTAATGGCTACTAATAAAATTGTTTTCCATGACAGAAATTTGAGATCACATGTTGATAAGGGCTCAAAGGGAGGAAAAGTTAGATATGATAGAACAAAATTCAAATCCCATGCTTACAGGGACTAGTTAATGGGAGGTCTTAATGAGGGCATTTCAGAAAGTTCCTTCTTAGTGGCTGCTGCCACCACCATAGCATCTACAGGGACACCTTTTGCAAGAAATTCTTTGTCTGTTGGGGCTGTAATAAATTTATTTGGCCTCTGTGGAACCGGTTCCATTCCATCTGGTGACTCCCACGTCTTTGAACTAACTAGTTCCATAAGCTTGTCGAAAGGTGGAGACACTCAGGTGGCTAAAGGTTGAGATCTAAAGGCCTTCAGGTACACCGACTCCTCATCAGCAGGGTTGATGGGTTTCCAGCCACCTCATTGTTTTAGGATTTCTAGGATATCTGCAAAGGAGATATCCTCAGTAGACGACCCTGGGGACCCTCCTAGCTCCTCGAGGTCAGTGTCCGTGGTGACTGACTAGTCTGGTGAGTCCAGGTGCTTCCTCTTGCAAAGTCTCTTCTGGGGAGCCTCCTCAAAGGGTATTCTGGAGAGGTCTCGGGAGACTGTTGTTTGCCCAATGGGGCACCCTGAGGCCCGGAATCTCCGCTGTCCTGTGGTTGGGGTGGTGCCGAGACAGAAGCCGGTGCTTTAGGATGAAGAATGCCAGTACCTTTGTGTAGAGCTGTGTGTGTGTGGGGGGGGGGGGCAGCACACTCCTCATCAGCTCAAAAGCCATTCCCCCTGGCTCAAAGGACACCTCCAGTTCCAAAGAAGCATAGGGAATCCCCGGCATCAAGGGAGCTGGCGCCAAGCATCCCCTCCGGACCCAACCGGAGAGCTTTAGCTCCTAGACATCCCAGATGGCACCAAGGATGTCGGAGCAGTCCACGGTTCCAAACTCCTCAGAGTGGGTCTCTGCACCAAAGATTCTATTGCAATGGGTACCAGGTAATTTTGGTTCCGATGTTACAGCTTGGCTCAGGGGAGGAACAGACATGGACGAAAAGGTCTTTACTGGCTCCGAAACTGACTGTGTTGGAGCCAAGAAAAGTTTTGTCAGCGCCGGCAACTTCAGCAGTCTGCACACCACCCTATCCACATTGTCATCCGATAGGCTCCTAGAGGACCTAGAGAGGAAGGGGTTGGGGAGTGAGATCTATGTAAAATGGGAGATCTCAGAGTAGGGGAGACCGGTAACAATTCCAGAGACCGGCACCGAACCAGAGTCTCTCTCGGCTCTGAAATCTGTGGCACCAAGGATCTTGGTTTGTCTGATCCAGTAGGTTTTGGATCTGACTGAGTAGTTTTTGCTGTCTTCTCTGGCAGTTCTGAATGGTCAGAAGAAGATGAAGAAGATCTCTTGGTAGATTTGTCAATTTTGGTAGATGGAGACTTAGTCTTACTGGAGTTGCTCTGACTTTCTAAGCTTTCAGAGAAAGGAGACTGCAGAAGCCCTCTTAGAATAAGTTTGTTTTTCCTATCTAGTAAAACCCTAGAGCTATAGGAATAACAGAAGGTACATGTTTTTTTGTAAGTGAATGGCTCCAAGACAGTACATGCAGATACTATGGCCATCGGTCAAGGACATTTTCGGGGAGCACTTCTGACATTTTTTTAAAGCAAGATGGCTTTGTTTCCTTTTGGTCTTTAGACATTATCAATGAAAAGAATTAAAGCACACTGCACACTAAAAGGATTATATATAACTATAAACTGCACACCACACTAATATATATATATATATATATATATATATATATATATATATATATATATATATATATATATGTATATATAAAGTTTTCAAAGGAAACAAACAACTTTCTAGAAGGGAAGAATGTTAGCTTTACCCTCTAACTTATTTGGCCCTCTAACTGAAACAGGCACAAGCTTAACTAACTACCAGAATACAACAAGATTACCAACACAGTGATTGGAAGCACTTCTAACTTAAACAGTGCTCCAACAAGAAAGTATAACAAAACCCCAAGATAGGAGTAGAAGATTTAAACGGGATAGGACAAAACGGCCTGACGAAAGAAGCAACAGCCAACCACAAAGCCAAAACAGCGAAATATATATCTAAAAGAAAACACAAAGAACAAATGTAAAAAAACACAATATAGGATAATATAAGTAACTAACCATTGAGGCAAATTACAAGTATATATAAGTTTTTATTAAAAAAAATCCAACACTTAGCCACAGCCAAGATGAAGAACCTCCGATATGTTTATGCGGCAAATGAGATCTGGGGGATTACACCACTGCACGATGGGATAGGTATTCAGCTCAAAGCTAAGTGAAAAACTTTGAGCTTTAGTATTCAGCCGAGTCGGAACAGAAGTTTGGCTCCGAACCCAACCAGTAAGAATGAAGGCGAGATAGGACAACATAACAGCAAAGGAATTTGAAACATCTTTCCGACATTAGGTTACAGAATGTCCATAATGCACTTTATGAGCATATTAAGCAAAACCCTTGTCATGGATTTAAGGTGATGGTATTGCAGGCAACAGATGTCAGTGTTGGGGGGGGGGGGGTTAGTGAATTACAGAATATAGTGAAATTAAGTGGATTATGGATCTAACAGCATAGAGATCACCTGGTTTGAATGATATCATTCCACTGAAACCTACATTAAAAAAATGGAAGGTGCAATACTAGGATGTGATTGGTTGTCATGTATTTAAATTCCACTGACTTAAAATGTGTTATTATCTGAGGAAGAGCTTAGTCCTGAAAGCGCTCATGTTTTGTTATTTTAGCTTGTGCTTTTAATAAAAGTTTTTCAGCCTGGTGGATTGACTGCTCTTTGCACATTTTGCTTTATGGTTTATTTTGAGCAGTGAACCTTTGGTGGAGGACTCCAATATTTATACATTTGGCAAAGCATCAATTTTGTTGCGTTTGGTAAAGGTGTGTTACAGAGGACCAAGTGGCTGCCTCCAAGATAGAACTGAAGTTTATTCCTTTGTAGAAAACCCCTGAGGAAGCAACTGCTGTTGTGGAATGTGCTTTAGGGCAGGAAGCCAAGGTCTTACCATAGTGTGAGTAGCAGACAGAGATAGCCTTTAAAATCCAGGCTGCAGTACTTTGCTTGGAGACTAACTGTCTCAGCTTAGGGGACATAAAAGATACAAACAGCTGGTCAGTCTTTCTGAAGGATTTAGTTTTGCCTATGTAAAATATGAGTTGCCTGTGAATGTCTAGGGAACACAAGATCCTTTCCTCCCTGTTTTGAGGATTAGGAAAGAAGGTGGGAAGATGAATAGGCTAACTGAGAGACAGCTTGTTCACTATCTTAGGCACAAAGGATGAGTTAAGCCCTGACAGTCACCGTGTCTTTGTGAAAAATAAAAGGGGGAATGACCATGAGAACTTGTAGCTCAGAAACCCCCCTGGTAGAGGTGATGGCCAACAGGAGGATGGTTTTCCAAGTACATAATTTTAGAGAAATAAGCTGGTTCAAAAGGAGGCAGAGTAAGCTTTTCTAACATAAAATGAAGATCCCAAGCTGGCGAGATGGGTTTCCCTGGGTGTTAAGGTACAGAACTACTCTGAGGAAAAGCTTGACCGCAGGCCCAGCCATAAGTGGAGGGCTAAGAGGGAAGCAGGCATTGATAACAAGCCAGGTGAGCTTTTATGGAAGAGCAGGCTAAACCTGACAGAAGAAGCTTGCAAATATACCGTAGTACCATAGGGGCCTGTGCTAAGAGTGATCCTAACTACATTTGCAGCAACAGAAGGAAAACCTTTTCCACTTTGCAATGTAGGATTTTCTAGTAGTGGGTCACCTAGAATATTGTAGGACTTGCACAGCCTTGTAAAACCTCTTTAGAGAAGAGACATATTTCATCCATTGGGTCAGGCTGAGGTACATAAGATTTGGGTTGAGCAGCAATCCATTTTGCCGAGTTATCAGATCTGGCTGCAGAGGAATTCTCCTGTAATATCCCTTTGCCAGGTGCAATAGCAGGGGGAACCAGTGCTACCTTGGCCAAAATGGAGCCAGTTGGAGGAGTTTGGGTGTCTGTTTTTGTGCCTTGATGAGAAGTTTTGGAGGAAGAAGCAGAGGAGGGAAGGCATAGAGGAACTTTCCTATCCACAAGAAAGAGGAAGCATCTGTTCTTCAGTATGTGTGACAAGGGTCCCTGGTGCAGAACTGGGAAAGCTGATGGTTATTTGGTGAAGCAAACAGGTCTGTTTGAGGAGGGCCACACTGAAGTGCGATGTCATGGAAGACTTCTCTGTTCAAAGTCCACTTGTGCTGCGGGGGTACTCCAGGGAGCAACTTAAGCAGTGTGCTATCACATTGTCCTGAGAAGGGATGTGCGTGGTTGTGAGACTGATGTTCATTTGTGTTGTCAAATTCCATGCCTCCTGTGCTCACCTGCACAGTTGGTAAGACTTGGTGCCTCCCTGTTCGTTTATGTCCCACATGACTGTGGTGTTTGTGAACACTTGGAGATGTCCTGGCTTCCAAAGGTGGGCAAAATTTGAAGAGCTTTCAACAGATCACTCATTTCCTTCAGGTTTATGCATTCATTCAGAAACTGGGTTTGTCATTTCCCCTGCACTCAGTGCAACCCTGTCCATGCTCCCAATGCCTTGTATGAGGCATCTGTGTTAACCTGTTGAAGAGGAAAAGGTGTGAAAGGTAGTACTGAGTTGAGGATTATCTGTCCCTTCCAGCAAATTAGCTTCTTTCTGAGACAAAGGAGGAAAGGAATCAGGGTGCTGAAGGGGTTGGCAGTGCTGGCACCATACAGATTTCAGGTACCATTGAATTTTCCTCATGTGAAGTCTGGCCAGGAGAGCATAGGTATGGTAGCTGCCATGAATCCAAAGTCTGTAGCATCTTCTTTGCACAGCAATGGATTGCAGAAGATAGGCCTTGGATGTAAATGGACAAGAACCTTATCTGGGGAAGGAATGCATGCATTTTCTTTGTGTCCAGTCTGCATCCCAAAAACACCAGGACCTGTGTAGACCCCATATGTGATTTGTTTTGTAGTTTACAGTAAAACCGACACCTGTCAGAAGATGAAGGGTAAACTGAAGATGCTGAAGGGGAATTTCTGGTGAAAGAGCCTTGATCAGTAGATCATCCAAGTACGGGAAAATCTGAATTCCTAGAGTGCAACATAAACCTACTAAAGGTGCTTGGCACTTTGTGAACACTCTTGGGGCTGTGGAAAGACCAAAAGGCAGAGCAGTAAACTAAAAATGTGAGGAGCCAGAGAAAAACCTGATGCATCTCCTGCAAGAGGGGCAAATGAAAATGTGCAGGTAGGCGTGCTTCAGATCAAATGACACTAAAAGCCTGTGGGAGGATGAAAGTTAGAAGAGTCTGAAAGGAGAGCATTTTGAATGACAGTACCTTTGGGTAAGTGTTCAGGGTAGCTAGGACTAGTATGGGTCTCCACACTGCCCTTCTTTTTTTGGGACTAGAAAAAAACCTGAAATAAAACTCTTTTCTTATGAATTTATTTGGGACTTGCTTGATGGTGCCCTGATTCAAGAAGTCTTGAATAATCGGGGTCAGAATGGAAATTTGGTTTTAAAGAGGTGGGTCATGCCTTTCAGAGGGGGAATGCATTCCCAATACACAGCAAGTTATTCCAGATGATGGAGAGAACACATTTGTCCGCGGTAATAATTTTCCCACCTGGACAGGGAGAGCAACAGTCTTTGAGAAAAGAAGGGTATTGACGCTGGGGGGGCAGGGAGAGGGGTGCCGCAGGGGTAGTCACAGACTTTTGCCCACAAAGGTTGGCTTCCCAGCTGAAGTTTTCTTTTCTGTTTTTTTTTTCAGATTATCTTTTAATAGAGGTTTTTCTTTGTTTCTTAACTGCTCCCCAGGGTCCCTTCTAATGAAAGATCTTGTTGGCTGGGTAGTTCCTGTGGTATTCAAGAACTTAGGAGAGTAGGATCCACCTGCAGTCTTCTATTGTTTTATCTTGGTCCTGGAAAGTCTTGAACAGATTGGGCACCTGAGAGCCAAACATAAAGTCTTTGTCCAAAGGTAAATCTAGAATTTTAGATTAGAAATCCCTAGGCACAGCCTGACTGTGAAACCAAGTACATCTGTGAAGAACTGATCCAGTGGCAGCTGCCTTATGGGAAGCATCTACACCATCATAACTTTAATGCTGTGTCTGGTAATCTGAGTGGCCTGCAAACGTAAGCTGTGCATCTGCTACATAGTCTGCTATGGGAGGATCCAAGTTAACTTTGGTCAAGAAGGCCAGAACAGAGATCAAACATTTAGTCATTTGAGTCTGTTAATTAACTGCCTAAGACGCTAGGGTAGAAGAACCTTTACTCCTAATCAATCCATAGGCCTATATTTGTCTGTAGGTAGGGTACAAGCACTAGGCAGCAGCTGAGGGTTTATGTGTAGAGAGAAAAACTGCCAAAGGATCGTCCACTGGATTCTTGTATAGATATTTTAGGTCATCAGAGACCTTGTAAAACCTGTCTGTTCTCTTGGGAGTTGCAGGTTGAAAGTCAAGCGCAGAAGAGTTGGACTGATAAGCGTTCTGGAAAGTTTCAAGGACAGGAGGTAATGGAGAACTGCTCTTTTTGCCATTATTACACAACAGACATGGACATGGGGCATTTCTTCTGGCTGGCACTGAAAAGTACAGTTGTGTACACTTACCATAAATGTAGATGTTCGAGTGTATTCACTGTTGCAGTCATTACATTTGGGTAATCTGTTGGCAAGTTGCCCTCAATCGGCCTGAATAAAGTCTTGGGTCTTGCGTCAGTTGCTGTCTCCTCTTCCATGACGTCAGGTCGCCAGGGGTATAAAAACATGCAGCCGACGCCATTTTATTCAGTTTTTCTTGCCCCGGATGTCAGGTGCCCCCCCCAAATGGGGAGCAAAACTATATATATATATATATATATATATATATATATATATATATATATATAAACAGAAATATATATAAAAGCACTTTTAGCAACATAAACTTTACCTTCATCTAAATGCAAATACACCACAAAGGCTTTAGTGTATAGTGAAGGAAAGAAAAGATAATGAAAGGGGGATGCAGGTGGGCAACCCGGACTGCAACAGTGAATACACTCGAACATCTACATTTATGGTAAGTGTACACAACTGTACTATGTTCTTCGTGTTTCACTGTTGCAGTCATTACATTTGGGTAGAATCCCAAAGCTATGGATGGGAGGATGGAGCTAAACAGCATTAGGAGCGGCTATAAGGCCCTGCAGAACTGCAGTGGCAAAACCTGCCCTGGATTTGGAGAAGAGAGGCAAATGATAATGCTTTGTGAAGGTATGAACAGAGCTCCAAGTAGCAGCTTCTAGAATGTCCTTGGCTGGAACCCCTCTGAGAATAGCTGCTGAAGTAGGGGCAGCCCTGGTGGAATGTGATCTGATCCCCTTGGGCACAGGTTTACCATGGTGCAAGTAGCAGAAACGAATGCAGTGGCTTATCCACTTAGAAATAGCCTGCTTTGATATAGCCTTCCCCTCTAACCCTGCAGCAAATGCTACCAGTAGTTGCTCAGACTTTCTTAGAGATTGGGTCCTGTTTAAGTAGAATCTTAGTTGTCTGTGTACGTCCAATGAATGCAGAATCCGCTCCCCCTTGTTCTGCAGATTTGGGTAAAATGTTGGCAGGTGAATGGTCTGATTAACAGCCACACTGGATACCACCTTAGGCATAAAAGAAGGATTGGTCCTGAGGGACACCCTGTCTGGATAAAATGTAATAAAAGGCTCCACAGCCATGAGAGCCTGCAGTTCTGAAACCCTTCTTGCTGAAGTGACTGCCAAGAGAAAAGCTGTTTTCCAAGGTAGAAATTTTATATCCGCAGTAGCTGCTGGTTCAAAAGGAGGCAGGGTGAGTTTCTCCAGCACAAAATTGAGGTCCCATGCAGGAGTTGGTGATCTTCTGGGAGGCCTTACATTTTTGGCCCCTCTAAGATATTGTTTAAGCAGAGGATGAGAAAAAAGGGGAGGCTCTGTGTTGTAATGAGCCGAGATGGCAGAGGCATGGATTTTTATTGAAGAAAAAGATAGGCCTTTGTCAAGCATCTCAGTCAAATAATGTAAAATCTGAGGAATATTGGGCTTTGCTGTGTCTGTTCCTTGTGCTTGATTACAAGCACAGAATCTCTTCCATTTATCAGCATAAAATTTTCTAGTACTAGGCCTTCTGGCTTCCAAAATGACATCCATCACAGATTTACTGAGAGGTAGTGTTTGAATAATTAATTGATCAGCCATGCTGCAAGAGTCAGAGTTTGGAGCTGAGTGTGCAGAATTTGATTGTTCTGCTGAGACAGTAGATGAGGTATTTTTGAGGCAAGTACCATGGAGGAAGTTGAGACATATTCCTTAGAAGTGAGTACCAGTGCTGGCGAGGCCAGTCCAGAGCAACTAGGATCATTTTTGGTTTTTCCTGTCTGACTTTTAGTAAGGCCTTGGAAAGTAGAGGCAGAGGGAGAAAGGCATAGACTGATAGGCTTGTCCAACTGAAGGATAGGGCATCCACTTTCCATGCTTTTTTGTGATGAGTTCTTGTGCAGAATTTGTCCAACTGATAATTTTGGGGAGAGGCAAATAGATCTATGTCTGGGCTCTCCCATTTCTATGTTAACATGCTGAAGATTTGTGGATCCAGTTTCCATTCGTGCGGGTCCATAAGATTTCTGCTTAGGTCGGCTGCCAGGGTATTTTGTTTTCCTGGCAGGAATTGAGCTTGTAGATGTATTTGGTAAGTGTGTTCCACAAGGCCATAACTAGTCTGCAAAGGGGGTAGGAATGTGTACCCCCCTGCTTGTTTATGTACCACATAACCGTGGTGTTGTCCGTCTTTATCAGTAGTTGTCCTGGATGAAGTAAGTCCTTGAAGGCTGTCAGAACATTCTGAACAGCTAGTATCTCTTTCTGGTTGATATGCAGATGTATTTGGTTTGGGCTCCATTTGCCCTGAATGCATCTCCCTGCCAGGTGGGCCCCCCAAGCATAGTCTGATGTGTCTGTAGTTAGGGTTTGGGTGGCAGGGGGTAGAGTGAATGACAGTCCCTTGTTTTGGTGACATGTCTCTGCCCACCAAAGAAACTCCTGTTGTAGGCAGGGAATGAGAGGAATCATTGTTTCCAGACTGTGACAATGTTGACTCCATAATAAACCTTTTAGGTACCATTGAAGTTTCCTCATATGCAGTCTCGCATATGGAATTAGTAGAATGCAGGATGCCATGAACCCAAAGCCTGCAGAATTTGTCTTGCAGATAACTGGGTTTTTGTTGCCATTTGTTTGAAATATGTTGTCAGTTGCCTTTGCTTGTCTGGCGTAAGGTACGCCATCTGGGCAGTTGTATTCAAGCTTGCACCCAGGAAAGTAATTATTTGAGAGGGTACCAGTTGTGATTTCCTTTCATTTATGGTGTACCCTAGGCATGTTAGAAGCCTTTTTACAAATGCCAGATGTTGAAGAAGAGTGTCCTTGTCCTTTGCTTGAATGAGACAGTCGTCCAGATAAGGATAAATTTAAACTCTTCTTTGTCTGCAGAATGCAATTACTGGTGCCAGGCCCTTAAGACCCTGGGCGCAGTAGATAAGCTAAAGGGCAGTGCAGATAATTGGTAATGCAAAAAACCTGCCTTGAAGCGGAGGTATCTTCTGCATGATTCCCTTATTGGGATATGCAGGTATGCCTCTTTTAAGTCTAGAGTTACTAACCAAGCATTCCTGCCTAGCATAGGCAGTAGCTGTTGTAAAGTCAGCCCAGTGCTTTTGTGGCAGACCTGGCCATCCATTTGGAATTGGCAAAGTATGGAAATGAAATATGTACCCCTGGGATACTATGTTTAATACCCACTTGTCCTGGGTAATTCACTGCCAATTTTGAGCATAAAGTGCTAGTTTTCCTCCCAAGGGGGTTGCCAAGAGATAAGTGCTTGGTGATGGTAGAGGAAAGTCATTGAGACTGCTTACTGTAGGGTTGTGCTTTGTTTCTTCCAGATTTGGAGGTGGAGGCACCCCATTGCTTTGACCTGTAAGAACCCTGTGGATTGGTATCTGTAGCGCCTGGATTTGCCTTGAGTGGCTCTGTTGAACACAGGAAAGGACCAATTTTAGTAGGCCAGTGCCTACTGAACCTGGGTGACTGCACTTGCAAGAAATCTTTTATAGTTTGCATAGATTTAGGTTTGTCTTCCATTTTCTTTAAACCCCCTTCTGCCTTATTACCAAACAGAGTATCATGCTGCAAGGGGGCATCCAACAATTTAGCTTTAACATGATCAGGCAGATTTTGCTCCTTGAGCCACGCATGCCCTCTAATCACAGATCCAGTAATGGCGGCCCTGCAAAAGGCCTCCAAGGAATCAAAACCACATTGCAAAGTATGCTTTCCAACCTGTTCTGCTGAATGCAATAATTCCTGCAACTCTATTTTCCACACAATCAGAAATCAACATCATTTTCTGTCTCAGTAAACCCATAACATGCTGTTGATATTCAAGTATATGAAACTGGCAGTTTAAGGCCCTGATTGCCAAGGTTGCACACGTATAAACCTTCTTTCCCCATCTATCCAGCGCCCTGGAATCTCGATCTGAAGGGGTAGGATTTTTGGCTGTAGAGGCCTTTACACCCTTGGGACCCTGAGAAATAGCCTCAGGATCAGCAGCAGGATTTTTAAATAGAAATTTGTGGGAGTCAGGAACCCTGTAACATCTGTCTGGCTTATTAGGAGCCGGCGGCAGGGAATCAGGAGCTATGCTGGATTCCGAAAACACATCAACAATGTCTAATACAGGAGGGTATTGCCAAAGGCCTACGCTGAGGAAGAAGGAAATCCCTAAGCCTCTTTTTTGATTCAGAGAAGTCCTGACTTTCCCAGTGAAAATATTCCCTTAAAGTATGCAAAGTCTCTCCAAAAGAGTAATCCTCAGGAGAAGATGCAGATGGGATGGATTCCTCTGCATCAGAATCCTCATAGGGTGGAATAGAAAATTCCTGATCAGAAGAGGAATCAGAAGAAATGGAAACCTGATCTGAAGATTCATAATCAGTGCCTTGCCTAGGCCTCTTAGCGGGGGAGGAGGGTTGGGAACCCCTGAGCAAGGTAATTAAATCCTCAGCCATTTTGATCATCTGTTTTTTAGGCATAGGGGCCTGAGCACGTGACTCATGCATTGGTTTTTTAGACATAGAAGATGTTTTTTACCTTGTTTTTGAGGATGGCGTCGGTTTAGTATAAAAATGTTGAGGCCTGAAAACACCCTCAGAAGCCGGTACCTGCTCAGCGGCTCTGGACCCATCCAAGGGAGAGACATCCGCGGGTTCAAAATCTCGTGGCATACTGGACTCCGAATGGGTCTTGATAGAGGCCTGTGACTCAAAAGTAGCAGGTATCAGGGGCTGCGAAAGCGTCTCACTGAGTACCGGCGAACTGGCGACTGGCTTAGGAGAAGCTTCATCGTCGGTTTTGGACCTCAACGGTCTGTCTATGTCTTTTTCTTTGCGTTTTTTGTGAACTCCGGTAGTCGGATTGCTAATTTCAGGGTAATTAAATCTTGATCCAAAATATTTAGAAGCAAAAATATACTGACACTTAATTGTCTTCTTCTTCTTCTTTCGGCTTTTTCCCGGTTAGGGGTAGCCACAGCAGATCACCTGTCCGCTCATGATTGGCAGTGTAGTTTTACAGTGTCGAGTTGCCAGCCCAACCTTCCACAGAAGGCGCACACACTCACACCTAGGGCCAATTTAGAGTGTCCAATCCACCTGCATCATGTCTCTGGGATGTGGGAGGAGCACCCGAAGGAAACCCACACGACCACAGGGAGGACATGCCGACTCCGCACAGAAGGCACTCCAGCCGAGAATCGAACCGGAGAACCTTTTGCTGTGAGGTGGCAACGCTAACCACTGCACCACCGTGGCCGCCCATACTGACGCTTAATAGTGCAATGGTTTAACACAAAACCGACAGCAAGGCACGTTATGATCTGGGCCTAGGCAAGGAATACAGTACAAATGAAAATCTTTGAGGTATTTGCTTCCCACAAGTAATGCAATTATTACCTTTTACTGACATCGGTAAGGAGCAAGAAAAAGTTTCCTCAATGGGGTACTTGGCTTTAGTTTGAAGACTTTGGTTCTGAAACTCGAATGCGAAAATTTCAGGAGTCGGCCGACCGGCACTTGCGAACTGCTTCTGCTTCGGGCACTGCACGGGAAGAAAGACTGAATAAAATGGCGTCGGCTGCATGTTTTATACCCCTGACGTCATGGAAGAGGAGACAACAACCGACGCAGGACCCAAGACTTTGTTATTCAGTCCGACTGAGGGCAACCTGCCAGCAGATTACCCAAATGTAATGACTGCAACAGTGAAACACGAAGAACATCATCAGTGTGTTTTATTGCATCAAAACTAAAATGATACTTATTTCCTAGAAAAAGTAATATTTCCATAATTTTAAATGTTTAAAAAAAGCTTCAAAAGTGCAGATTACATCCGCATAACTAAATTCTGCTACTGTCACCTTGCCTTGAGCAAGGTTAAGTACTCAGCTGTCTTTTCCTGAACATTTTATACTTTAAAAATCTGAAATTAATAAAGAAATATAGAAATACTAACATCTGTACTTGGGGTTAAATGTTAAGGGCAGAATGGTCATTACAAATTGACTAACGCCTACATCTGCAAAATACCTGGTTTAAATTTAAAAATATAGCAGTAACAAATATAACGCCAACAAAAAATATTGTACTGTTTTGATATCACACCATAAATTAATATGTACGTCTGAATAAAACTGGGGCTTTCCACATTTTAAATACTGTGACATAAAATATTTAAATGATTATTGTTTTCACTGCAATTCAAAATCCAGCTACTCCTTTGCCTTTAAATTTAATAGCCCAACCTAAGGTATATGTAAACTGTCGTAAGTATCACTCCTTGGACACACTCAAAACCATGCTGGCAGTGCTAACCTAAAAAGGCCAAAAAACAAACAGCAGTTTGCAGACAGTCTTCCTGAAAATGGGCAGTAGTAAAGGGGAGAAACTAGGTGCATTTCTGCCATCATCTTAAGTCTTCTGGGACTTTAAAATGAATGTTATTTTATGTAACTTTGAAATACTTACAGTTATCTGGTAAGGAACTGTCGACTCTTTCTGACTTGGTGACTTATACAATGTTGCAAACCTGAAAATGAAGGGAAATAATTAAAATTATAAACTGAATACTGGAGCTGTATTTCAGTTTTACAATTGCAATGTTATCGGTTGTGGGCTGCAGTTTTGGAAATGATTGTCTACTTAAAAAAAATACTCAACAGAAATAGCAACAATTTACTTAGGAAAGGTTACACGGTGAAAAAAAAGAACTGCAATTTGTATGTCGGATTTGCATGGCTGGAAAAAAATTGCAGTTTACGCAAGAATTTATATAGTTTGAAGGCAGGATTTTCAGAGTATTAAGGACTGTTGTCTTGCGGAACAAGATGCGACCACAGGAAACTGTTAGCCTGTTAAAATCATTCTGAGGCAGATAATGGACACATGGAAGCAAATTCTTCAAATATGTCATGGAAATACAAGATAGTAGGTTACTAGAAAAAAGGAAAACAAAGTTAAAGTAGTGCAAGCAAGAAAAAATGTTAACTGTACCTATCATATAAATAATCAACACAGCAGACTGTAATATGGGAAGGTAAAACAATTCATAAGTAACACAAATGCACAAAAAGGGATGTGATCAAGCAGAAACCAGCAAAGAAAGTTAAGCAAAGTCGGGGAGATTAGACAACGTAGTCAGGACAAAATACAACCCTGTGTGCTTAAAAACCTAGAAGTAATGCCTGATTTAACTACTAGATGAACTGTACTATCTTCCTTACAAGTTGGAGTGTTGAGCACAATGGCAAAGGTAAAACTACCTTTTACAGAAAAACATACTGGATGAAGCAAACACTTATTGTCTTAACTTTACCTCTCTCCTAAAGAAGACATGAAAATGAATTTGTGTGACAGACAGAGGAGTTCTAGAATGCTGATTCTCTTGATGAATGTCATTAAGCTAAGTTTCATGTAGGTGAGGTTCTGTCATTCTATCATGATCCAGCTGTGTGACTATCACCAGTTCAGCAGACAAAAATCAACCAAGTCGATCTGGTGTATCTGGACTCATGCCTCAAGATGTAAATGGGGACAGTAAAGGGGATTATTTGGTATAATCCCCCAAATGGTGAAGTGGAAATGAATCTTCATGAGTAACTGGGTACAGATGGCAGCACTCAAAGTAAATAGAAAACTGGATGTAAGGGGTACCAGCTGAGGGGTCGATTTAACTATGGAAGAGTCAGAACCAGTGAAGTGCTGTAGGATTTGGTGCTGCAACCAATTCTCTTTTAACAGTGCTGTATCTGGTATTACATTAAGCCAATCAGTAAGATTCAATGATGATCCTGACTACACCAAAACTGCAGTGGTGGGTCAAGGAGGAGGGATCAATTTCCAGCATGACCTGATGAGGTATGAAATAGCAAAATATCTACACAGGTTTAATCCAAGAGTACAAGGTTCTGCATTTCAGATGTGTGAAATCAAGAAACCTCCATGACTGAGGGGCTGTCCACACAGACAGGGCAAAAACATGGGCAGGGCACTCCTATGATATAATAAAATGCAAAAGCAAAATATAATCGATGCTGGCATGCATAAGTATGGGACTCTACTTAAGATACCAAGTTCCTCCTTCCTCTGTACGTGACACTGGTAAGATTGCATCTGGAATGCTATGACCAGTTACAGTAGTCATACACAGAAAGAGAGATTACCTGGCAGAAAATGCAGAATGAAAGACTTGCCAAACCAATGATTAGAACGAAGGCACTAGGATATGAAAAAAAAAAAAAAAGACAAACCCCTGGCATGCATGCAGAGGAAAAAAATATATGGACAATGCATTATCAAGAGGGGGTAAATGGAAGGGGCACACCTGGAAAGAACAGACAGAGAAGATAGAAGGGAACAAAACCTGCAAAAGGTCAATTCAATGCTAACTTAAGCAAACACGACTCACTACTTTAGAGAAAGAAAATAAGGGTTGGAACACCAACACTGTGAATAACTTAACTAATCTGAAACAAACTGCTTGATCACAAGTAAGTGGGAACACATTTCCCACTACAATACAACCAAAAGTCAGTGTTTTTGAACAGCATTTAGTCTCCTCACTCTCACTTCAACCACTGGAGGAAACAAGCTTCTAACACATCATGAACTTATATTTTCCACACATCTTAAACTTATATTCACTACCTACACAGTCATATAATATCATATAATAACTGGGAACAGAGCACGACACATGGAAGTCTAAAAACCTAACCTTCGATTCTACAGGAGAAGGTGATTTCAATCAGATGTGTTTGGACAGCTGGAACTTAATCAACTGCTGGAACAAGCAGCCACAGGCAATGGAGGAGTACAGTGGATGGGCTCCAGGATGTCTGGGAGACAGAGAGAAGGAAAGGAGTAGCTGGAGTACTTGGGCAGTTTCAAAAAGACCACAGTTTCTCAGCTGGCATTATGTTAGTAAACAAAGTGCTACAGCCTGGGAAAACAACTGTAGTTTTCAGTGACTGAGTGTAGGCAGCATGGGGCAGACGCCAGTTTATATACAGGAAAGGTTAGCTTTTTCCTGTTCAAACCATGTCATTTAATTTTTTTAAAGTTCCATTCCCATCCACTATCTTCAGGTACACTAATTTTCCGTTAACTGCCTATCAAGTTGCCCATCTGCTTACCCAGTAAAACCTTTTTTAAGAAAAAGACAGAAACAGATCTCTCTGCTTAAAGTTAATCAAACTACAAAACAAGGGGCATTTCTACACAGCCTTATTCAGTCTCTCTAAGGGGGGGGGGGGTTGTGTGTGTACACCCTAGACACACAAACATAAACTCTCCTAAGAGCACCACTATGTAACCTTACTGTCCTTATAAACATTGTTTGGACTTGGAACCAACTTGTCTCCCACTGCAAGATAATTCAGTGGAAACCCCCTCCCCTCCCCAACAAAGAAAAGCTGTTTCTGGGCCACTGAAACTCTCCCGTGGACTGTTAAATGAAGTCTATTCACCAGAACCACAACTGGATGCCCTGAAACTGCACCAGTGAGGCAATAAGTTTTGCAGATTAAAAGAAAAAATAGAGCATTCCATTTTAAAACTATCTTCGGAGTTACTACCTTATTTAACATCCAGAAGATAAACTTCAGCTCTAAAGAAAGGATAATAAAAAACTGCCAAACCGCTCAAGACTTGTCAACTAGAAATCAACAAAATTTAATATGATTGTAAAAGTTAATCCTTTTATGAGCAAATGCGGGAGATGCAAATATTGCAGTTATATACAAGTAGGGCCAACATATAAAATAAAAAGAAAAGACTTCTAACTGAAAGCAAGATATAATTGTGATAGTGTTGGTTTGGTCTATGTGGCTTTTTGCCATCAATGCCCATGCTTCTACATAGGTAGGACAGAGCACAAGCTTATGAACGAATATATGAGCATATTTATGATATACGAAAGAAGAAAAAACTAATGCTTTATATAAACACAAACAGATGTCCTTCATTATCTTTAAAGTTTATGGTAGTGGATAAAATGGATAGGAATGTATGTCGGGATCCTTGGGGTCTGTTTTTGGAAACAAGGGAACTGTTTTGGCGGTTGTTTTGGGAAGACAACAACTGGCCAAGTTTAAATGAGCAGCTTTCTATAGCATCTATCTTGAAGATTACGGCTCTAATGAGAGAAAATATACAATAAAGTTTTAATATTTATTTATAATGTGTACAATCCCCTGGGATTCCGGATATTGGCAAAGGCTCTTGCCACCCCCATAGTGCCTTTTTTAGGCAAGGCTCAAATTCTAAACCTACCACCCTAGAACACAAAAAAGGAAAAAAACTAAGGGTAATGCTGCTCAATGCCAGAAGTCTAAATCTCAAAATGCACGCACTCGAGGCCCTTCTCAGTATGGAGAACATCGATGTCTGTGCTGTGACAGAAACCTGGTTCAAGGCTCCTGAGAGCACCCCAGCGCTATCAGGTTTTACCTCATATCATGCGTTCCGGCCCCAAAATCTGGACAATACCAAGAAAGGAGGGGGGTATCCATATTCATCAAGGACACCCACACCTCAAGACTGGTGGCAACGCACGATGCATTGGAGACCATCCAGGTGCAATTAACCATAGGCAAGACTGCTCTGCAAATTGTAGCATGTTACAGGCCACCCTCACAAACTCAGGAACCTCACATGGCCTTCCTGAAAACACTAGAGGGATAAATGTATCACCAAACACCATCATACTAGGTGACTTCAATTACCCTAATATAGACTGGGATCACTACTCAAGCCCAAACACCCTAGCCCAAAAGTTCCTGGAATTCATAAACTCAAATGCCATGGAACAACTAGTCACCATCCCACAAGAGGAGATAACATACTTGATCTCATCATCACGAATATGGGAGCACAATGTTCAACACCGGAGGTGTACCCCTCAATGGTGAGATCAGACCACAAACTAATCTCGCTGGAGGTCCTCATCCCACCCCGACCTGAAATAAAAAAGACCACAGTAAAGAACTTCAGGAAAGCCGACTTCACACTTCTAAAGACTAGTGTGGTCTCCTTTAAGGCCCCCGAGGCAGTGGAAAACAGTACTCAAGCCGCTGAATCACTTACAAATGCCTTCTACCAGCACCTGCAGGACTGCATGGATAAGGCAATCCCAAGCAAAACAAAGACTCTTTGTACCAAAGGCAAGCGTCCAGTCTGGTGGACCCCAGCCATAAACAAACTCTACAACAAAAGGAGGAAGCTACTACAAGATAGAGCAAAATCCTTAAAAGGTAAGACACCCTTGATCACTATAAGTAAAAAACTAAGAGCTCTCATAAAATCATCCAAAGCAAATTTGAGAGAAAAATAGCTAAAGACTCAAAAGACAATCATAAGGCCTTCTTTAGCTATGTTAGAAACCTGGGAGGAAACTCCCAGATATGCTCAGAGCTAGTTCAAAATGATGTGAAGATTACTGATCCTACAGACATTGCCAACATACTGGCTGACAGATTCAGTGCAAACTTCTCCCCCTCCCCAAAAGGAGAGATATCTATACCAAGCGATTGCAGCCCCCAAACATCTCCAGCCCAAGTGAGAACTGCTCTCTCCAAAGCAAAAACACAGCATCCATGGGACCTGATGGTGTCCCCGGCTGTGTGCTCCATGAACTCAATGAGGAATTAAACCCACAGCTAGGACAGCTGTTTAATCATAGTCTTACCTCTGGATCATTACCCAGGAGTGGCGCACTGCAACTGTGGTACCACTTCACAAAGGCGGTGCCTCCACCGACCCTGGAAATTACCGCCCATTAGCTTGACAAGCCTTATCTGCAAAGCCATGGAGAGGATCATAATGGACCTCATAAATAAAGACTTAGGGAATTTGCAGACTTTGGATCCAACCCAGTTTGGCTTTGTCAAAGGCAGATCATGCCTTTTAAACTTGGTTGACTTTTCGAAACAGTCACCAAAGCCATTGATGAGGGAAAGGCAGTCCATACAGCCTACCTCGATCTGGCTAAGGCCTTGATACAATACCCCACTCGGGTATCATTGAAAAACTCATCAGCTTAAATGTCAACCTATACATCACAAGATGGGTTGCAAACTGGCTGAGTGACAGAACCCACAGGGTCAGAGTTGCTGGCGCCATGTCAGACTCAAAGCCTGTCACAAGTGGTGTCCCACAGGGCTCAGTCCTGGGCCCACTCTTGTTTGGCATCTACTTTTCGAAGTACAAGCAAACACAGGAGGGTTATGGCTGACAAAGTTTGCAGATGACTGCAAACTGGGCCATAGTACAAAACACATCTGACATAGATATACTTCACAAGGGTCTCACAGAATCGGATATCTGGTGCCAGAGCCACGGCCTAAAGTTAAATGCCAAAAACGTCATAGTCATACCCTTCGGGAAAAACAAGGTTACCCCTAGCTACCAAATAGGTGGCAATCCACTGAGCACAGAAGAAGTTATCAGGGACCTGGGGACCCAGGTTGATAGTAGTCTGTCATTCGACACCCATGTAGCTAAAGTAGTTAGGAAGACCTTCTACATTGCCCACCTTATCATGAAGGGATTCTCATCTAGATCAAGGGAGGTCATAGTCTCCCTTTACTCATCACTCATCAGACCAATGATTGAGTACAATGCCCCATTCGGAATGTATCTGACCCGACACTTGCAGCAGCTGGAGAGGCCACAAAAGTTCCTCACCAAAAGGATAAAGGGTCTCAAATATCTGTCCTATGCTGCCCGACTGAAAGAACTCCAGCTCTATTCAGAAACTTACCGCTTGCTCAGATGTGACCTTTGCCTAACGTACATCGCCATCTCAAACCCAGATTTGATGAATATGCTTCACCTCAAAAATCTAGATCCATCAGAGCCACAAGGGCGGGAGACTTAAACCTTGACACGGCTATTAATAGGACGTGCTGGAGGGATAGATTCATCACCCAAAGACTCCCTATGCTGTGGAACAAAATCCCGGTACATGTGAGGCAGAGCACCTCGCTGGCCTTGTTCAAGAGAAATCTTGACCAATGGATGGGAGATCGCAGATATACCCCAGGGATTACCTCAGTGTCACTGCTCGACAGAGGCACAGCAAAATAATGGGTATAGTTCCCCATACTAAAGGGGTGGCGTAAGCCACAAAACGATGGGCTAGGCTTGTAAATGCCCTCGGGCAGATAGCCTAGTATGAACCTATGAACCTATAAGAGTAGTGTAAAAAATTTTAATTATTTAAATTTAATTTAATTATTTAGTTAACGTTTCAGTGTTTTACAAACCATATTAAGTAGTATTCTTAATGGAGTTTATAGTCTCTGATATTAAGTCAGACTTTATTTGGTATTTTAAATGGTTTCAGTGGGTATTAAATTATACATTTAATAATTTTACCTGGTGTTTTAATTATAGTATTTATAATATTTTGATGGATTTTGAATAAAAAATTAAATGTATTTGTTTTTTAAAAAGGAAAGGTAGGGGAAATTGTTGAATGACATTTTAAATTGTCTGTAATTAGACCATGTGATTTGTTCTGTTATATAAATGAAATGACAGAGTTGTATGGTTATCTGAAGAAGTTTCACAATTTGTAGAATGAAAGCGTTATCACACTCGCATTAAATTTTGTTGGTTTGTAGTTGACAAGTCTTGGGCAGTTTGGCATTTTTTTTTGGTATGCTTTTCTAAAGAAAGGATTTCAGGTGGCATGAGATAAATAACAGAAGCATTCTCATTATGTAAATTGATCTATGAATAGATCATTCTACAAAGTGCTACAATTGGGAGTGTCCCTTTTCCACTCTAATTTTCTTTTAAAAACATCTTTATTGAATTATCACTTATGGCACAGGCAATCGTACATTTATATAAATGAAAACAAACCATATTCACATATTTTCAGTTGCAAACATTACACATCATATAAAATCTATAAAGTCACTGTCAATCAAACACTGCATAACTCACTCAATTCCTGCCTTCCTTAAACCTCATTCCTTCTCGAAAACATTAGTCAGAATGCATTACCACAGTTTCCATTTGTTCTATGTAATTTGCTTCTACCTTTTTCTAAAGATCCCACTTCCAGGTCCTTTCTCTCTGTTACTATATTCACTACTTCTAACACAGTTGGTTTTGAAGGATTTCCATTTTCTAGCAATTGCTTTTTCGGCAGCCACCAGAATTATGCTCAGCAAGGCCTTATTATGTCTAGGCACTTTAGATCCTGTATCACAGCTCAATAATCTAATTTCCTTAATTGCACCAGTTTGTGGACCCAATACTTCTAACAATGTAGTTTGCAGGGAGTTTTTAAAACCTGCCAACTCATTACACTGCCAAACAAATATGTTCCCAGTTGCCTCTTCCCTCCCCATCACACCTCCAACATTTACAATCAACCTGAGAAAAAATACTTTGGAGTCTGCTTGGGGTATAAAAAATACCTATGGGAATCTTCCAAGCAAAAATCCCAAATCTTCTAGGCTGCTGAATATTTGGGAGCAATACATATATCCTCTCTTTTTTTTGTGAATTGCTTATCCAATCTCTCTTCACAATCCGTTCTAACCTCCTCTGAATGATTCCTATAGTTATCATGCAATATGTTATATGCCCTACTAATTAGCATGCAATATGTTATATGCCCTACTAATTAGCCTTTTTTTAACAGCAGCTTCAGTTCTATATTCAATTGAAAACTCTACCAGTGATGGTCTTTCACTCAGGATCCCTCTTTTCCTTTCTCTTTGCCTATACTCTGATATTAATCTTTGAAAGGGAAGGCAGTTTCTAGCCTGCAGTCTAAATGTATTATTGGCCTCTTCCCATTCGGTTACCCTTCCCTTTCTAATTATTTGCTCCCAATACCTTGGTTCTTTTGTCAGTTCCTCCAGTAAATTCCAGCCTCTTGCCTATTATCTGTACTCTTAATTGCAGTCATCCCTATCAGCAGAATCGCCTTTCTCCAATCCCGTTCTGCTTAGCTTTTAAAATACTGTCTGCTACTTTAGGAATAAATGTTCTGTATAGCTATTATTCTCCTTCGGGATCTGCATACAAAATTCCTGTCTCCTCTTGCTTCTTGAGGTTTCCTCCGGTTTCATCATCATCTCTTTCCACTTTGAATTATAACTTTCTGCTTATGCTATGTACAGAAGCCTTAACTGTGTAGCTCTGAAATATCCATTCAGATTAGGTAATCCCAAACCACCTTGCTCTACTGACAACCCACTCTCCTAAGTATTTCATTTTATCATGCCCCCCCCCCATATATGGGTATTGCTGAACCAATTCATGTGTGGTACATATTTAACAACTACTGACTTTATCTTCATTAATTTTGTATACCAAAAAGATCTGAACCTGTCTCGGAATGTTACACAACACTGAAATGTCATTTTCTGGTTTCATCAAGTACAACATATCAGTTGCAAATAAAGCCAACTTTTCTTGAACACCATACCAATTATATCCTTGAATTTCTGAGTCCCTTATTTTCTTTGCCAATGATTCTAAACAACACAAATAATAAAGGGGAAAAATGACACACCTGCCTGGTTCCTCTGTTCAAACAGAACTTATCAGAGAGGAACCCCTAAACAAACTTTAATTTTTGCCTCCGGTCCCTCATATATTCTCCTAATCAACCTTATTATTGAGTAAAGGAATGCAAATGTTTTCTTTGCTCTATACAAAATCCCAGCTTCGTCTGTCAAATGCTTTTTCTACATCATAACCCAACAACAACAGTGGTATTTTCTTACATTCCGTTTCCGTCTGGATCATCACTGTTCTGTTAATGTAAATGTTGCCTACCCTCCACAAAACCACAGTGATCCATATCTATCAATTTTGGCCACACCTTCTTTATTCCTTTACCCATTACAGACATAAACACTTTATAATCATGGTTTAGAATTGAAATGTGCCTATATGAAGCTGTATCTGATGGGTCCTTATCATATTCAGGTATTACAGCCATCACAGCTTTCTTTCAGGATGTTGGTGGTGCTTCTACATTTAAAATATTGTTAAACAAAACCTTCAGCATGTTTATCATTTTCTTCCCTCCTAGCTTCCAAACTTCCATAGGAATGCCATCTATTCCTGGAGACTTTCCTGTAAATGTTATACATTACCATTTTATTTCAACTCCTCCTATCTTGTTAATAATGGAGCCTCATCTACTTCTAACCAAAAAGTGCATTATTATGCCTTTTGGAAAATTGACGATCCCTAAATGTTCACATTATCACACTGACAATACTTCCCTAAGAGCAGACCCAGAAGTCAGAGATTTGGGTACTTGGACTGACAGTGACCTAACTTTTGACTAACAAGTGCCCACTGTTTTCAAGACGTTATTCTATAATAAAGCAGCCTATAAAAAAGGGATATCATCTTAAGTCTAGACAGGTCACTGTCCACTTTACTCAGCTCTCATTAGGCCCATCATAGATGCCCTTTTGGTATGTACCTGTTCAAGCACTTGCAGCAACTGGGGTATCTGCTCAGGTTCCTAACAAAAATAATAGTAAGCCTAAGGCACATGACCTACATGGGCCACATCAAAGCCCTGTTGCTGTATTCAGTCTCATCCAGACTACTAAAAGGCAATCTATGCCTGGGTTATATACCATCCACAGTCCCAGCACTATTTATTTATTTATTTATTTCAGTTTGATTACTGGGGAAGTCCACTGGGCTATTGGGCCCGTTTTCAGTGGAGGCCCGGGGAGAAAAGCTCCAAAACAAACAAAAAAATCAATACATTTATATATACAGATTACAAAAATAATTTCAAAGTACATGCAAATCCATGTTCAAATTCTGAATCACAATGATAATTCCAGTAAACAAGTAAAGTCTAAGTCACTCTAAGAAACAAGTATCAGGTGGTTGTAACAGAAGAAACAACAATTCCACTTTTGTTTTGAGAGAGAGGCAATACTTGGGATAATACTGTTTTACTGTGCTGTTCACTAAGCATAGTGCATTATAGAAAGGAGAACAGGTGCAGAATAGAAGGAGGTTAGTCTGGGGCAAATGGAGTAGAAAGTTTAGGTATTAAAGGCAGAGGAGTGCAGTTGCAAATTCTGTTATGAAAGAGGTAGGAATGAAGCAGAGTTTTGAAGTTGTTTAGGTTGGTACTGGTCCTAAGTGACAAGGGCAGGGCATTCCATTTCTTAGCAAGTGTAAAGGATAAGAGAAGCTGGCCAGCAGGGCGTTGGGGTTTTTGAACTGTGATCAGGTTGTGTTGTGAAGATCTAAGTGGTCAAGAGGGGGTATAAGGGAGCAGGATATTTGTAAGGGCTGGGCAGTTTGAAGGGTATAGTAGTAGCTTGAAGGCTGTGGTGAGTTGGAGGAGGTTAAGTTGATTAGGAAGTTCGAGCCAGTTTAGGGTGAGAAGGGAGGAGCAGTGATGAGAAGAGGATTTGGCATTATTGGCAAATCTGGAGATTTTGTTGTAGCATAGCTCAAGTTTGGATGTAAGAGAGGATGAGAGATTAGTAAGCAGGGGGGCACCATATAGGAGGGAAGGAAGGAGGAAGGTAGAAGCAAGGGTTAGTCTAGAGTGAGGAGAGAGGAAGTGGTTGTTTCTATACAATAGACCTACTTTTATGCGAGTTTTTTTGATATTCAGTTGGATATGTGTATTAAATTTTAGTTGATCGTCGATAGTGACACCAAGAAGTTTGGAGGAGGATACGATTTCGATAGAGGAGTTATTAAGGCTAGTGATTAGGAATGACTGTTTGTCGAGAGAGGAGGATTTAGAGGGAGAGAAAAGGAGTATCTTAGTTTTGTTGGCATTTAGGGAGAGGTAGTTTTGTAGCATCCACTTTTCAGTGGTAGAAAAGGCACTTTGGGTTAGGGCTTGGAGGTCTGTTAGGTTAGAGGCAGAGCAGATTAACGTTGAATCATCAGCGTATTGAACGATTTTAGTATTGGGGATGGCCTTGTAGAAGTCATTTATGAAGATATTAAATAGTAGTGGACCGAGTATGGAACCTTGAGGTACTCCAGTAGGAATAGGAAGAAAAGAGGAGGTAGCTTGGCCCCATTTCACTGCTTGAGATCTGTTAGAGAGGTAGCTGGAAAACCAGGAAAGGGATTGGGAGGAAATGTTGAGATTTGATAAGTGGTTTAGGAGGTGTGTATGTGAGATGGTATCAATAGCTTTGGATAAATCTAGAAGGACAGTAGATACTATATTACCAGTGTCACGGGCAGAGTTAACTGAGTGTAGGAAGGAGAGAAGGGCAGTGTTAGTACTATGTCCAGGGCGGAAGCCGTGTTGGGTAGGAGAGAGAAGCTGGTGCTTAGTGAGGAAAGGCAGGAGTTGTAGGTGGATACATTTTTCTAGGATTTTAGATATAGGGGAGAGAATGGCAATAGGGTGGAAGTTTGTGACTGAACAGTTTTTGCCACCTTTGTGGAGGGGTAGAATGTAAGCAGAACGCCAAAGTTTAGGTACGTAAGATTCAAGTAAAGACCTGTTGATTAGGATGCTGATGGGAAGAGCAACAGCGTCGTAGGCAATTTTTAGGAAGGCAGATGGGATGTTATCTGGGGCATTAGAGCAGGGCTTTAATTTAAGGAGTTTTTTATTTGGTTGATAGATGCAGGTTTTATCTGAAAGATGGTGGTTGAGAACTGTTTGAGGAAGAATGAGTAGTGGCAGGAGATATATGACTGTTGGGAAAAGTTTTAGTTAGCCCGGCAATGGAGGAGGTGAAGGAGTTAAATAGAGAGGCTATTTCGAGGTCGGTTTTGCTGGTATCTGGACAGGGGTTGTTTTTAGTACCAGGTCTGAGGAGAGAATTGATGGAATTCCAGAATTGTTTGGGGTTTCTAGCATGGTTTTCTTGAAGTTGAATGTAATAAGATTTTTGTCTTTAATGATTTGTTTCTTGCAAAGGTTTCTTAGCTGCTTGTATTTAAGGAGAGATTCAGGTTGTTTTTGTTTATTGTAGGTTTTCCAGGTTTTATCTCTAAGGAGCATTAACTTTTTAGTATCTTTGGTGAGCCAGGGGGAGGTTTTAGCTTTAAGTCTTATAGTTCTGGTAGGGGCTAGGGAGTTAAGGACGGTTAAGAATGTTGAATTGAAATAGAGGATGGCTTCGTCTAGTGGTAGAAGTTTTAAAGGGTTCCAATTGATTTGTTTAAGTGAGTCAGAGAAGGAAGTGGGGTTGAAGTTTGAGGGGTTTCGAGTGTGAGTGTAGAGGTGGGAGTGGGGGGGGGGGAGTAGCTCGTATGGCAAATGCAGGGAGGTGGTCTCCTAGAGGGTCTGAAGAGGTGTCAGATTTTATGACTTTGGATGGGATACGAGAATCCATTCGAGTATGGAGCCTGGAGGATTAGCTTTGTTAGGTCTGGTAATGGAGTTAATGAGTTGGGTGAAATTAAATAGGTTGATGGTGATTGAGGGATTTGGGTTTGAGATTTTGTTCCAGTCTATATTTACATCACCTAAAATAAAGGTTTCAATACTAATATTAGAGGAAGTCCAGGATAGGATGTCCTCCAGACACTACTAGTATTGTTGCCTGGCGGAATGTAAAGACAGATGATGCAGATACTTTTATGGTCGTTCATTTTTAGTATGCCGATTACAAGTTCAGTGTTATTGAATGATGGGATAGGGTTTGGGTAGGGAGTAATGGACAGGAGGCTGGAGTAGATTAAAGCAACGCCTCCACCTCTTTTATTAGGTTGGTCGGATCGTAGAGAATGGAATCCTGGGGGTAGGAATTCTGAGTCATGAATGTGAGGTTTTAGCCAGGTTTCAGTGATGGATGCTATATCAGGTGAGTTATGATAGAGCTAAGTATGGAAGTGGGATAGTTTATTTTTTAGGCTTTGGGCATTGATGGTAAGGAATTTGAGTTGTTTGCTAGAGCATTTTTTGTGGTGATTAGGGGAGATTGTGGCTGAAAGGTGGGGCCTGGGTTGGGGTGGATGTCTCCTGCTAAGTGAATGGATATGGGAAGAGTAGGGTTCTGAATAGTTTTATAATTGGAATGAGGTGAGTGGTGGAGATGTGGTTTGTATTTAAACCTGTTTGAGGTTGGAAAAAGCTTAGTTTTTCTGAAGAGTAATGGGTAGGAAGGAATTAAAGAAGCGGATATGTTGTGGTAGTGAGAGATAGGGTGATGTTGGGGAATAAATGGGACCTACTGCACATCAACAAGGCAAATGGTATTAGAAATACCCAGTCCAGAGAGCTCAAACATTTCTGCTACATAAACAGAACAGTCTGGAGGGACAGGTATATATCTCAGAGAATACCACTGCTGTGAAATAGACTCCCCACATACATAAATAGGGTCATGGAAGGGCTTTTCTTTAAGCATAAATTGGACCAGTGGATGTGAACCAGAAAATTTACTCCAAGACAGACTCCTATCCTCCTAATGGACAAAGACAGTGCTTAAACTCCCTACATAACAGTAGGGACACTAACACACTGATGGCAAAACAAAAAAAATATGCTACAAATAAGCAGTATTTAAATATAGCTATGGCAAGCACAGTTGGAACACTCATGGAGAAAAAAACAAAGGAAAAATAGAAGAAGAGGAGAAATAGGGAGGACTGAGATGTGAGAACATTTAATATGGCATAGTTAAACATTAGTAGCCAGTGACTTCTGGGATAATGTAATTGTTTGAATGTTTCTAAAGTTTTACACTCTGGAATAAGTAAGGGAAGCTTCTTCCACATATGGGGGAGGTACTGGTAATTAATGTAGCCATCAGTTGGGACTTATTATTTGGGTGCAAAACTATGCCTTCTGAATGGGTTTTAACTGGTGTGTTTTCATTTCAAGGAAAAGGCAGTCAAAGACAGCAGGGTTTGGCACAGTGAGTACCTTAAAATAGCCAAAAGAATTTCCTATACTGTCTCAATCCTTATAAATAGGTCAATCCAGGAATCCCATGTTCCTCCTCTCTCTGGAAAAAAAAAGCTGCTCATTATCCCTCTACATAAAGGAGGAAATTCAACAGACATTACTAGTTTTAGACCTATAGCAATCTCATCCACCCTCCCCAAAATACTTGAAAAATGTATTCAAAAATAATTGCTAAATATCTCCTGCAGGAAGAACTCCTACCCCCCCACACAACACGCCTTTTGTCCTTCCCATAACACTAACACTGCACTTCTAACCTATATAGATACTGTAAATAAAGCTAGAGATAATGGCAAATTAGTCTCCTCCTTATTTCTAGAGTTGTCTAAAGCCTTTAATACAGTTTAGCATAGCAAACTTCTACTTCAAATGTCCTCATTAGGTCTCTTTCAGCCAACCTTTCTATGGATCAAACGCTACCTATCCAATGGGTATCAGTCAGAAAAATGGCACTACACCTCTCTCCATAGCTCCCAGTCACCACTGGTGTAGCACAAAGTTTTATCCTAGGTCCCTCCCCTCTTTAAAATTCTCACCAACACCCTCCACACAGCTACACAACAGGCTATCCTAATACAGTATGCAGATGACTCCACATTCATTTACATATCTGACAACATGGCACACCTCTGCAAAATTACTCCAGAAGCTTTAGCAGACACTGCAGTGTGGCTTTATAATACACAAATTGTGCTCAACCCTTAATACTCATGGCAAATTATTAGAAATGATAATGGGTGACTATATTAAATTCAACCTACATATACAAAATTGCTTAAGGAAAATTCATCAAAAACCAGGGATGCTTTACAAAGCCAAAAACTGTCTCACGAATGCAACTAAAACTACACTTGTCACTACTTACCTCCTGCCTGCACTTGTTTATGGTGCTCCCATCCTTACTCAGGCATCACAAAAATCAAAACTTGAACAATGCTATAACAAAGGTGCTAAATTTACAGCAAATACCCCGCACAGAACCCACCAATGTATAGCATTAAAAAGCACCACCCCATCAACTGACATGTAACACAGCTTCTTACCACATATAAAATTATTCAGAATCCGTCTGTTTGTCTACCACTAAATAATATTTTGGACATCTATGTTCCCAGTCGGTCATTATAATCCAGTGACCAAAAAGCCTGTCTGCCCACGAACCTATCAAATCTGCTGGGCATTGTCTGTACTCTTATCATGTTGCTAAGCCCTGGAACTCCTTACCTGTATCCATCAGGTCAGTACCCTCCCTCCCATCCTTCAAAACCACCCTGAAAGACTTCCTAGCCAAAAGCTGTCTCTGTTCTTGCTCAACAACAGGATAAACTACATCTCTAAATATAAATTAATACCTATTCATACCTCCACACCTCCTGACTCTCCCTTCTTCACTCATTTCTTTACTTCTATCAATTTCTCTCCCATGGCTTTCCCTCTAAATATAGCACAAGCCTATTTTTTTTCTCACTTTATACTGCAATTCCTGTTTGTAGTGTACTAACTTATCTTTAATTTCTCTATAACCTGGTTAAAATTTATCTAAATTTTAAATCCTTGTCATATAACTTGTCGTATCTATTCTTAACCAAAGTTTTTCATGTTATATCTAATTTGGTATAATTATTAAACTGTAGAGTTTTTGGTGTTATTTTTAAGGACTATAAAATTGTTTTTAAAATATTTTGTAATACTTTGGAGCTTTTCTCCTCGGGGATCTCCGGAAAATGGGCTTCTACTCAGTCAGATTTTCCCACTAGCCACAAAATAAATAAATAAATAGCTCAGAAGGCAAGGCACAGATCACCTCACAGGAGTCTATAGGCCACAAATAATTAGGATAAGGCCTTCAGCCAATCTGCATAAGAACAGTTTTTTTTTTTTTTTTAATCTTTGATTCTTTTGATTATAAAGCACAGGGGTCTTTCAAGCTCGGAGAGCAGTTTACAGCTATACAAGCCAAGTGGAGAACTGTATTCTACTGACCAGGTGAATAAGAGCAAACAAAAGGGGAATTAGGACAGACTGGTATCTGGATGAGAACCTGCAACAGATGAGGTGAACGAGGGAGAAGGATTTCTATCAGTATTGGAGATATGCTGATCTAAAGGCAGCTCTGTCTCTATCAGAAGTTACAGATTGGCAATACGAACCATGTTTTGTTGAGGACTTTACTTCTAGCCCAAGACAATTAAATATAGTGAGTTATAGACAAGTCTCATTCTCATGGTATACATTCTACCAAGCAGGTGATTGCAACCCAATGACGTGCATCAGGCCTGTTCAGAATTATGCATTATTTTAGTGGCTGCACCAAGTTTTTGTCACTAAAGAGCTTCTAATTTTAAATACAGGTTACAAAAGGCCTGGAATTGAAAAAAAATAACTCTATTCCAAACAAGAATGGTACTTTTAAATATTTCAGGTGCAGTTCAGTATGTTTATTAGATGTGATAATTATTTAGTAAAAACATTACTGAAGGGCTTTGCAGGCTGAAATTCTTCTTCTTCTTTCGGCTTTTTCCCGGTTAGGGGTCGCCACAGCGGATCACCTTGTCCGCACATTGAATGGCAGTGGAGTTTTACGGTGTCGAGTTGCCAGCCCGGCGCCCAACCTTCCACAGAAGGCACACGCACACGCACACCTAGGGCCAATTTAGAGTGTCCAATCCACCTGCAGCATGTCTTTGGGATGTGGGAGGAAACCGGAGCACCCGGAGGAAACCCACGCGACCACAGGGAGGACATGCAGACTCCGCACAGAAGGCACCCCAGCTGAGGATCGAACCGGAGAACCTCTTGCTGTGAGGCGGCAATGCTAACCACTGCACCACCGTGGCCGCCCGCAGGCTGAAATTCTTCTAATTTGGTTTAATCTGTTCACTTGCTACTGACTACAAAAAAGAAAGATGCAACCTACAAACTGTCAACCGGGATAACCTCAAAACCCTTTCTCTGTCTACATACACTCTCCATGAAAACCACAAAAGACTAGAGGGCACAAAATATACCCTTAGCAGTGTTCCACTCCCACGCTGAATATTGCTGACTTTGTCAGAATGCAGACACAACTCTCAATACTCAAGACGAAGGGACAGCATGGCATATTACAGCAATTCCAATCCTCAATACGTAGGGACAGCATGGCATATTACAGCAATTCCAATCCTCAATACATAGGGACAGCATGGCATATTACAGCAATTCCAATCCTCAATACGTAGGGACAGCATGGCATATTACAACAATTCCAGAGCTCCATGACACTGTAGCATTTCCCATTTACATGGGCTAAAAAGTCCACAAAACACAAGTAAGTACCAGCAAACTCACAAGACCCCTCCAGTATCTTTACAAGAACAAACATCTAATCCACTGTTTCACAGACGAGATAAAATTTAAACTGCTGTTCCTGAATGAAATGCTTTGCTACTAGATGACATCTCCTTTTTGGGACCTTAGGGTGGCTTTCCCAGGGAAGCTGAGTGTGGTGCTGCTACAATTAGAACATACACTGTCACTCTTTGAAAATAGGGACCATAACCAAAGTCTGCCAGCCCACAGGTACCATCTCAAACTTCCACGCAACAAGGAAGATGTGCATCAACTATGATACTCCGACAATATTCAGCATTTCTAGCCAGATCTCATTCACTCTTACAGCCCTGCAAAATAAAACCTTGTCACATAACATATGCTGAAGAACTACAGAGACTTCATCTACCAAAACAGATCCAATTCCACCATCTGCTTCTGGCACTGACTCCTTACAGAAAGGCATGCTCACAACATTCGCCAATTGCTTCCATCTCTCAACAATGTCTGAAGTCGAGGTCAGCATTTCGTCACCCTTGCAAACAACAATCTGGGCAAATACTTGCCTCCATTTCCTGATTCACCAGATGGCTTTCCAGAAACCTTTTTGAGGCCACATTCTCTCCAAGTTACTCCCATATCCACATCTTTGCTATGGCACTGCTGCAGTTGCTGCTTTTCCTAGGTTGGTGATACCTACAAGTCAAATCTAGAGATCCCCACTTGCTAGCCTGCTAGCATGTCACAGCAGACCTTTTAACTTAACAGCTTACTGCACCACCACTGGTTTAATCAGCAAGTCCTGAAGTCACATCAAACCACTTTCTGACTATAGCTGCTTGCCTGAGATGACTAAGGCCTTGACCGGAGTCCATTCAGAATTCACATCTCCTTCTTCCCAAGTTTAAAACAGAAACTTTTCTGGAGGTGGGAGATGAACTCCTTTCTAAAGGAGCACTGGTTTGGCTTTCATGGGACACTGTCATTACATGTTTGCGCATATCCAGCTGTTCAACCTAACTTAACATCAAATGGTGATCATTTGAAAACTCAGCACCTCTCTTAACCAGCATATCTAGGAAACAGTTCAGGTCCGAAGATACGACTACAAAGTCACTCACTCACTTTTGGGTTAAGCTGTTTTGGTACTAAGTACAGGTGACATTTGTTACAGACAATCCTTAACTTCAGGTTCAGATCACACTCTTCAAGGTATCACAATCATTTCTCACATGAGAACTGAAACCTGTCAGAAGAACTACAGAATCACACGTATGTAAATGTTTAAAAAGGTAAAAACTCTAAATAGCTGTTAGATACAAATGCACACACACAGTTTTGCTTTATGTAAGTCACAGTCGCATTGAAGTAACCCTCTCATTTACTGGTACAAAATCCATTTGAATAACATCAAGACGTTGGCATCATCATACTGCCCAGGTCCTCCCCAGAATAATAGTTAGACAGCAGGAGAGCCATCATTCCAGCTCAGAAATTCTGGTTTAGAACTAATGCTTAGTTTAAAGGCAATACCAATTAGATCTAGCTGCATTATTCACCCTGCCACACAAGTTTCTACAGCAAACACAAGCTATTTCCTACTGCAAGAGTCTAATCCATCTTAATCTGTCCCAGACATGCCTGCTACTTGATTTGCATTATTCCTGATTATCTCCCCCTCACCAAATTTGATGGTTCATATGCTTGCATGACAGCTCCATGCAGCTTTTCAGGCTGACCCCAGCTGGGTTGTGTGGATCATCAGACACTTGCAGGAGTGGGTTATGGTGTCCTTATTCCAGTCACATATCTTGGAGTATTTCTGAACTGTACAGCAAGATTTTCAATTGTTATTACTATGCCTCCTCTTAGAACAATTGGAGCAGGGTATCTCTGTCAAAAACAAATTCCACACAACACAGCTTTAAGGGTGATAAGGGCAAACAAATCCCACCATTACCAATATAATGTCATGATGATAACAGAGGATAAGGATATCATCTTAGCTTCAGCCAAGTGTGATCTACACCTGTAGTGCTTCAGCCAAGTATGATCTACACCTGTAGTGGAGTGACTCAATGCTATATAGTGGAAACAAATGGAAATAAAATCACACCACCAAATTAGAGGTCATGTTTATTTCCTAGAAAAGGCTGGAAGGCTCTCAGCAGGTGGGAGCCAATGGACACCTCAGGTGAAGGAGTTAAAGTATTTTGCAGTCTTGTAGACTGACCAGTGGATGGCAGCAATATTGCAGATACTGTACTGGACTGTGGTGGTGTAGTGAGAAATGAGACACAGGAAAAAGCCCTCAGTTTATTAGTCTATCTCTCCAGCTTCACCTATGAGCGGGAGTTTTAAGTAGTGACAAAATAAGTTCCTTTTCAGCTGGTCTAACTCTCAGACAGAGTGAAGAGCTCAACAATCCAGGAGGAACTTGGAAGTGCAGCCACTGCTCCTTCTTGTTGACGAGACTCAGATGTGGTGTTTAGAGACACTCTGAACAGAATTCCTAAATCAACTCCATGGCAGGAGTACAAGACATTACCCACTTGAAGGTGATCTCTGGGTAACCACAGTACAAGATGGTGTGGATTATATTGCTTACCTTGCCTGACAGCAGCAAAGGACCCTACAGGATGAATTGGAGATTGTTGCTGAGCCCAGGGAAATTCAGTGTTTACTGCTCAGTTTGCTTTGGCCATGATGACAACCCCCCCCAAACAAGTAGCTAAGAAAATGAATAACTACCTGTTCGTTTAGGAAATGAATGAATGCTTACTTGTTCTAAGTATAATGCCTTTTATATTGGTGAAACAGCATAAAATGGAAATTAGAAATCCATGAACAATTTATATGCTATTTAAATAAGGAATTACGACTACATTTTTAACATCTAACTAAAACTAATGGTGAGCACTCCTTTACTTTTCAGCTGTTAGTTATAACAAGTTTACCAATTTCAGGATGGTGAT
Organism: Protopterus annectens; assembly: GCF_019279795.1. NCBI lineage: Eukaryota > Metazoa > Chordata > Ceratodontiformes > Protopteridae > Protopterus > Protopterus annectens. The sequence goes on from NC_056747.1 coordinate 613,975,850, forward strand.
GTGCTTAATTTGGATGGGCTTAGACAGCATCACTCTCTGACTTGAACACAAGGTTGCTGGGTACTCCAAGGTTGAATGTACAAAATCAGAATCAAATTCTTGGTGATGGACAGATAGCTGAAACAAATATATAACCTATCTCTTTTACTGTGGTCACTAGGTACTATTTATTGCACATGCTCTCACTTTTACTTGGTCTGAAGAACTGTTAATGGCAGAAAAGCTAACAGATTTATTAAAACTTGTCTTATATTCTGGAGACACTTTTGCCTTCTGTTGGTTGTTACAGCTGCAAAAGCAAATCATTTATACCAGCAGGTTCCTAAAGTCATGCCATTATATGTTGCTAGCACCATAACATCCAAAAATATGGAAATTCGTGACAAAACTGAGAAGTAAAATTTAAAAATTCACCAAAATCATCCTAATAATGCATAAAAGTCAAAAATGTTATTTGCGAGTTGCCCATCCACAGAAAGAAATTGACCTTTAGCCATTCAATTCCTTCCATAAACTGACTCCCCAGTCAACCTTCTAGCGTTCAGGAAATTAAGTGAACCTGTCCCAGTGGTACTGTAGACAGGAGCCCTTCCTCCTACCAGCAAGCTGATCTTTTGTGGATCATTTCTGTTCATAATCTGCATTTTGCCCCAGTTGGCCAAAACCTATGCATTTCCTACACCAGGTATTCCACTGTGCCAGGCACAGAGTTGTTTGGAAGGGGTTGCCATTCAAATAGTTTGAGGAGTGAAAGCATCTCAATTCTAATGGAATATGTAATGCTCTAATCCCACCTCTGGGCAACAGAATGTACAATTCCTGTCACCACAGAGGTACAGAATGCCCTTAACATGCGGCAGCATGTTCCTTCATACTCATATTGAAAGCTACCACCAGATGGTGGCTTGGAGAGCCTAATACCAACTTAAAGGCCACTCATTTGCATTACCTTCATGCATCCAAAAGGACTGTGCTAATATGGTCCCAGGTCCACCCTGCTTATACCAGTTCCCTCAGATGTGTAAGCTGCTAACCAAACCCTGATCACATGGGCTATAGTCAGAGCTTTAGCCCACTATGCCACTGCAGCTAGCTTTTCTGGCTCATTTTAAACCTAAATTACTCTACAGTTTTATTCAACTCGCACAGCATACAACACAAGATAAAAGCAACCCATAATACCAGTTATTCTATTATCTAATTATAAAACTCTTAAAGACATGGGCAATATGCAAGTTTCTCAAGTTGTCATAAAGATAGTTATAAGTCATTGCGTGCTATAGGCTACATCAAACGTACCTCTGCTTGTCCTGCCAGTGAAGGATAAGTCGTACGGTAGCTGCATGACCCCAGCTTTCACCTGTAAAACAAAACAAAAACAGAAATGTTTTTGGAGCAAATCTATACATTCTCTGTTTTCCTTTAATTTTAAACCCATTGTAGACCTAAAGGAAATATAGGCAACATACTACTCATTATTGGAAATAAAACTCTCAGGGAATGTAAGACAACTGTTTGTCACTCACAAGAGCAATGCATGCATTTAGAATCGGAATCCTGAGAGCTTCTGCTCGGACTGCTTCCAAAAATCAGTGAAAATAAGTCACTGCATAAATATATCAGGCCTTTCCAGTCTAGTCAAGACTATAAGACAGCAAAGTGGACAAATTGTTTTTGTCCCTTTAGTCCAATAAAAATAACTGTCCGGCATGGGAGACATTTAACCGACTAAGTCCTATTAAACCCATTTTTATCAGGTTACAATTATGTAGCAATCTGTACCTCTAAAGACCTAATGCAGCTGGCAGGGTTGTCTGTGCTTAAAGAAACAAACAATTATCAGAACAAAATTGACCAATCAACAAAAAGATTAAACACCCCCCACACACACACACTGATCTACTTAATTCACAGCAATTGGAAAACGTGTGTGTGTTTGGGGGGGGGGGGGTTGCTACCAAACCAGTCTTGTTGACAGACTGTCCTACTGTGTGTTTAGATGTTATATTTAATATGTCACATATATTTCTGATAGAACTACATATGCCAAGCAAACCTGCAAGATTACCTATTCTGCCAAATATCTTGGAAATGGAAATGTTTCTACCTGATGTTGCCAGGAGCTGCACAGAGTGCAGGTAAAAATACAGGGTCCCTATTATTTTAGCAAAAGCAATGAATTGTGAATGCTGTTTAGTCGAACGTTATTACGCGAAATGGCAAAATACCGAAAGCACGGAAGAGCGATTTTTTTCCAGGGAAAAAAATCATTGGGCTGTTTTCGGGACTTTGCCATTTCCTCCTCTATGGTGCGATCTCGGAGTTGGTATATTTAAGTAGGGGGGTGTGGGTGGGGCAAATCCCCCCACTTTATTTTGTGTTTTGATTTAACGGATCAGCGATTATTTTCCCTCTAAAAAAATCGCTGAACCATGTGTTCCACATTTTGGGTTTTTGGGGATTGTGGGTCAATTATATAGCGCTCACAATTCAGTGCGTTCGCTTATATAACAAAGACCCAAAATACATACTAAACTGGTTATACTATCAGTCATAGAAAACTATTAGATCAAAGCTGCGTTTTGACAAAATGCAAGTAAAACGACCCTCTCGTTTTCTCCCAAGAGGAAAATGCTGGTGCCATGCCCCTCTCCCACATCCATCTTGCTCCCATAAAGAAACTTTAAAGTCGTATCTTACTGAGAAAAGGAAAACATTGTCTTGAACATTTGGTTTGCTGAAATGTGACTTTTTTAAAAACATGTTTAATAAATTATCCCTTAAGACGTTGCTAAACATACATTAACAGAAAAGAAAACAAACCATATTAACATTTTTCTATTTACATACATCAAATATAAATTTTTTTCTATCAGTCCAACATTAAATAAATTGCTTAACTTCTGCATTTCCTTAAACCTCACGTCTCCTACTGAGCACTACTCTGCATGTACTGTTGACATAAATTCCACTGTGCTCCTTCCCTTCTCTAAAGATCCGTCTTCCAGTTATTTTATAACACTCAAAACTTCAAATGTAGTTGGGTAGACTTTGGTTTCTATTCTCAAGTGATTACTTTTTTGGATGTCAGCAGAATTAAACTTAATAAGGCCTTTCTATGTCTAGGCAATTCAGATCATGTGCCTCAACTCAAAAAATAATTTTCTTAGTTACAAGCCATTTGCTTACTCCATAGTTCTGACAAAGTACTCTGAAGGGAATTTTTACTTGTCAGCTCATTACACTTCCAAACCACATATAGTCAGTTACCTTTTCATTCATAATCATACCTCCAACATTTGCTTTCCACCTGAGGAAAAAAATATTTGAAGTCTGCTTGGGGTATAAAAATACCTATGCAAACACTTTCAAGCAAAGATCCCAAATCTTCTGGACTTTGTTGCATATTTAGGAGCCATATACATGTCATTCCATTGCTCTCTTGTAAATTGCTTTTCCAATGTCTCTTCCCAATCTTTTATAATCTCTTCTTATTGATTCTTATTGTGCAATATTTTATATGCCCTACTAATAATCCTTTTTTTATCATCAGCTTCTGTTCTACATTCAACTAAAAACTCCTCCAAAGCAGGTCTTTCACTTAAGATTCCCCTATCCTATTTTCTTTGTCTATACTCTCATATCAATTCCCTGGTACAGAAAGCAGTCTCTAGTCTGCACTCCAAAGTTCTTGGCCTCATCCCATTCCATTACCTTTCCCCCTCAAGTTATTTACTCCTAATACCTTGATTTCTTTGCCAGATCACTCAGGTAAATTTCAGCCTCCTGTTGCCTACTTTTTCTACCCCAACTTGCAGTAATCCCTATTGGCAAAATATCCTTTCTCCATTCTTGTGCTGGCTTAGTTTTTAGAATACTTTCTGCTATTTTATGAACATGATATCCTTCATGGTTATTCCCCTTAAGAATCTGCATCCAAAATCCTACTCTTCATCATCCTTTTTCCATTCTGAGTTATACCCGTGTTTGTGTAATGTATATGAGCCTCAACTATGTAGCTCTAAAACATCCCTGCAAATCAGGTAATCCTAAACCGCTTTATTCTATTGAAAGGATCATCTTATCCCACTCAACTCTTGCCCTCTTCCCCCTTCCAGATAAATTAATTCAGCTCTTTATAACCCACTTCTTCTCTGGTTGATAAAAACATGTCCGACTTGTATATAAAACTAAAGGAACTAAATATATTTTACTGCTTGTATCTTACTATCCATAAACAGCTTTCAGCTTCTCTTTTTGTACCATCATTTGTTTAGTCAATTTCCATATAGTCTTAGCTGCCATAACATAAGCCTTTTTAATCCATACCATTAAATACTTCATCTCATCATGCCCCCATAAATATGGATATTGCTGAACCAACTTGTGTGTGAGTACATAATTTGCAGCTATAACCTTTGTTTGATCTTCATTAATTGTATAGCCTGAAAAGACTTGAAATGGTCTCAAACTGTTCTACAGCACTGAGATATTCCTTTCTGGATTTATCAGCTACAAAATTATATTATCTGCAAATAAAGCTAATGTTTCTTGATTACCATACAAATTATACCCTTGCATTTCTGAGTCCTTTATTTTCTTTGTCAATAGTTCTAAATATAAAGAAAATAATAATGGGGAAAGATGACCCCATTACCAGGTTCCTCTCTTCAAACACAAGTTATCAGAGAGGAACACACACTTTAGTTCTTGTGATCCTTCATATATCCTCCTAATTAACCTTATTATTGTATCAGGAATGCAAATGCTTCCACTGCTCTACTCATAAAAATCCCAGCTTACTCTTTCAAATGCTTTCTCTGCATCAAGGCCCACAAACAGTGGTATTTTCTTACATTCTGTTTGCTACCCCTCAGAAAAATTATACATATCTATCAATTCTGGCAACACCTGGCAACACCTTTGCCATACTTTTAGCTAGTACAGACAATCAATTTATGATCACGGTCTAAAATTGAAATGGAGTCTATATGAAGCTGGGTTTGATGCGTCTTTACCATCCTTTGGTAATACACCCACCACAGCTTTCTTCCAAGATGTTGGTGCTTCTCCTCCTTTTAAAATACTGTTACACAAAATCTTCCAGATCTTTATCACTTTCTTCCCTCCATCTTTCAAAATTCTGCAGGAATACCATCTGCTCCTGCAGACTTTACTGAAGATTATTGATCAACATTTTTTACCTCATATCCTCCTGTCATTTGTTGAGCCTCATCTACCTCTAATGTTTGGCATAATTAAGTCTTCCATAAATACTTCCATTTGTGCTCTTTCCCGATTTCCACATTTCTTTGTTTTATATACATTTAAAAAAAATTCCAAAATATCTTTAACACCGTTACAGGATTTCAGATTATTTTTGTTGTTATAGGCTCCCTAAGTTTGGCAACAACTCCTACTTTCTGTTGCCTAAGTTGTGATAAATGTTTTTCCGCTACGGAATTTTTTTCAAAAAATATTTGCTTAACAGCAATTTTTCTAAACTCATGCATATTATCCAGATACTCCTTTATTTTCTCTTTAGCATTCTGCCTTTACACCTCTTCTTGTTCTGTGAGAGTTCTCTTATTCTGCAATACTTGAACTTTTGTAAGCACTTCTGAATAATTCATATTACTTCTAAACCGTATCTTGTTCTCTTTTTTTGCTGACAGACTGTCCTGCTGTGCGTCTGGATCTATATACAATATAACCAGAGCACTTTTACACCCCATCCTCACCACAGAAGTCCAAAACACAGCATGTTAACACTAATCTTGCTTTTGTCCAGCCTTTCTTCTCATTATACTGTAAAGCCTGTATTTCTTACAAATAAAAAAGTACTTGCTTACTTTAATATCTAGTCACTGAAAAGACTCTCTCTACATTTAAGATACCCCTGACTACACACTATACAAAACTGCTTTACTATACATAACATGCAATTAAATCTTGAAAAGTTTTACACAAATACCAATACAAATAAAATTGCTTTACTAACAGTTGCCTTTTTCTCCTTTTAGTGTCCTTCTAAACATTAACAAAGTAGGGTATATGCTTTACAGTCCAAAAGCTCAGTCGTTTTCAACCTCCTTTTCTTGCAAAGCAATTATTTCACAAATGTGATTGATGCTTTATAGTAGACGTGTCCACCCTGCAGCCCTCAGAGCTCTTCCATGCGGCCCTCAACCTCTAACTGCAACATCGGTGTGCGCATGCACCAAAGCACCCTTCTAGTTTTGTTTTTGAGCCAAAAAAGGGTCAGTGTGTTTACACCATTATTTTGCGCCGAATAATCAATGTATGTGTTCTCGCTGAAGAGGGACTCATGTATGGATTTGCCGCTGTTGCCTTTGAAAGGGACAGCAGTTACCTGTGTTAATAGGTAAGTACGGAGTGAGTGAGTGCATGCATGAAAGCAGAATTGTGTGCGAGAAAGTAGAAAAATGTGTGTGTGTGTATATGTGTGCTTGGCAGAGAGAGACGCATGCACAAAGAGGCCAACAATGATCAGTCTACCTAATGAACACAAACAAGTTAGCTCACAAATATATCATACATTAAGAGTACACTTTCATTAAATTGCGGCTTTCCTGACAGGGAGAGTGTTGTATTGAACATGAACTCATACCTCTTAACTGTATGGATTTTCAAAGAATGTCTGGATTTTTGCCTCATCTTCCAATTTGTGTCTTTTGCTTAGGAAATAAAAGTAGTTATCCAAGGTAATGCAGTTCCAGGGAGTAAGAATGAGACAGCAGCCTAGGGTTAGTGGGTCAGTAGTGGACTGACTATGTGGGACTGTAGCATATACAGTTGTATTGTTTTTTCAGACAAACAAAAAAGCACCTAGTACTGTTTTTTCATTGGTGGGTTCTAAGCAGTGGTAGATTGGACAACAGTAAGCATAGCTTTGGCAGATAATCAATACTGGCAAATCAAGTGAGCACAATGTCATTTTTTAAATGTTGAGGATTTTAGTGTGTATGTGTGTGCTTATGTGTTGGGAGTGCTGCAACAGTAGATGATTATTAAAGACAGAGACTTACGGACTGTGGAGAATATGTTTCTTTGTTTCAAAACCTAATACTTGGGTACGCATGCCAGAAGTAGATTTTTTAAGACATGGCTTCTTGCCATTTACAGTGGATGGATATTTACATTTAATGGACAATGTATTAGCGTGGGACTGTGGGGTTCTGAAGGATGCCAAGTCTACCAGTGCCAATGTCTTGTAAAGTGACCTGGAAATGGATATTGGGATGTTACTGAAAAAATATAGTAAGTGGGCTTAGAAATATAGTTTAATTAAACAAAGTGTACTTTCAATTTACAGGCCATAATTTAATTTATTTCAGGTAGTCCAGATACCGGTAGATTGTATACCATTAGACTTAATTAGTGAGAGCTGTCATTCTGGGGAAACAAGCAGCCCTAGTTTCAGTGAAACCTCTGTGGCTGTGTGCAGGTAGGAAGTTTCAGTATGTTGATGCAATGTGTTTTATTTATTATTTTTAATGCATTTGTCATTTCAAAGCATGGTTTTCTTTGATGCAAAAGAAGGCAGGACTGAATGAGCCATATAATGTTTAACTGACAATAATGGGATAGAAAGATTATAAGTGATGTATAATGTTTGCAGCTACAGTCGTTTCAATGGTGTCTGTGATGCATAACTATTTTTGGGCCTATGTCCCACTTTTATTTTTCGCTTTGTCCAGATTTTTTGCTCCAAGGCTGAGAGGTATGGTTCCATACTAAATATGAAGTTGTATTTACCTTGGGAAACTTTTTGGCATAATTATGAAAAACAGAGCCTTTTTAATATCTCTGCTTATTTCCAATATAAACTGCTATGTAACCTTGCAAATAACCTTGTTATTAAGATACTTTACTTCTTTTGGAATTGACAGGTATGATTCATCTGTTCGGACATAAGCATAGAGTGCTAATGTGACTGATTTCTTGCAGCAGTCTGTGGTTTACATAATCACAATAACTTTTCTGTGTTTCTGGGTGTGTAATCAATTTAACAATTTTAAAGATGTTTTCCAAAAATAAATAAATAAATATATAATAAATAAATAATCCTCTACACTTTTAGCTATTGACAAAGTCTGGGAATTTGTTTTTTTCAAAAGTGAAGGTCAGCATTACAGCTCAGTAAACTATCAGTCTGTGAGTAACTTCTGCACAAATTAAAATGTCTGAATGTCAAATGGCTTTAGATTGGAGGTAAGTTTATTTTTATTTATTTTTTTTATTTTACATTTGTTTACCGGGAAAGTCCGACTGGACACAGGTCCACTTTCAGCGGGGGCCCGGGGAGAAAATCTCCAAAAATAATACAAAACAATATAATACAATACATGAGAGAGAGAGACAGCAAATTATGGATGTAGTACTCATACAATATGGCAGAGATTACATCTTGTAACAGTGAGAATCATTGAGGTACAGAATAAACTTAAAAACATTTTTTTTACAGTTATAATTACAGCAAGGCAAATATCAATGAGTAAAGTTTTTAGGAGAAAGCTGTTTGTACATAGCTGAAGCTCTGAAACAATCTTTTGGTATGGATTAACCTGGGGATTGACACAAGTTATATGTTTACACCAGTACGTAGCATTATAGTTTATGGTTTTCCTACTGATTTACTTTTTGCTGAGCAGTTGTTTGTTGATTTATTGATGGTCCTTTTGGTGATGGGAAATTACATGGATGAATCCATCTCTATTATGATTTTTTTTCAGATATTTTGACTTCTAGACAATTTAGACAATTTCATTCAGTGAGTGGGTGTCATGTGATTACTGAGGTTGCCTATTTTACAAGTAGGGGCTTTTGTGTGTGTGTGTGTGTGTAAGAGAGAAAGAGATTTAATATGTATACTGAATATAATTTTGCAAATGGAATTCTTAGTTAAACATGCCTCTCTTCTTGGGTAACGAGACTTGAGTAACCAATATTAGATCTTAGCCATCCAGCTGGGAAAGGTTAGTATGTGGATTTTCCATCTGGTTTGATGAAGGCTAAGGACTAACAGAACAAAAAACTTTTAAACTTTTTTAACCAATAAAGCGAAGGAAACCAATAAAAACAAGAAGCAGATAAAACTGAAATGTTTTACTGAGCGCTTTCGGTAAAGCTATGCTTCACCTTCTTCAGATAAATGCCAATACAAGCATGTCACCATTTATAGTCTCATTTTCTAATCAAATATAGTAATCTCATTAACAATTAAAGAACTAGCAATCAAATAAACTATACTAAAAAATATATAATGATAAATACATTATATTCACTAATATTTAATCATTAAGCACCATACTTGCCCAAGGACTACATTTATGGCTATCCATCCAGCCATCATGTTGCTGAACTACATTGTTTGATAATGAGAGGAGCTTTTTACAGAAGTTGAAGGTTTTTGTGTCAAGAACCTGTGCATAAAAAGTGGCTTGTTTATGTTGCAGTGAAGGCTGTGGTCTTTGTAGTGAGCGTTTTAAGTATAACCAGTATTTCTGAGGTAGAGGAAGTCTCTTAAGGCAGGATCTTTCTTAGCCTGGAAAGCAAGCCAATGATGAAATTTATAGGGGCCAGTGAGAGACAGAGGAAAGCAAGAAGCTTTTTAGTCTGTTTGGATAACTAAGTGAACTTTGTCCTTTGACCTTTTTTGTCATAAATGGTTGTAGTCTTTCTTTTGGCAGGGTGTTTTGCAGAGGCACATGCCAAACGGGGCATTGTACTCAATAACGGCTCTTGTAAAGGAAGAATACAGGGATGTTATGACCTCCTTGTCCCTGGACGAGATACCCTTAAGTGGGCCATGTAAAAAGCTTTCCTTACAACGGAGACAACGTGGTGGTCAAAAGTCAGGTTTCTATCAACCTGGGTGCCTAAGTACCATACGACTTAATGCGCGCTTACAACATTGTTATTAATGTGGTAATTTGTGGGAACATCACTCTCCTCAAAGGGGATGATGATGCATTTTTGGCATTTAACTTGAGACCATATTTCTGGCACCAGTTATTTGTTTGGGTGAGACCCTCTTGTAGCTTATTCAGAATAGTTTTATTAAGTCAGTAATATGAATTATTTACTTTATTGCACATTTGTTGGGTTACTTTTGTGGATTATAGTATTGTAAGACTGCTGATGTTGACATTTTATGTAGCTGGACTGCTGAATGGTTTTCCCAGTGAGAAATGCTAGTGCTGTAGTGAATATCTGTTTATTTGTAAAAAAAAAAAAAAAAAAATATATATATATATATATATTAACTAAGATGTTAGAGTTAACTGTTAGATTAGAGAATTAGAATTACAATGAGAATTAGAATTTTAAGGCAAATATTAGGCATTTATTCATTATTCAAATGCACCTACAATACAGCCAGGAGGTCGACTGTGGTCTTCCGGAGCAACGAAAGAGTTAACTATATGATATATTTTATATGCGGCCCCAAGACCATTTCTGTTCACTCAATGTGGCCCCAGCAAGCCAAAAGGTTGGACACCCTTGCTTTATAGTCTTTCCCATGTATTCACTAATTTTAGTGATGCTGGTCTTCTTCCTGTTCATCTCCCTTTCCCAATACCAAACTCAGGTTTTCAAGTCCAAGCTACTCCCGAGTCTTCCAGTCATCCCCAGCATTTATTTTTTTCTGTCTCTTGAGCATTTTCCTTTGGAACACTGGAAAATGTTTCACTGGCAAAATCTCTCTCTGAGCTTTATTCACCCTTCTATTTGATGGCTCACCTTTTATCGAATAAACGTTTTTCTGTTCCCTCCATAGCTTATTCTGCATCCCTAAACGCCTTTGTTTGTCCAGGAAAAATATTCTGAGGATAGCTGGAGACAGCAGCTTGAATCTCACACCTGTCTTTCAACATTCTCGGATTGCTGGGAAAAAATTGCTTCTCTTCTTCTTAGTGCACAGTGAATAATCATTTTCCACATACACTCTGCTGTCTCCAGTTTTTAATACTTTTCTTTTCTGCCACAGTTCTGTCAGGATGAACTCTTTCTGCTGGAATGATTGCATTTTTACTAAATACAGGTCTTGGCTGCTTTCCCACAACCAGGTTTGGAGCACAAATTCTATGTGCCATTTCAATTAACAAATCCTGCTGTGGAATACCAGTCCAGTTGCTTATTTGTAGTTTCACAAAATTAATAGTCTGTTCCCTCCAGTTTCTCTGATACAGCAGAGAATCTCAGGTTTTCTCTGAGTGCTCTGTCTTCTAACTCTACCACTTTTTGAAACAGCTCTTCTTTAGAAGTCACATTCAGATAGCCTTTTCTTCATTTCAGCCTCTGATTTTTTAGTTTTATCAGTTCATCTGAACAGCTAATTAAAGTTTCTTCTATTTTTCCCATCCTTTTTGTTATTTGAGTTGATATACTCCTTTAATCTTTCATTTATTTTAACCACCCCTCATTATGTTTGATTTTTTTTCTGAATTACTGGAAGCCATCTCTTGTTCCAAAGCTGAAGCTTGAACTGCTTTTTGTTGAACAGATGCACAATTCTTCCCACCCAGCGTTTTCCCTTCACCTTTTCTGGCTGAATTCCTTTGAAGTTTTTGCTGGCATCCAGGTAGCGTACATACTTGCTCTTATTTTTTTAATAATAGGAGAGCTGGAATTAAGCTGCTGACCAGTGTGCAGCCATCTTGGAAATCCCTGCTGAAATATGACCTTAGATCCAGTATGTTTCATCAAGTGCACTGATGTCTACAGTCACCTATGTGAGAAAGGGCAGAAACATTCTTAAATCCATCCTGTTTCTTGACTATCAGATGAGGCTTCCTGAAGGAGACTCTGAATCTCAGAAGTGCATAAACCAGAGTGGGAAAGAAACAGGAATCAAAGGGGCATGATCTCTTTCGCTGATAGTACAGAAAGGAGGTATCCTGCCTACAATGCTGATAGAAAGGTTAATTTAGCAGACCATGTACCAAGACAGACAGGAAATTGGATAACATATAGAATGGCCTTCTCTTCCCTTGTCAAAGGGGTGTGGGTTTGGGCTCACCCCCCCCCACACACACACACTGTAGACTACAGAACTAACAAGGGTAGGGCCTATGAACAACACGACTAGTAATTCATCCTCAACCAGGTGACATAACGCAGCTAGAAATAGTGCAAGTCAGGCACATCAGTGGAAGAAAAAAGATAAACCCCCTACAACCACTGAAGCTGAAAATATGGTAGTACCCATGTCTCATCATCCAGTACCTATGCAGGGAACATCCAAGGATAAAGTTAGGAGTATTTAAAAGGGTTGGTGGCTGCTGAAGAGTGATGTGGGTGCCAGAGTTAATACCACAGGCACAAAGGGTGCCACAAAAAGAAAGTCTCTGAAATTGTAAGAGATAGCATTACAGCAATTCCGTAAAGCCTTCAGAGATTATATTTTCAGATACCACCATGAAGCCTTTAGGTATATGAAACTTCTAGAAAGAACAGCTACCCAGTGGCACTCCCATTCTATGACTCGCTCAATCTTATAAAAAGGGTTGTGAAAATAATCTTCTAAGTCAGTTTTCTGACTATGTTCAAATTTCTTTAACAGGATTTACTGCTGCAACTTTCCATGCATTTGATTGCCAGTATTTCTGTTTTACTCATCAAAGTTTCTCAATTTCTTTTCAGTTTGGCATTTTTCCTGTTCTTTAGCTTACAACACCAGTCGTTCTGGTCTGTAGCCTGGATAGAAAGAGAATAATTCAATGTTTCGCAGTCTCTGTGGCACAGAAGTCAGCACAATCAAAAAGAGTATGTTAATTCAAGGAAGCTTCATATGGTGACTGCTCTGAGATTTTTTATGGCATGCAATAACTATTAAACATAGGGGCAAGGAATGGAATAAAAAAAAACACATTTGAGAGAGGTTGTAGAGAGACATAAGTGGTGTAGTGAAGTTTTACTTTTCACCACATTACTGAAATTAAAGGCAAAGCCCTATCCATTTGTTTCTACATATTAGTCTGAAAGCCTTTGGTCAGAGGTTAAGATGTGAATCATCCTAAGAGAGTAAAAGCAGAATCACAGGTCATCAGTGAAAACAGAAAAAAAAAAAGCTACGTACTCACCATAACATTCCATCTGAGGTCTTGCTTTTCATTTATCTTCAACCTCTGGGAAAATGGATCTGACTCGGCCACATTTTCCAGCATCGAATCCAAGCTCCTCCCCTATCCATAATGCCCCTGTCTCCCTCCTCCCCTCAGATCGAGTTTGCTGTCAACCGTAGCACCCCGACCCAACCAAAGATCTTACACCTTGCCAGACGTACCCAGAGGACACCATAGGAAAGACAAAGGTTTGCCAAAGTAAGGGCTATGTATGTCTCTTCCGTCCAGTCTACCACACAGCCCACAAAAGGCAAGGGAAAGGAGGGAGGGACGGTTGAAGACAAATGAAAAGCAACAACTCAGACAGAACGTTACGGTGAGTACATAACTTTTTTATCTAAACTTGTTGTTTTCATTTGCTCTTCAACCTGTGGGACAGAGTCCCCAGCTACCAAACAACCCCAAGAGGTCCTCATGGAAGGATACTCCAGAGCATGGCGGAGCCAAAGGATGCCCAGCCTCTGGATAGGAGATCCAGCTTACAGTGTGAGATGAACATGTGCGAAGACGCCCAGGTAGCTGCCGAGCAAATGTCATCCAAAGAAACTCTAGACCAAAAGGCAACTGAAGTAGCCATAGACCTTGTAGAATGTGCCTTGATCTGACTTGGTGGAGATAATCCTTTGGCTGAATACACAAGAGCTATGCACAGGGAGCTCCATCGAGCAATGGTCACCTTTGACATGGGTTTCCCTAAGAAGGGTTTAGAGTAGGAAACAAAAAGTTGATCGGACTTATGAAAGGATTTTGTTCTAGGCAAATAAAAACACAATTGCCTATGAACATCCAGCAAGTGCAATTTATACTCTCCCTTATTCTGGAAATTCGGAAAGAAAACAGGGAGATTGATAACCTGATTAATATTAGATTCTGAAGCCACCTTTGGAAGGAAAAAAAAGGTTAGTGCGTAAGGACACCTTGTCATTATGGAGCACCATATAAGAGGATGAGGCTTGAAGTTCCAACACTCGCTTAGCTGAAGTAATGGCAATCAGGAAGGCTGTCTTCCAAGACAGAAACTGCAGATCCACTATAAGCTGTGGGTTCAAAAGGGGAAGAAACCAAGGCTTGAAGGACTAGAGTAAGGTCCCAAGGCAGTATTGGGTCCTTAACTGGAGGCCTAAGTAAAAAGGTACCTTTAAAAAAGGCTTTACAAACCTTTGAAGAAGCCAGGGAACCTGAATTTTCTCCTATATGAAAGTTAGAGAGAGCTGCCAGCTCAACCTTAACCGTAGAAAAGCTGGCACCCTGTTGAAAAATATCTGCCAGAAACTCCAAGATGGCAGGAACTGGAGCAGTGAAAGGGTCCAAGTCTTGCTGAGACACCCAAATCGAAAAACATTTCCACTTACTAGAATAAACCTTCCTAGTGGACAATTTATGAACTGCTACCAAAGTGAAGACAGCCCAGGAGTTCATCATTGGAAAGTACAGTTGTGTACACTTTCCATAAATGTAGATGTTCGAATGTATTCACTGTTGCAGTCATAACATTTGGGTTATCTGCGTCAGATGCTGTCCCTTCTTCCATGACATCAGGTCATCAGGGGTATAAAACATGCAGCCGACACCATTACATCAGTTCTTCTTGCCCCAGATGTCAGGTGCCCCCCTAATGGGAAGCAATTAAATCTATAATTACAAGGATAAACCTCCAACAAAAAAGCAAATACACCAAAAAGCTTTTTGAGCATAGTAAGGGAGAGTAGAGGTATAGCCAAAAAGAAGAAAGGGGGCTGGAGGGAGGGTAACCAGGACTGTAAAAGTGAATACACTCGAACATCTACATTTATGGTAAGGGTACACAACTGTACTATGTTCTTCGTGTTTCACTGTTGCAGTCATTAGATCTTCAGCCATTCTTATAATTAAGAAGTTATGTACCTACCATAACGTTCCATGTTAGTTGTCTTCTCTCGCCTTCTTTCTTGCTTGATGGGTTCGGAGCCGATCCCTCGGCTCCGACTCGGCACTTGCTAAGCTTGAGAGTCACTTTTACCAGCTCGAGGCAGCCCCATATCCCATGATGCAAGGCGGTAAGTACCCAGATCTCGTTTGCTGACAAAGGGCAAAAGCACCAAGCATAAAATACTTCCCAAAGGAAGAAAGAAAACTTACCGATGGAAGAAGGACCAGGTCTGAAAGGTCTTCAGCATAACAGTTTCTTATAACAAGGTCTGTCCAGGCCAGGGGGAAGGAGTGAGGGTCGCAAGAAAGAAGGCGAGAGAAGACAACTAACATGGAACGTTATGGTAGGTACATAACTTCTTAATGTTAAGTTGTCAATCTCGCCTTCATTCTTGCTTGATGGGACCGCGTCCCTAGCACCTCTATCCTGGGTGGCTCAATGGAACAAACTCTTGAGGACTGTAGAGCCAAAACTGGCTCTGTCCCTGGAGGCCAAGTCCAATTTGTAATGGGAAACAAAAGTGTGAGGAGTGGCCCAAGTGGCCGCTGCACAAATAGTGTCCAAAGGAAGTCTAGCTTGAAAAGCTGTAGAAGTAGCTAAGCTCCTAGTTGAATGTGCTTTAGGTTTTGAGCACAGCTATTTTCCCCTGAGCGTATAAATTTCAGAGATGACCGAAGAAAGCCATCTGGACAAGGTCACTTTAGAAACAGGAAGGCCTTTTTTTTATCCGCATAGGAAACAAAAAGTTGATCAGATTTTCTAAACTTTTTTGTTCTGTCCAAATAATATCTAAGTTGACGGTGGACATCAAGATAATGTAGCTTTTGTTCAGCTCTATCTGAATAGTTAGGGAAAAATACAGGAGATCAATGGATTGATTCAAATTGTTCTTTGAAGCGACCTTAGGTAAAAAGGTTGGGTTAGTTCTCAAAGATACTCTGTCTTTGTGAAAACCAAATAGGGGGGTCGAACCGAAAGAGCATGAAGTTCAGACACCCTCCTGGCAGATGTAATAGCCACTAGGAACAAAGTTTTCCAAGAAAGATATTTCAGGGAACAAGAAACAGCTGGCTCAAGGGGAAGAATCAAGGATGTCAGCACTAAATTTAGATCCCACTGAGGAGGAGGATTCCTGATTGGAGGCTTTAGTAGGAAAATTCCTTTCAAAAAGGCCCTGCAGAGCCTATGGGACATAATATTATGATCTGCTATCCCGACATGAAAATTGGAAATAGCAGCCAATTGAACTCTGACTGTGGAAGAAGAGGAGCCTGCATGAAAAATCTCCGCTAAGAAGTCCAGGACTGCCTGAACAGGGGCAGTAAAAGGATCAATATTCTGGGCCTTAGCCCAATAAGAGAAACGCTTTCCATTTGCTTGTATAAATCCTCCTGGTAGAGGATTTTAGCGTTACTATGATGTCTCTAACTGGGTTAGAGATCAAAGGAAGCCTGGCTAAGGAAGGAAGTGGAGCAACCATGCTGTGAGGTTGAGAGAAGGGATTGACCGGTGCAGCTGACCCGATTGGTGAATCAGAAGATCTGGCACTGGGTCCAGATGCCACGGCTGCACCAAAAGGTGATGATGGAGGAACGGGAACCAAACTTGTCGAGGCCAGTAAGGGGCAATGAGAATCAATTTGGCTCTCAAAACGGTAGCTTTCTGGATCACCTGAGGGATCAGAGGAAATGGAGGAAGGCATAAAGAAGTCCCTGGGGCCAATCCTGGGTCAGAGCGTCTCTGGGGGATGGCCTGATAGAGGGAAGAGGCTGAAGAAGTCTGGACATTTGCTGTTTTGGGGAGTAGCAAAAAGATCGCAACATGGACGACCCCATTCCAGAAAAATCTCTTCCGCTACAGATTGCTTGAGAGACCACTCGTGAGGCATGAGAATAGCTCTGCTCAATCTGTCCGCTACAATGTTGGTTTTCCCAGGGATATGCGTTGCTACCAGAAACCGATGAGAGGAGATGGCCCATTGCCATAGTCTGAGCGCTTCTCGACACAAGGGGTAGGACTTGGTTCCGCCCTGTTTGTTGATATACCAAACTACAGACATGTTGTCTGTGTGGACTGCAATTGTCCCTACGGAAGAAAGTCGTTGAGGGCTTGCAACGTTAAAAGCACTGCTCTCATCTCCAGGACATTTATGTGCAGATGGTACTCGAACGGCTGCCACGTCCCATGAACCATCCTGCCCTGATAATGACCCCCCCACCCGATCAGGAGGCATCCGTGGTGACAGTGGCTATCGGGATGGGGTACAAAGTACCTGCCTTGGTGAACCTGAGGCGATGTGATCCACCAAGCAAGATGCTCTTTGCATGTCTGTGTCACCAGAATCTGGTGACGCATTGGAAGTTGCTGGTATGACCATTGTGTGAACAGCATCCACTGAAGAAGGCGCATGTAGAATCGAGCCAGGGGAAGAAGAGTAATGGCCGCAGCCATGAGACCTAATACCTTTAGAACCATTCTGGCCTGTACTTTCTTGTTGGCCAGAACGATCCTGACATGACTTTGAATGTCTGAAACTCTTTGATCTGTAAGGGTAGCTGACATCCGAACAGTGTTTAAGCTTGCGCCTATGAAGGTAATAGACTGGCAGGGCGATAAGGATGACTTTTCGAAGTTGATTGAGATGCCCAAATGAGAACAAAGGTCTATTGTGTAATCCCTGGCTTGTATAAGCTGATGCCTGGTGGTGGCTGACAGGAGCCAGTCGTCGAGATACGGAAACACCTGGAATCCTTGACGTCTCAGGTGAGCCGTGACCACTGCCATGCATTTGGTGAACACTCTGGGGGCTGTAGTGAGACCAAAGGGCAGGGCTCTGAACTGGAAATGACTGGACCCCAGCCGAAAGCGGAGAAATCTCCTGGAGCGTCTGTGAATTTTGATGTGATAGTACGCATCCTGAAGATCTATTGAGCACATCCAGTTGTCCTTCTGTAAGAAGGGCAGAATTGACTGAAGAGTGACCATTCGAATCTTGTCTTCCTGACAGACTTGTTGAGTCTGCTGAGATCCAATATTGGTCTCCAGTCTCCCGTCTTTTTGGGGACCAAAAAGAACCTTGAGTAGATTCCGGGCTCTGAATGGTCTTTTGTAACTGGCTGAATGGCTCTTTTTTGCAGTAGTTTTGAAATTTCTAACTCTGCAATTTCCCTTAGACCGGGTGGTACATCTGGAAGGGAACTTGAGAGGAAGGGACTTTCCTCGAAAGGAATTATGTAACCCTTGGATATGATCGACTGTACCCATCTGTCTTGAGTGAGGGAATGCCAGGCTTCTGGGTACAGTGATAATCTTCCCCCGACTGCCTCCAAGGAGGGACAGCCGGGCAACACCTCAGGGATGCTGAAAGGGCTTGTCAGAGAGAGGCTCCCTGTTTCCCTGGTTTTTCGGACCCCCTCTGCCTCTAGAGCGGCGTCTGTTGTTGTTACCCCCTCTGCCTCTAGGGGTAAACTGACCACGTGAATCCGGCGTGACTCCTTGGGATTTATGGAACCACATTTTCCCACCTTTCTGTCCTTTGGGATAAGGTCTAGAAGGGGTGGAAAAATGGACTCCAACAGCAGAAAGAGTCTTGCCGTCCTGCTCGCACCTGGTCAAGGTTTCCTTCACCTGAGGGCCAAACAAAGCTGACCCATCAAAGGGAGAATTTGTGAAGGACGCCTTAAAGGGATCCGCAAAATCACATAGCCGCATCCAGGCTTGGCGTCTAAGAGCCACACCTGTACCTGCGGCTCTACTCGCCCCATCCGCAGCATAAGATATTAGCCGCATGGAGGAGTTTGCAATGGAATTGAGGGTTCCTAGCTGCGAAGCAATTTTTTCTTGAGCCCCTGCAGCTGTAGGATCCTGAACTACCTCACCCAGCTCCTTAAGGATATCCCTCTGGAGTCTGGTGAAGTGACATAGGTAATTCAGCGAACGCATAGCAAAGGTCGCTGAGGAAAACATCCGCTTACTATATCTATCCATGGTCCTAGAGTCCTTATTAGGAGGATGGACGGGTACGGAAGGATCTGCAAGTTCCTTTTTGGTGGCCGCAGCCACCACCATGGCATCAGCGGGGACACCCTTAGTGAGGAATTGCTTGTCACACGGGGCAGTGATAAATTTTGAAGGCCTCCTAGGGACTGGCTCTACAGAGTCAGGAGCTGCCCACGCCTTTCGTGCAATAACCTGCATAAGGGGGTCGAAAGGCGGAGACACCCAGGAGGTGGAAGGCCGAGATCCAAACGCCTCTAGGTATACTGACTCATCCCTCAGAGGGATTGTTGGTGGGCCAGTTTCCCCTCTGTTTCAGGAGTTCTAGGATGTCTGAAAAGGAGACATCCTCAGAGGGGGATCTAGGGGATCCCTCTGACTCATCAAAGTCAGTATCCGAAGTGACAGACTCGGGGGAGTCTACATGCTTCCTCTTACAAGTCCTCTTCCTAGGAGGATCTCCCGAAACATCAGGAGAATCCTCGGAAGAGGGGGAAATTCCCAATGGGGAAACCTGAGGCGGAGGATCTCTGGGTCCTGTAGCAAGAGAAGTGGCAGAGATGTCAACAGGTACTATAGAGGGAGGAGCTACGGGAACAGACTGCTGACTGATACCAGTGGCCAGTACACTCTTCATCACCTCGAATGCTCCCCTCCCAGGCAGGTCCGAGAGAACCCGCCCCGAAGAGCTAGGAACTCCAGGAACCACCGAAAGGAAGTCTCCGAGGCAGATGTCGGGCCGAGGCTCCAAGGGAAGAGCGGGTTCGGACAAGGGTCCGATGCCACTCACCCCTCGGAGGAGACCATGGAAGCCCGACCACCGAATCCCTCTAAGGAAGGTCTCAAGAGGAGATAAGAGTAGAGGCTGAAGGAACAGAAGGGGGTATCCGTCCTCCAGCCGTAGCAGTAACCATTCCCAAAGACTCCAACTCCAAGCTCTGGGGTAGAGTTGAAGGAGGAACTGTAACGGGGTGTGGACCAACAGTCGTCTGTTGAGACGGACTGTGTAACATTTGGGCCAGTACCTGTGACTTAAGTAATCTACTGACCACTCTCTCTAGGTCATGATCTGACAGTCTGGATGACCTTGAAGATCGGCTCCGATGGCTCCGTTCTGATAGAAGAGGTGAAGCCGGAGCCGAAAGTATCGGCTCCAAGGAAGGAGACCTCGACCTCTTCCTGGAATGAGCCATCGGAGCCGATACTATAGATCCTGTCGGAGCCGACAGGAAGCCTCGATGTATCGGCTCCAGCCGGAGCCGATACAGCCACCAAAGTAACGGTGTCGGAGCCGATCGGAGCCGACACCGATGCCTGTGCTACATGGGTGTCGGAACCGATTGGAGCCGACACCGAAGTGGTCGATACAGATTCGGCACCGATAGCCATCGGTGCCGAAGGCTTTGTTAAGCCAGAATCGGCTCCAGCCGGAGCCGATCTCGACTCGGAACGAGTCGGAGCCGAGGCCGCAGGCTTAGACACAGAAGCCTGGGCCTTGGAATATTTAACTGATTTAGATGGAGCCGACTTAGCCGGAGAGCCCTCCGGCTTAAGAAGGCCCCTGAGGATCAGTTTATTGCGTCTTTCCTGCAGGACTCTCTGGCTGAAGGAATGACAAATAGCACAGGAGTCCTGCAGGTGAAGAGGCCCCAGGCAATAAAGGCAAGAAGTGTGACCGTCTGTCAGAGACATCTTCTGACAGCACGAGTCACACTTCTTAAAACCTGAGACCCTCTCCTTTGACATGGTGCTTACACAAACACACACACACACCAGTCAAAAAATTAACTTAAATAAAATACCAAAAGGTATTTCTATAAACAAACACACACACCCTAACAGGGAGGGGATGGGATGGGTAAAGTTTGACTAAAATAAATTAGAAAAGACAGGGATTTTCTGTCACAAAAAGTAAATAATTAACTAATAACTAATAATTAAAGGTTTTTTTAGAAAAAGGGGCTTAAATATTCAAAAAGTGAATCACTTACCAGGAGCTGGTAAAAGGAGGACCTCATAAGCGAAGCGGCAAACGAGATCTGGGTACTTACCGCCTTGCATCATGGGATATGGGGCTGCCTCGAGCTGGTAAAAGTGACTCTCGAGCTTAGCAAGTGCCGAGTCGGAGCCGAGGGATCGGCTCCGAACCCATCAAGCAAGAATGAAGGCGAGATTGACAACTTAACATTTGTTTTTTTGGGCAGAGGCCTGAGCATGCGGCCTGGGCGTTGGTTTCTTAGGCATGGTTCGAGATTTAGGCCTAAATGAAGGAGGCATCGGTTTAATATGCAAGTGCATAGGCTTGAATACACCCTCAGAAGCGGGTGCCTGCACAGCGGCTCCAGATCCATCCAAGGTAAAGACATCCGCAGGTTCCACAGTTGAAGCATCTAGCGGCATACCAGACTCCAAAAGGGTCTTAGTAGAGGCCTGCGAATTAGAAATACCAGGTATCAGGGGCTGCGAAAGCACCTCACGGAGTACCGGCGAACTGGCGACTGGCTTAGGAGAAGCGTTTTCGGCAGCTTTGGACCTAGGAGGCCTGTCTCTGTCTTTATCTTTGCATTTTTTTGGAATCCCGGTAGTCGGATTGTTAACCAACGACATTTCTGGATAATTAAACTGAGAACCGAAATATTTAGAGGCGAAAATATACTGACGATGGATAGTGCGCGGATTAAATAAAGCACAAAACCAAGAGCAAGGTACATCGTGGTCAGGGCCCAGGCAAGGAATACAGTACAAATGAAAATCTTTGTGAGGTATTTGCTTTCCACAAGTAATGCAATTATTAACTTTTACTGATGTCGGTAAGGAGCAAGAAAAAGTTTCCCCAACTGGGTACTTAGCTTTAGTTGATGACTTCGGTTCTGAAACTCGAAAACGAAGATTTCAGGAGTCGGCCGACCGGCACTTGCAAACTGCTTCTGCTTCGGGCACCGCATGGCAAGAAAGACTGATGTAATGGTGTCGGCTGCATGTTTTATACCCCTGACGACCTGACGTCATGGAAGGGACAGCATCCGACGCAGGACCCAAGACTTTGTTAATCAGGCCGACTAAGGGCTACTGCAAACAGATAACCCAAATGTAATGACTGCAACAGTGAAACACAAAGAACATTTGGAGCATCCAAGCTGTAAGCTTCAGACTGACCAGATCTGGGTGTGGAATCCCTAAGGGATGAGAGATCAGATCTGGAACTGGATCTAACGTCCAGGGAGGACACACTACATGAGACCACAGAAAGGGGAACCATACTTGGCGAGGTCAGAAGGGGCCAATGAGGATGACTGAGCTCCCAAGCCATTGAGCTTTCTGAATGAACTTCAGAATCAGGGGAGGATAAGCATACAGAAGACTGGAGAACCAAGCATGAATCATAGAGTTTCTGGGGGACTCCCCTGCTGGGAGGTTTGGAGCAAAACAGTCACTGCACTTCTCGTTGGAAGGAGAGGCGAAGAGATCACAGCAAGGCTGACCCCACTTTAAAAAGATCTGTTCAGCTACTGAAGGATTCAGAGACCACTCGTAAGGCATCAGAATAGACCTGCTCAGCCTGTCCACCAGACTGTTGGACCTCCCCGGAATGTGCGTTGCAAACAGAAAACAACCAGTGGAGATTGCCCACTCCCACAATCTCATGGCTTCGTGGCAAAGGAGATAAGACCTGGTGCCCCCTGTTTGTTTATGTACCAGACTACAGACATGTTGTCTGTATGGATGCCAATCATCCCTAGGGGAAGATGGTCATGAAGAGCTTGCAACGCCAACAGCACTGCCCTCATCTCCAGGACGTTGATATGTAGTTGGGTCTCCAGGGAGGACCACGTGCCTTGGACTGTCCCTTCCCAAGCAATGCCCTCCCCACCCGAGTAGGGAGGTGTCCATGGTCACTATGGTCATCAAGGTAGGAAGGATAAATGGGCGACCCAGAAGATCATCTAGGGATTGAAACCACCAGAGAATCAAATAACTGCAGGCTCGAGACAGATGAACAGGATAGGATAACGGTAGATCCAGTAAGGACCACTGGACTGCTAGAGTCCACTGGAGAACTCTCATGTGCAGTGCATGGGAATGAGGGTGATAGTGGCCACCATGGACCCCAAAGAATAGATTCTGCCCGGGGAGAGTGGACTTGAAGAATACACAAAATATGATGTTTGAGGAACTGAAGTCTGTCCGGAGTTAGAAAAAACTTGGTCTGAATGGTGTCTAACCAAGCACCAGTAAAATCCAGAACTTGAACCTGGTCCAGCAGGGACTTGGTGAGATTTACGGTGATGTTCAACTGGTAGTTAGTCTGAAGAAGGAGATCCCTGGCTTGGCAGAGTCGATGCTTGGAGGGACCAGAAAGGAGCCAATCATCCAGGTAGGGATAGACCTGGAACCTCTGCAGCTGCAGGTGAACTACTACTACTACTGCCATCACTTTGGTGAACACCCTGGGGACCACAGTGAGACCAAAGGTTAGCGCTCTGAACTCATAATGATTGGCCCTGAGCCAAAAGTGGAGGAACCTCCAAGAGCACCTGTCCATTTTGATGCGATAGTACGCATCCTGGAGGTCCACATAGTACATACAGTAGTTTTCCTGCAGGAAGGGCAGAACAGATTGGAGTGTGACCATCTGGAATTTTGTCTTGGCAACCGACAGGTTCAGGTTTGAAAGATCCAGGATGGGTCTTAAGTCCCCCATTTTCTTTGGTACTAAAAAGAACCTGGAATAGATGCCTAATCCGGACTGGTCTGGAGGGGGGACGGGCTGGATGACTCGCTTTTTGAGCAGTTTTGAAATTTCCACTGCTGCTTCCTCCCTTTGGAATGTCCAGGAGGTGTTTGGGTGGAAGTGGAGGGAAGGGGATTGAATATCCTCTGGATATGATTTGCAACACCCAACGATTGTCGGTGATCGACTCCCAGGTTGTTGGGTGTAGCAAGAGGCGTCCCACGACTGCCTCCAGAGATGAGCAGTCGGGCAACACTTCAGGGCTGCTGTGCAGATCTGTCCGGGAAGGAATCCTGAGACCATTGGTTCCTCGGACCCCCTCTGCCATGAGAGCAGTGTCTGCCAAACCCCCTCTGCCTCTTGGGGAGGGTCATTCCTGAGCATCTTGGGAATAACCCTGAAACTTCTGGAACTACGTGTTCTTCACCCTTCGCTGATTCCTAGAATAGGATCTTTGAGGGGTTAAGAAGCAGATTCCGATGGCAGACAAGGCCTTCCCGTCTTTCTCGCTCTGGACCAACGTGTCTCGTACTGTCTTCCCAAAGAGAGTGGAACCATCATACGGGGCATTAATAAAAGACGCCTTGAAGGGCTCTGAAAAGGAACAAAGCTGGAGCCAGGCATGATGCCTGATGGTAACGCCTACACCGGCCACTCTAGCAGTGCCTTCGGTAGCATAGGACAGGAACCGCATAGAAGTGTTGGAAATGGAACTGAGGGTGGCTATACAGGAGGAAAAACCTTCTTCTCCTTGTGTCTCATCACATGCTCCACATAGTTCAGCACATATACAGCGAACGTGGATAAAGGGTAAACCCGCTTCCTGAAACGGTCCATTGGCCAAGACTCTCAGTCCATCGTCAAGGTTTTTCTTGATGGCTGCTGCCACCACCACGGCATCAACTGGGGACCCCTTTGATCAATGCAATTTGTCCAAGGGCACACTCAAAATCTTATCAGCGTGCTTGGGAATAGGCTCCACCATGTCAGTTTCTTTCCACTCCTGAGATGTAATCAAATCCATGAGTGGATCCATGGGAGAGTCACCCAGGAGGTACAGGGTCCTGCACCAAAGGCCTCCGGGAACACCGAGTCGTCAGGGCTGAGATTTTGGGCAGACCACCTGCAACACTGGCGAAGGATTTCCATGATGTCTCCAAAGGAGACATCATCCGGGGGTAGCCGAGGGGAATCCTTCCCTTACTACAAGTCGGTGTCCTCTGTGAGGGACTCCAGCAGCGGAGTCAAAGTGTCTCCTTTAACACATATTTTGAACCTCCTCGGGGGGGAGGGTTCTCTGGGGAGGACTCTGAAACCTCTGGCGGTTCTCGTAGGGGAACTCCCTAGGGCAAAGAGGCAACAGGTTGTCCCAGAGGGAGCAGAATGGCGGAATCTGGACCAGACAAAGAGGGAGCCAGGACAGACACTGAGGAAGATAGCATCAAGGGTCTCAAGGGAGCTGAGAGAACCCTCTCCACCACATCGAAAGCAGGAGGAGAATGAATCCTGGAAGCTGGGACCAAGACCGGGTTACTAACCCTCTGAGTCAATGGGGACGCCTGACCAGATCCTCCAGGAGCTGAGGCTCTGAGTGGAAGGGCTGACTCCAAACACCTCGAAGCCGACACCACCCTTCGGATCTGGCTCCGAGAGCTGGATGTCTCCGAGCTGGACGGAGCCAAACCACTCAGGGCAATGGTCGGTGTCAAGGTAACATCTGCGCCAACTCCTCGGCGCCAAGGGGCCTTGGACCCAAGGATTCCGAAGCCAGGGGTCGGATCGGAGAAGGAGCAAGTGGCATAAAAGCAGACTGCATGCTCCCAGCCCTGGAGGGGAGGGAGCAGGCAAGACTCCCATCTGAATCTGGGTCCGGATGAATTTTCACATCATCCTATCCACTTCTGCTTCAGAAAGGCTGCGGATGGACCAGGCGAAGGAAACCACAGAAACTGATCTGGAGAGGTGCCAGAGGGTGGCTGACAAAGGGGATGAGCCCAGGGAAACCTCCAGCTCCAGGGAGAAGCAGGGGGAACAGAGTCGAGGGGAGCCCGAGCTGGGCGAGGTTCGGCCAAGGAAGCGCAGTCAGAGGACTGCTTCCTGGGCCTATCCTGGTCGCTCTGTTTGTGCTTGGCCCCATCCCTGGTCCTCTTGATGAGAAGTTGAGCCCCAGAGGCCGGGGCGGTGGAAGAAGTAGAAGCAGGGGCCTCCATGGATGGAGGAGGAAGGAGGCCCTTTAGGATGAGCTTATTCCTCCTGTCAATCAATGCATGGGGGTTGAACCCACACAGATCGAACAGAAGGTATCCAAATGTGGAACTCCTAAGCAGACCATGCATAGAGAGTGTGGTCATTAGAAAGGGGAAGCTTATGGCCACACTCTGTGCACTTCCGAAACCCTGGCTTTGGGATGTCAGCCATGGAGATGGAAGGATGGACACACACACAGACACACACCTAAGGATAGAGAGAGAGAGATCGAAAGGAAAGAAGAATGGGACTTTTCTTTTTTAAAGAATTAGCAGACCAATGCCTCAGCACAAGGATAGGGATAATAATAAGAGTGAAACAGAGCTAATAGGGAAAGTGAAGATTAAGAAAAAGAGAAAATATATCAAAATTTCACTCACCAGAAACCTGGAGCAACGGACCACGATGATAACGAGATGCATGGCAAATGAGATCTGAGGGGAAGAGGGGAGACAGGGGCATTATGGGTAGTGGAGGAGCTTGGAGCGTAGATTTGAAGCTGGAAAATGCGGCCGAGGTAGATCCATCCCAGATCCATATTCCCACAGTTTGAAGAGCAAATGAAAACAAGAACTTCAGATTTAATCATTTAAGGAAACAGCATTAAGGACCAAGTGAGATTACACTGGACAAGTGAGTTAGGACACTCTTGAAAGGTCTCAGATAAAGAGGCTTATCCATCAGGTAAAACCGCAGCAGGAAGAACCAAACTTGAAGAGGCCAAAAATGGCTTACAAGGATGACGTTTGGTCTTGCTATGCATGGCTTTCTTCAGAAATTTCAAAATAAGGAGAAGCAGAAGAAAAGCATAAAGGAGATCCAAGGGCTGTTTTTGGATGATAGCATCCTGAAATATCCATTCCTGTGGCAGGATTAGGGAGAAAACATTTCTGCACTTTTTTCTTTGGAACCAAACAGAATCTTGATTAGTATCTGGACCTTTTATTTCAAGTCTTGTTGGATTGCTCTTTTTTTTTCCCCTAAGAGGTTGAAGACCTTTCTTCTGGTCACACCCTTATGACAGGGTGGGATATATGGAAAGTTGAGGGAGTTTAGTTAAGGATGAGCTAGAAAAAGCATGGTATAGGCTCCATGTGTCCCAAGAAATGACCTATACAGGGAAGTGAAAGAACACAAGACCTCTGACTGCTCCCAGGGTGGAACAGTTTGGTCAAGCCAGGATGAATTTACTTATTTTGTCTTCAGAGGATGGCAGTTGCACTATTGCAAATATTGGATTGTGTAAAGCACTTTTATATGCAAGGTAACAATTTACATCAGCCGCTTACAGAACATGTGGTCTTTAAAGTTAATTTAGTTTATTGGCATTTTCCCTTGATTTATGGTTTAAGGTCTTATAAATTTTGCAAGGTTTACAGTGCTTTTTCGAAATACGTTTTTGAATTGTTTACTGACGGAATTAAGTCTCTCATCTGAGTTTATAATTGTGATTTTGAACTGGTTTGCATTACAGTTTCTGATCTGTGTATATTCATGGGTGCTATTTTCATCTGACACAAAATGAGTGGAGAAAGATGCACAGTTTTTTCGTGAAAATGCTTTATGGAGCAGATGTTTTGTTTTGCTCTTTATTCTGGAAACTACTTTGTTTGCCTTTCTTGCCAACTGATGACATTCTGGACTGTTCTTTGGATGCTAAAGTAGAAGTTTCCCCATCAGTGTGATGTTTTTGTCTGTTACTTTGAGGTTTATCACATTACATGGAAGTTGAGTACTGTTAAAACTCTTTCTTCTCTAAGGATTTGACCAGTAGCAGTTCTAACAATACAGCATATGATTTGGGATCTTCACTCCTGAAATCCCTAAAAAGGACGATGCTATGGCTCTTAAGGATATGCGGGATGAGACTAAAAAGATAATTTAAAACTGATAAATTGGAAGCTCTTAATTATGGATATGGACAGTAAGATACAAGCAGTGAAAATGTTCCAAGCCCCATTAATTGTCTCTTTAATTTTTTTTACAAAGGTCAGGCATATTGTTTTTCAACCAGAGAAGTTGTGGACAGTAATTAATAATGAGTTCAAATAATTTATTTTGGAGTGGAAGTTAATTGGTATACTTTGATTCTTTGCATAGAGCAAAATAGAACATGTCTGAGGATTACCTGATTTGAATGGATACTTTATAGCTATGCAGTTTGTGGTCATATAATATAACACAAGTAGAAGGCTATAAATCAAAGTGTAAAGGAATTATGATGAAACACTGGGGAACTTTGAGTAATAAGGAGAAATTCAGATTTTGGGTGCAGATCCTTAAGGAGAACAACCATACAGATTATATTCATAAACTTGCAAAAAATATTCAAAGGACTAAGTTAATGTGACTGAAGAAAGGAGATTTTGCCAATACAGATGACCAGAAGTAGTGGTATAGAAAATAGTTAAGGCAGGGCTGGAATTTATTGAAGAAGACTGGGAAAGGGTCAAAGGTATTGGCAGCAAATAACTACAGAGGAAAATGAAACACAGTAGTATTAGGCCAAGCAGAAGTTTGGATGGCAGGCTATAAACTACCTTCTTTCATCGTGACTGATATCAGACTACAGTCAAACAGAAAGGGATAGGGGACTGCTAAAGGAAAGAACAATTCTGGTAGAGTTTTTGGTAGAGTCTAGAACAGAAGCTGCTGTTAAAAAGAGACAATTAGCAGGGCATGCAAAATATTATATGATAACTATAAGAAACAATAAGAGGAGGTTACAAAAGACTGGAAAGGCAATTTGCAAAGGAGCAATGGGAAGACATCTGCACGACTCCCAAGTATGCATCAAATTCTAGAATGTTTAGGAATTTTGCTTGGAAAGATCTGAAGAGTTACCTTTACACCACAAACAGATTTCAGAGAATTTTTCCTCTGATAGTAAATACTGGGGGTGTGATGGGAAAAAGAGGTAACTGGAGCATGCTTTAGGAAGTATAACAAGTTGGCATATATTAAAAATTAATAACCAAAGGTATAACAGCGTTATCAATGAAGGAAGTTGGTGGTTGTGAATGAATGAATACAAAAAAGTGCATATTAGGATTTATTAGTATTGAGCACTTTCATCTCTGCCCGAGACTTCATCAGAATATATATATATATATATATATATATATATATATATATATATATATATATATATATATATATATATATATATATATATATATATATATACTAAAAAACTTGACCTGTTATTCAACTTCCTATCAATTAACTGAATTGTGTATGTTGAACGCACACTGGAGCTTCCAGTATTAAGAACTACATGTAAAGAGTTATTCAAGTGAAACACAATACCTATAGTACATAAATAAATAAATAATTCACCACTACATATAAAAACATTGTGATACAATTAAAAGAAATTACGTCTTGTAACTTTCCAACCCTTGATTTAAAAAAAAAAGATCTGAATGAAATAGATTCATTCAACCCAGGTGGTGCTCTTGCATTAAGTTTAAGTTGCCAAAGAAGCTCCATAAATTCAGATTGGTTCTCCCAGTCACCACCCCCTAGGGTTAATGCTAATATTGTCAATAATGCCAAATGTAAAACCTTCGAAGGTAGGGCATAGACAAGAATATTTATACAGAGCACTAACCTTGCTTTTAGTTTTAATGTCACAGTTGTGCTCAAATTATTTTTCTTAATGTCCTTTCTGTCCTTCTTATGTAAAATGATGGGCATGTATTACATTTGGCTAAGTAAACTATCCCTGTAGTTGAGTGGTTTCTTTTAATAAATCTGATACTGTTGTCATTTATGACTAGTTGCTCAACCTGAATAACCTATTTGCACGGTTTATAGTTTCCACACTTCCCTGTTCTTCCATAGGTAATACTCCCTTCATTCATTTCCCCATGTTTCAAATTCTTTGAAACTTTGCTAAATATTTTGGGTTGACACCCCACCACTGTGTATATGTAAGAGCTGGATCTGAAAATGTTCCAGTTCTCAATAATGGATCTAATGTCATATAATTCATTATTAAATTCAAATACCATAACCGTTCCAAAGGTGGAGGTGTTCCCATCACCCTGTTTACTTAGGCCTGTGCTCAAAAATAGTTTTAAATTTCAGTTCCCTACTTTTCACAACTTCACTTACCACCTTGAGTAACCCCTGTTGTAAAACACGTCATAAAACATATTTTTTAATTTGTTGATTTCCTCCAGAAATGTGTCCACGTCCAAAACCATTTCCAACAGTGCAGGACAGGGGACTGAAGAGTAAGCATCTAGATGAATAAGTGGCTTAACTTTTTCCTGCTGTTCACCCATCTCAGTTTGGACTTCTAGCAATTCCCTCATCATCTTCTCCTAAATCCAGATTTCATCAACATAGGGGAGACTGCAGACAGAAATTATTATTCTAGGAATAAAAATTCAAAGAGAGATATTCCAGGGTGACTCTATGTCACCGCTGCTCTTTTTTCTTGCTCTTAACCCATAGGTTCATAGGTTCATACTAGGCTATCTGCCCGAGGGCATTTACAAGCCTAGCCCATCGTTTTGTGGCTTACGCCACCCCTTTAGTATGGGGAACTATACCCATTATTTTGCTGTGCCTCTGTCGAGCAGTGACACTGAGGTAATCCCTGGGGTATATCTGCGATCTCCCATCCATTGGTCAAGATTTCTCTTGAACAAGGCCAGCGAGGTGCTCTGCCTCACATATACTGGGATTTTGTTCCACAGCATAGGGAGTCTTTGGGTGATGAATCTATCCCTCCAGCACGTCCTATTAATAGCCGTGTCGAGGTTTAAGTCTCCGCCCTTGTGGTTCTGACGGATCTAGATTTTTGAGGTGAAGCATATTCATCAAATCTGGGTTTGACATGGCCTTGTATGTTAGGCAAAGGTCACCTCTGAGCAAGCGGTGTTTACTGAATAGAGCTGGAGTTCTTTCAGTCGGGCAGTATAGGACAGATTTTTGAGACCCTTTATCCTTTTGGTGAGGAACTTTGTGGCCTCTCCAGCTGCTGCAAGTGTCGGGTCAGATACATTCCGAATGGGGCATTGTACTCAATCATTGAGTGATGAGTATAGGGAGACTATGACCTCCCTTGATCTAGATGAGAATCCCTTCATGATAAGGTGGGCAATGTAGAAGGTCTTCCTAACTACTTTAGCTACATGGGTGTCGAATGACAGACTACTATCAACCTGGGTCCCCAGGTCCCTGATAACTTCTTCTGTGCTCAGTGGATTGCCACCTATTTGGTAGCTAGGGGTAACCTTGTTTTTGCGAAGGGTATGACTATGCATTTTTGGCATTTAACTTTAGGCCATGGCTCTGGCACCAGTTATCCGCTTTCTGTGAGACCCTTCTGAAGGATATCTGTGTCAGATCGTTTTCTACTATGGCCCAGTTTGCAGTCATCTGCAAACTTTGTCAGCCATAACCCTCCTGTGTTTGCTTGTACTGGAAAAGTAGATGCCAAACAAGAGTGGGCCCAGGACTGAGCCCTGTGGGACACCACTTGTGACAGGCTTTGAGTCTGACATGGCGCCAGCAACTCTGACCCTGTGGGTTCTGTCACTCAGCCAGTTTGCAACCCATCTTGTGATGTATGGGTTAACATTTAAGCTGATGAGTTTTTCAATGATACCCGAGTGGGGTATTGTATCAAGGCCTTCGCCAGATCGAGGTAGGCTGTATGGACTGCCTTTCCTCATCAATGGCTTTGGTGACTGTTTCGAAAAAGTCAACCAAGTTTAAAAGGCATGATCTGCCTTTGACAAAGCCAAACTGGGTTGGATCCAAAGTCTGCAAATTCCCTATGTCTTTGTTTATGAGGTCCATTATGATCCTCTCCATGGCTTTGCAGATAAGGCTTGTCAAGCTAATGGGCCGGTAATTTCCAGGGTCGGTGGAGGCACCGCCTTTGTGAAGTGGGACCACAGTTGCAGTGCGCCACTCCCTGGGTACGTATCCAGAGGTAAGACTATAATTAAACAGCTGTCCTAGCTGTGGGTTTAATTCCTCGTTGAGTTCGTGGAGCACACAGCCGGGGACACCATCAGGTCCCATGGATGCTGTGTTTTTTGCTTTGGAGAGAGCAGTTCTCACTTGGGCGTTAGAGATGTTTGGGGGGCTGCAATCATTTGGTATAGATATCTCTCCTTTTGGGGGGGAGAAGTTTGCACTGAACCTGTCAGCCAGTATGTTGGCAATGTCTGTAGGATCAGTAATCTTCACATCATTTTGAACTAGTTCTGAGCATATCTGGGTGTTTCCTCCCAGGTTTCTAACATAGCTAAAGAAGGCCTTATGATTGTCTTTTGAGTCTTTAGCTATTTTTCTCTCAAAATTTGCTTTGGATGATTTTATGAGAGCTCTTAGTTTTTTACTTATAGTGATCAAGGGTGTCTTACCTTTTAAGGATTTTGCTCTATCTTGTAGTAGCTTCCTCCTTTTGTTGTAGAGTTTGTTTATGGCTGGGGTCCACCAGACTGGACGCTTGCCTTTGGTACAAAGAGTCTTTGTTTTGCTTGGGATTGCCTTGTCCATGCAGTCCTGCAGGTGCTGGTAGAAGGCATTTGTAAGTGATTCAGCGGCTTGAGTACTGTTTAAAGCCGGCTCGGGGGCCTTAAAGGAGACCACACTAGTCTTTAGAAGTGTGAAGTCGGCTTTCGAGAAGTTCTTTACTGTGGTCTTTTTTATTTCAGGTGGGGGTGGGATGAGGACCTCTAGCGAGATTAGTTTGTGATCTGATCTCACCAGTGAGGGGTATACTTCCGGTGTTGAACATTGTGCTCCCATGTTCGTGATGATGAGATCAAGTATGTTTTCTCCTCTTGTGGGGATGGTGACTAGTTGTTCCATGGCATTTGAGTTTATGAATTCCAGGAACTTTTGGGCTAGGGTGTTTGGGCTTGAGTAGTGTTCCCAGTCTATATTAGGGTAATTGAAGTCACCTAGTATGATGGTGTTTGGTGATACATTTATCCCCTCTAGTGTTTTCAGGAAGGCCATGTGAGGTTCCTGAGTTTGTGAGGGTGGCCTGTAACATGCTACAATTTGTAGCGCAGTCTTGCCTATGGTTAATTGCACCTGGATGGTCTCCGATGCATCGTGCGTTGCCACCAGTCTTGAGGTGTGGGTGTCCTTGATGAATATGGATACCCCCCCTCCTTTCTTGGTATTGTCTGGATTTTGGGGCCGGAACGCATGATATGAGGTAAAACCTGATAGTGCTGGGGTGCTCTCAGGAGCCTTGAACCAGGTTTCTGTCACAGCACAGACATCGATGTTCTCCATACTGAGAAGGGCCTCGAGTGTGTCCATTTTGAGATTTAGACTTCTGGCATTGAGCAGCATTACCCTTAGTTTTTTTCCTTTTTTGTGTTCTAGGGTGGTAGGTTTAGAATTTGAGCCTTGCCTAAAAAAGGCACTATGGGGGTGGCAAGAGCCTTTGCCAATATCCGGAATCCCTGGGGTGACAGGTGCAAGCCGTCCCTTGCGAAGCAGCGTGGCTTGTCCAGCATGTCATCCCAGGCAGACAGACATTGGATCCCCTTTGAATGACACCAGAGTTTAAGCCAATTGTTAAAGCTGATCATCTTATCTCTGTATTGTGGCATCATTCTTGGTGAAGGTAGGATACTGCTCAAGGTCAGGGTCATACCTGCCTGGGCTACATAATCAGAGAGCTCCTCAATGTCTCTTTTCATGTAGTCCAAGGAGGTACGTCACAGGTCGCTTACACCAGCGTGGACAATGACTGAGTCGTATTTGTACCTGCTGTTGAGAGACCTGAGTGCTTGCGTTATGTGGCGGATTCTAGCGCCCGACAGGCAGCTTACTGTGACCTTCTCCTTACTCAGTCTGGTGAGCGGGACGTCAGTGTGTCTGACTATGGAGTCACCAATGACTAGTGTGTCTGGCATTGTGTTTGGCCTTAAGGGCTGTGACTGTTTGACACTCTGACTGTGAGGTATATGTGTTGCAGGTGTTGTGTTCTGAGGTGGTGGTTGTTTGGGTGTCTGCTTTGGTGGCCTCTGCTGTTTTTGTAGATTTTTGATCAGAGCCTCCGAGTATGTCTTTGTGTGTTTATGTGTATGATTTGAGGTTGTGATGGTACTATGTGAGACTGGGTCTATAGTGTGTGTGGTAACCTTCTCCTCCTGACTGGTCTTGCCAGTCCTATGTTGAGAGAGCTCAGCCTCCAGTTTGGCCGTATAGTTGCATCTCTCGCATGTATTTGTGTTTTGTGGGAAGAGGAGAGGGTTGTCTGTGTACATGAGGCAATTGTAACATTGCCTCAATATTCCCAGGTTCACCAGCTGAGCAGGAGAGGACACTAGCAACTGATCCCTCGACATGCTAGAAGGAATAGACAAAAAAACTTTAAAAGAGATTCCGGGTGACTTGGGTGACCGAGAAATGGGGGTTTGCCTTTTTGGGGTACTATCTATGACAAGAGTGCCGTATCAAGGTAATAAGTACTGTAGGAGCAAGTGCTAGGTTTAACAGATAGAGAATAGTCTACTTGGAGTCAAGTAGAGATGATCTTTTTAGTTATAGGATACGCTGATTAGATCAGTAGTATAGTTCGAGGAAGGTAGTTTTAAGGGAAAATTTGAAGAGTGGACTTTAGGTAGCCCGAATAGTTTAAACCTGCTTAACCGGCGCTGCCCTAGTGTGCAACAGTGGCAACTCCGCGCTAAATCGTGCTAAAGCGCGCTAAAATGCGCTTTATAGCAGGGGGCTGGAAAAGACAGGAAATGACCCAAAATGGCCAATAGACTACAAGTTACTGCCTTAAACCACTCCTCTAAGGACAAACAGGCAGCTCAGTACTCCCCACTCTCACTGGTGAGTAAAGAAACTTCCCCCTGACCAAACAAGGAAAATGGAGAAACACAGGAACAAAGACAAAGTCCAGGGATCAGCAAAATCTGGTCTCTGGAACACTAGTTAGGAAAGTATGGAAAACAAGGATATTTTTTTTGTTTTTTTTCAAGTTTTTTTACAGAAAAGCAGAAAACACAATAAATGCTATGATTTTCGACTAAATGCTATCAAAAGCTAGTACACTTGAGTGTATTAGCCTGTAGTTTAACTTTTAGGCAAAACTTAAACTAGCAAGTGCAGTAAACAGTTTAACTTATAAACACAGTAAAAACAGTGCAAACTTTGATAAAACAAGCAGAAACAGTAGTCGAAAGGCACAAAAAGTCGAAAAAAGCCAAGAAAAATACTTAAAATCTGGAAAGGTAGTCTTTTCTGGTCTCTGTTGCTAGAGGAACACTGCTGGCCACCACGAGGAGCTGTGCTGAGTTCTCAATAGCTGGAAAATTGTCTACAGGCAGGCTGTAGGAAGCCCGAAGGGAGTTAGAAATTTAGACAACTCACACC
Source organism: Protopterus annectens (assembly GCF_019279795.1). Classification (NCBI taxonomy): domain Eukaryota; kingdom Metazoa; phylum Chordata; order Ceratodontiformes; family Protopteridae; genus Protopterus; species Protopterus annectens. Next base: position 614,011,260 of record NC_056747.1, read on the forward strand.
TTTTAAAATCAGTTTGTTATTGTGTTCATGCAAAGTTCTAGGGTCAAACACCTCACAAATCAATCAACACAAAAACTTTACTGCTTTTGTTTTCTTTTCATGGACAACTAGATCTGGTTTCCTTGCCTCTATTTTTTTGAACTGTTGATAATGGGTGATCCCATGTGATATAAAATTAATCATTTTCTATAATGCTTAGTGGCTCATGTTTCCAGTGTTTTTCAGCTACCTCAAGATTATAATGTTTGTACAATCTTCAATGCAACAGTCTTGTCACATTATTATGCCTTTCAGTATACAGTCCTTCTGCCGCTAGTATATCACAACCAGTAACAGGATGTGTGACTGTTTCCAATTCTGTTTTACAAAACCTGCATTTGTCTGTTTCTCCCACATGATCAATAGACTTTGTACCCTTTCGTCTTTTGGTTTAAATTCACCACTCCAGCCATTCCTGCATTTGATGCTGATCAACATGAGGTTGTTCCAATAGTTTTCGATACTTGCAACTATATTTATGCATTTTCCACCTTTCTCGCCTTTTCATCTGAGCCTTCATCTTATATTCTTTCTTTTATTTTTTGGGCACATTCAGTTGCTGCCTGAGTTTTATCTACTTCTGATTATTAAACTAAACTAAGCAGGAAAGTTATCTAAGACTTATTCTGCTCATGTTTCAAAACTTTCACTACATTTGGTTCTTGTGAGGTCAGTAGATATGTATGCAGTTCCACCATTGCAGATCTATACATGTAATCAATTTCAAGGAGGCCTATAGCTCCTTCAGAACAAGGAATATATAATCTTGGCATGCACTGATTTTTTATAAATCATTTGATGAGCATGAAGCATCCTTCTCGTTTTCCTGTCCAACCTATCCAACACCTTTTGGGGCCAGTCAAGTCACTCCAAAAACTAAGTTAGGACAGGAAAAGCAAATTGGTTTATAACACTGCTCCTAGAGCTCAATACTGGTTTCAGTATCAATTTTAGTCTTCTAAAATATTCTGTACGGAGTTTTACTCACATTTGTTAGTGTTTTATTACAGATCCTTCATCAGTTAGCAAATATTTATACATTCCCTCTTGCTCAACTTCTTTTATATCACATTCCTATTCCAAACTTCTGTTTTCTTGGTGTTGCAACTTTCCCACTTTAAAGGTTGCTTTTGCACATTTATCAATGCCAAATGACATTCTTATATGATAAGAAAAAGTTTTGAACACTTGAAGTTGTGCTTTCAGTTCCTCATCTGATGAACTATACAGTTTTAAATCATCCACAAAAAGAATATGAGAAGTCTTTACACACTTTTTTTTTTCTGGGAGCCAAACTCTAGCCATGACCTAATCTGGTAAGTAGACAACTTTATGGGCTAAGGGCAAGACAAAAGAGCAGTGGTGACAGAGTCACCCTGGAATATCCCCCTTTGAATTTTTAACCCTGAAATAATAATTTGCCCTTTATCATGGCTTAACTAAAAAAGTGGCTTGCCACTGTAATGTAATCAATCAGTGTAGGGTGTATCTTACACATTTTTAAGCACTCTTTTCCAGGAATGTGGGATACTGTCAAATGCTTTTTTGCAGTCTATCCATGCCTTACTTAGATTCTTCCCCTTTTTACACTTCTCCATTATGACTTTAACAACAAATGATACTTTGTTCCATATGACTTTCTTTTATTAGCCTTTTGTTCTCTTGCCATGATTGAGTTTTCTTCTAAATGACTATAAACTCTGTCGGCATCAATTCCAGTGTATAGTTTACATGTGGTTGGAAGGCAAGTTATTGATGTATAGTTTTTAAGGTAGTTTGCAGATTCACTCTTAAGTAGGAGCATTGTTTTTCCTACTTTTAGCCAGGTTGGTGGCTGTTCGGGGTGTGCATATAAATAGTTCTTACTCATGGCTAAATCTACGTGTAAAGATGTTAACACTTTTAATCAAAAGTTAGGTACTACATATGGGTCTGGGGTTTTCCAATTAGAGGCTTTTCTTAACTTTGTTTCAATCACTCTGGCTGTTACTTCATCTCATTTCATATCCTTTACCATTAAACTTCTTATTCTCTCTTTTACTTTTTCTGTCCATTCAGCATTTTTGTTATGTTCCACAGGATCTTCATAGATACTTCTCCAAATCATCCCCCTGGGCCTGGCCTAGCCTCATTGTGGGAATGTTTCTGTGTCTTGAGGATTCTACGCTGTCATTTTTTCCAGTCCTGGCACCCATGCGCCTACCAGGATTGGGCACTTTTTTATCCTGGGTTTTGTACACCCAGCTATCTTTTTCTATTTTTTAACCTACTTCTGTCCATGATATATGCTATGTGAATACAGTCTATATGTCAGTCTCATCTTGGTGAGAATTTGTAAAAAGCAGGGTCCACCTTGTGAAGGTACTCACCAAGACATGGGGATGAATTAAATTTCAGCAATACTTCTCTCTTTTGCTTGCTGACTTTATCATCTCTCCATTCGGCCCCACTTATCATCTCTCCATTCGGCCCCACTTATCATCTCTCCATTCGGCCCCACTTATCATCTCTCCATTCGGCCCCACTTATCATCTCTCCATTCGGCCCCACTTATCATCTCTCCATTCGGCCCCACTTATCATCTCTCCATTCGGCCCCACTTATCATCTCTCCATTCGCCCCACTTATCATCTCTCCATTCGCCCCACTTATCATCTCTCCATTCGCCCCACTTATCATCTCTCCATTCGGCCCCACTTATCATCTCTCCATTCGCCCCACTTATCATCTCTCCATTCGGCCCCACTTATCATCTCTCCATTCGGCCCCACTTATCATCTCTCCATTCGGCCCCACTTATCATCTCTCCATTCGGCCCCACTTATCATCTCTCCATTCGGCCCCACTTATCATCTCTCCATTCGGCCCCACTTATCATCTCTCCATTCGGCCCCACTTATCATCTCTCCATTCGGCCCCACTTTTCTCTCCATTCTGCCCCACTTATCTCTCCATTCTCATGCTGTAAGCTAGCTCATGGTAAATGAGATCTCGCATGACAGTGATGCAAAAAGCATTATGTGAGTTGGGATAAGTTAAAGCCTGGGAAAGCATTAAATGTACCACTGCTAATTAATGCCTGTGATAGCTTGCCCTAGAAACTGCACTGGATGGATTGTATCATGTAAAATATCTAGTTTTTCACTTAACTTTTCATTCTGCTCTTAAAAACATGCTCAACAAAACATATTTGATATATGTAGCTACTTGCCTAGCCTCTACTTCACTTTCAGGTCATACTTATGCAGGTTAAGTAATAGCCCTTGTCATCTTCAAGGGCGTTGCACAAATACATTCTGAATATTTTTATAACTGCTTGTGTTTTGACTTTACTTGCTCTTCTTTACCATAAATATATTCATGGTATTCCACATATGCAGGTAATACTGATAACACCCCTCTCTGTGTGATCATATATTTTTACCCATCTGCAAGTGGTCTAATTTACTGGGTAGCATTTATAGCTTCTGTATTAGGCAAAGTGCACAAGTCACTTTTGGCAGCTTGCAAGAAGATGGAGAGTCATAATCACCTCATTTCTCAGCAGTACAGACTTGCTCAACTAAGCAGCCAAGGTTTTCAGAGATGCAAATAAATGCAGCAGTCTGAGGGTATGACCTAAGCCTTTGAGCATCCCACTGAAAGGATTCCTGCACAGCATGACAAATCATAGGCATCTGTACTACGGAAGATCTAGGGGCCTGGATAGAAAGATGAAAAAAATAAGGTATGTACTCACCATAACATTCCATCTGTGTTGCTGCCTTTCATTTGCTCTTCGACCTATGGGTTCAGATCCAAGGATCAGATCCGACTCTGCCGAATACCAAAGCTCCAGGCTTCAACATCTGAGCTCCTCCCCTACCCATCATGTTCCTCTCTTCCAAATCCATCGGATCAAGTTTGCTGCACCACTGTATATCATGTAATCATACAAGCAGGAAGAAATCACCCAAAGACAACAGGGCAAGACAGAAAGGAATACTTCAGGAGCTCAAACAGTAAAACAGTATTTTTCCAAATATTTCCATTAGGTCTTTCCACATATATCCAAATAACCTTTTCATGAGGCACAACACGACAATAAGAAGCTTGACCTTTTATTAAACACACTGAACTAAAGAACAAAAACAATAAAACATCCAGTAACCGCTTTCACATTCTCTTAAATGCTTCATCAGACTGTTAAAAAAGCAAAGCCATTTCTACATTTAAATACCTTTGCTCTTACGTCATCAACCAGTCATTATTGTTCCTTACTTGATGACATCAGTGCTTAATTGATTAAAAAATTAACTAAAAAATTGCTGGCTGAAATTCATGTTCAAAACCTCTGTGATTCTTTATATTAAAAACAAATATTTAATTTATAATAGATACTTCAACCTCATGCAGCTTAAAATGATATATACAACACATCTCAAACTATATGTTCCACTATTTAAAAAAAAAAACACGTGCTTATGTATAAATGTATACTATAAAAATATAAAATATATCAAATATATATGTTGTTTATTAACAGATCCGTGAGCCATCCTGAATTCGTTTTGCTTTGCTCTTTCCACATATAGGGGGATGGAAGGTTGAAGAACAAATGAGAGGCAACAACACAGATGGAACATTGGTGAGTACATAACTTTTTTATGCTGAGTACATAACTTCGCTGTTCAACCTGTGGGATAGAGTCCCCAGCTACAGAAGAACTTGGGATGCCCTTAAAGGAGGATATTCTGGAGCACAGCAAAACCATAGGAAGCTTTACTACTGGAGATAATGTCTAGTTTGTAATGCAATATAAAGATATGATGGTTTGACCAAGTAGTGGCTGCACAAATTTCATCCATGGGAAGTTTTGACCAAAAGGCTGAAGAGATGGAAACAGACCTAGTAGAATAAGCTTTAATGTGACATGGCAAAGTGATTCCCCTTGTGGAGTAAGCTTAATGCAACTAGTAATCCAATGAGCCAGGGTAACCTTGGAAACTTGTTTACCCAACCTGGACTTAGAAGAGGAAATGAAAAGTTGATCAGACTTCCTAAGAATTTTGGTTTTATTCAAACAGAAATGAAGCAGTCTGTGTGTGTCCAACATATGTAGCTGATGCTCTCTCCTCTGTTTTGAAAATTAGGGAAGAAGAAGACAGGTAGGATGATAACTTTGTTTATGTTAGCCTCGGAAGCGATCTTAGGCAGAAAGGAAGGGTTAGTACACAAAGTAACCCTGTCTTTGTGAAAAGTCCGATACAGAGGTTTGCAAGACAAAGCATGGAATTCAGATACTCTTTTGGATGAAGTAATGGCCACTTTCCAGGTCAAAAGCTTTAAATCTACCTTAAATGAAGGCTCAAAAGGGGGCAAGCCTAAAGCCTATAAAACCAAGGTGAGATTCGGGGGCAACAGTTTCCTTGACAGGTACCCTTCTCCTGCGTCATACTTTTAAAAAGGCCTTGCACAATTTAAATGAGGCTAGAGAAAATAATTTTCCCCTATGTAAAAATTGGAAATGGCCACCAACTGCACTTTCACTGTGGAAAAGCTAGCTACATTATGAAATATATAAGCCAGAATATTCAACACAGCAAGAATCAGAGCTATAAAAGGGTCTAGACTGTTTTGATGAGCCCAAACGAAGAACCTCTTTCACTTACTATTGCGTAGTTTCCTCGTGGACGGTTTGTTTGTCGCAATCAAAATGTTTCTAACTGGGGAAGAAAGCCTGTGAGTTATAGCCATCATTGGAAGTGGAGTAACCAAGCGTTAGTTTCAAGTTCAGGAGATCCAGATAGGAGTGTCCTAGGGGATGGGACAACAGATCTGGAGAGGGATCCACAGTCCAAAGTGGACAGACCAGATGAGACCAAAGGAAGGAGAAACAAACTTGTTGGGGCCAAAAGGGAGCAATGAGGATCATTTGGCACTTTGACCTCTAAGCTTTTTGCAGAAATTTGGAATGAGCAGAAGAGAAGGCTAGGCATAAGGAAGACCGAGGGGCCAAGCATGGACTAGAATGCGTCTTGTGGTGACTGTCGCTGAGGAGGGATCAGGGCAAAAAACATGCTGCACTTGGTGTTGGAGGGAGACGCAAAAAGATTGCAACAAGGCTGACCCCATCTCTGGAAGATCATATTTGCCACTGAAGGATTCAGAAAACACTTGTGAGGCATCAGAATGATCCTGCCGAGCCTGTCCACCAGGATGTTCGACTTCCCCGGAATGTGCATTGCTATGAAAAAGCAGTTGGAGGAAATCGCCCATTGCCACAGCCTCATGTCCTCTGGTTCTTCCTTGCTTGTTGCTGTACCAGACCACTGACATGTTGTCAATTTGAATAGGAATAGTGAGGAATGAAGGGAATGCAATGCAAGATTCACCACTTGGAGGAAATCGCCCATTGCCACAGCCTCATGGCCTCTGGTTCCTCCTTGCTTGTTGATGTACCAGACCACTGCCATGTTGTCAATTTGAATAGCAATAGTTCCTGTGGGGAGAGAAGAATGAAGGGATTGCAATGCAAGAAGCATCACTCTCACCTCCAGAATGCTTATATGCAAGTTGCTCTCTAGGGGGAGGGACCATGTGCCTTGGATTACATGTCCCAGATAATGCCCCTACCCACCCAAACTGGGATGCATCCATGGTCACAGTGGCCTTGGGAGGAGGTAGAATGAACGGGCGGCCTTGAAGATCATCCATGGATTGCATCCACCACAGAAGTGTGTGTTTACAGGCTCGTGAAATTCTGATTGGGTAATTCAATGGGTAGTACAGGAGGGAACACTGGACTGCTAAGGTCTACTGAAGTATCCTTATTTGAAGGTGAGCTAATGATACCAGGGTGACTGTGGCTGCCATGGACCCAAAGGCCCTTAGGATAAGGCTTGTTGGGGGAGAAGGAATGTCCATTATCTGTATGACATGAGCCCTCAAGGTGGAAATTCTGTCTGAAGGAAAAGGGCCACAGGACGAATTCTGTCCAGACGAGCTCCGATGAAGTCTATGACTTGTACCATTTGAAGTCGGGACGTTTTCAGATTGATGGATGCCCAAGGTCGGGACTAGGTGGAACAGAAATTCTCTGTAGGGTTGCCACCTTTCGTTGTGGCTAAAACCAGAGTAAAGCCACACCCCTCGTATCACCAGTAACCCCTCCCATCCCACCCCCTCTCCTGTCCTCATTCCGCCCATTTTGTGACATCACAATGACATCACCCGACAGGGAACGCCATCTTTTTCCATTCCTGCTGCCTGCTTTCGGCTGATTTACTATGCTTTTCTGCAAAAAAGCATAGTAAATCAGCCAATTTACAAACTCCGATAGTCTGTTTCCTTTTTGAAACAGAATACTGGAGTTTGTACAGAGTTTTCCAGACTACCGGAGAATCAGTTTAATTTCCGGATAGTCCGGAAAAAAACGGAGGGGTGGCAACCCTAATTCTCTGGCTTCTAGGAGTCGATGCCTGGTGGGAGCAGTTAGGAGTCAATCTTCTAGGTATGGAAACATCTGGAATCCTTGCAGTCCAAGGTGAGCTGCCATGACTGTCATGCATTTGGTGAATACCCTGGAGGCTGTAGTGAGGGCAGCACTCTGAACTGATGACTGGCTCCTAGCCAGAAGAGAAGGAACCTTCTGGAGTGCTTGTTCATTCATCTTGATGTAATAGTATGCTTCCTGAAGGTCTATACAGCACGACCAGTCATCCTTCTGTAGGAAGGGCAGAATGGACTGTACCATGACCATACGGAACTTTGAACTGAAAACTGATTTGTTCAGAGTGGTAAGGTCCAGAATGGGCCTGAGTTCCTATCTTTTTTGGGCACTAAAAAGAATCTGGAGTAGATGCCTGATCTGAACTGGTCTGGGGAAACGCTTTGGAAGACTTTTTGAGAGCAGCTTCGAAATCTCTAATGCTGCAGCCTCCCTCTGATTGGATGGAACATTGGAGAGGGGTCTGCTTGGAGAGGGTTTCTGCAAAAAGGGTATGGAATAGCCTCTGGATATAATTTTTAACACCCAATGAACTTTTGTGATGGCTTCCTAGGCTGTTGGGTGTAAAGACAAACGTCTGAAGACTGCCTCCAGAGAAAAGCAAACGGGCAATCCCCCCAGGATCACTGACTGGGTCTGTCTGAGAAAGAATCCCAAGATCTTTTTCCATCCTTTTCACTTTGGAAGAGAATATCTCTGACTTATGGACTGAAAAGAGTCGATCCATCGAAAGATGTATTGGTAAAGGATGCTTTGTAGGGTTCTGAGAAATCACACAGCCACATCTAGACATGGCATCTGGTAGCAATGCCTGATCCAGCTGCCCATCAGGCTCCTTCTGCAGCATGAGAAATTAACCTTATGGAAATGTCAGAAATAGACTAAAAGGTGGCCAAGGTCTGTTCCTCGGCAGACATGGACCCTGGGACACAACTAGAGAGTTCCTCGACAAGTCCCTCTGTAGTCTGGTTACATTGTAGAAAAACAAGGTTGAACATTGGATTTCTGTATGTATAAAAGCAAATGCTATCATTTCTTTTATTTATCTGAAGAAGGGTCATCCCGAAAGCGCTTATCCTGTGATTTTAAGAATAAAGTTTTTAAAACGCTGCCAGCAGTGTTCAACCTTGTTTTTCTACAATTATTTTCGTTTTGCTCTGGTTGGACTTTAGCACCTTACTGTTTATTGGACATTTCAGCTTAGTCTGGTTACATGTGACAAATATTTCAGCGATTGCAATGCGAAAGTTGGTGGAGTGCAGTCCCACTTTCCAAACCAGTCCAAATCCCTAGACTGCTTGTTAGGGGGATGGACAGTGGAGCTCTGCAGGCCAGCATCTTTTTGGTGGTAGCTACCACCACCATGGCATTGGTGGTAAAACCCTTAATCCAATGGCATCAGTCAGAATAACACTAAGAATCTTATCAGGCCACTTAGGGATTGGTTCCACCGTGTCCAGTTCCTTCCATGCCCTGCGCGACACAAGGTCAATAAGGGGGTCCGCTGTGGGGGGGGGGGTACTTGAAGAAGATGGGCCTGACTGAAAAGCTTCCACAAACATTAATTCCTCTGGGTTAGGGTTTGGGGAAGACCAACCACCCTTCTGGCATAGGATTTTCATGATGTCTCCAAAAGAGACATCCTCCGGTGGTGATCTGAGGGACCCTTCCCCTTCGAGATCAGTGTCCTCGGTGAGGATTCCATAGAGGAATTCAAGTGTCTCCATTGGCACTGGTACTTCTGAGGAACCTCCTTGGTGGGGTGCTCCTGGGAGGTATCATTAGACTCCAGGTGTTCCAAAAGGGAAGTAGTCTGGAATTCTTTCTGGGCAGGCTGTCCCAGAGGAGACAAAGTAGATGGCTCAGGAATAAAGGCTGCTGTAGGCAGGCCGTGCTCTGAAGCAGGTAGATCAAGTCTCTTCTGGGTGCAAAGAGAACCCTCTCCACCACCTCAAATGCTAAGGGAGATCGAATCACCAAGGGTATCTCGGCTGGAACTGAAGCTGTCGATGGGGAAGCCCCATGAATCCCAACTGCCCCTGGATGTGAGTGAGGAGTAGGAGCAGAGCTATCAAATGCCGAGGCCCCAAGGGGAAGAGACAGCTCCAAAAACTTCGTAGCTGACGTCAACCCCTCTCAACTGACGCTGAAGCTATGGCTCTGAGAGTCGCTCTGCTCTGAAACTGTTGGAGCTAGGCGAGTCATGGAGACCGAAGTCGAGGTAACCGTACCCGTCAGCTCCGATGACTCAACTCCAGGAAAGCTCAGATCCAATAACTCCAAAACTGAGGGTAGGATCACAGAAGGAGAAATAGCAGTAAAGGCCGGAATACTGCTCGTGGAACTGGGTAGGGGGGGAGCTGGCAAGATCCCCATCTGGATTTGTGCCTTGAGAAACTTAACCATCATGCTGTCAACCTCCGCTTCAGAAATGTGTTAGAGGACCTAACGGTGGAGGCAATAGAAGCAGACCTAGAACCGGGTCTGCTTGGTTATAGGAGCAGGGACTTGCGTCTGGATGTCACCAGCTCCAGGGAGAAACTTCAGCTCCGATGCTGAGGAGAGTCCTGGATGAATATAGGAGGTGAGATGGTCAGCTCCGGTGGTCTGGATGTCTTGGTAGGAGGTTCCCCTGATTGACAGGACCTACTGCAGGATCTCTTGCAGTCTTTTTGCTTTTTGGCAGGGGTTTGAGCCCCTGAAGTGGAAGCTGTGGTAGAAAACGCTGAACTGGGTAGAAGGCCTTTTAAGATCAACTTATTTCTTCTGTCAATAAGTGCATACTGTTTGAGCCTGGCACAAATGGTGCAAGATGAGTCCAAGTGGGCAGCACCAAGGCACACCACGCACTCAGAGTTAGCATCTGATAGTGGGATTTTATGCCCACAAGTTACACACTTCTTGAAACTTGAAGGCTTGCGATCTGGCATAGTTATAGACAAAAACTAACCTGTGGGTCACACACACAACAATAAACAAAATATTAAGGCTCTTACTGAAAAACTTTATAGAAATCTAAGAGATGATTCTTTATATATATATATATATATATATATATATATATATATATATATATATATGTATATAGAGATATATATATATATATATATATATATATACACACACACATATATATTACAGTTAGAAATGGGGTAGAGAAGGGAAAGGGAATGTCACAAGAAGGACTACACAAAATTACGAGGTTCTAGGACAAGACGGAGAACTATAAGAGAGCTAACACTAAGAATATTCAAGGAGAACAGATAGAGACAGCACAAAAAATGATTGACTAAACTCACAGGAAAACCCCGAGGAGCTCAGACAATAAGACATCCGATGCTGAATGAAGCCTGACAAACAAGATCTGAGGGATTTGGAGGAGAGTAGCATTATGGGTAGGGGAAGATGTCGGAACCTGGAGCTTTGGTATGCCTCAGACTTGGATCCGATCCTCGGATCCAAATCCACAGGCAGAAGAGCAAATGAAGGCATCGTCATCAGATCATAGAGTTTGTTTTGTACTGAAATCATTCTCAAGCCTTTGTGGGTACGTTCATGTGGCAGACCTGCTGTTTACTAAATGCCACCAAGATGAAACTGATTACACTGACATATATATCATGAAAAAAAAGGTAAAAAGGAAGAGCTGGGTGCACTCATCCCAGGATAAAAAAGTGCCCAGCCCTGGCAAAGACACTAGGCCCAGGGCTGGTAGAGTGACTAATGCAGTATCCTCTAAGAATAGAAGAGATCTTGCTGCTGTGTTAGACCCTGATTCAATGGAGGGCCCCACTGTAGCAATAAAAAATACAGTCCACTAAAAGTTAAAAAAAAAAAAAAAAAACACTGACCAGCCAGACCAGGTGCCTAAAAATGGAGAAATGGGTATTTGAGGACAAAAAAGAAATTATGTTTTGTTTCCTCTATGCAAGTAATCCAGAGTTCCCAAAAAGGGGTTACACTGGAGCAGCAAGGGAAAAATACAGGAGAGAGAAAAAATCAATGAAAGAAAAAAAAAAGGCAAACATTATAGATGACAATTTAAGGTCACTGATCGAATAAAAACAAAAGGATATGAAGGATATTTTATGCTCAACTCCTGAGAGACTTGCTTGGCTACAAACATCTGCATTACAAGCTGAAGCTAAGTGAAACTGCAAGTACAAACTTGCAGTTTTAAAAGTACTGTATTTTCATTTTTTCGGTTTCCTAATTGTGTGTTTCTGAACAGTGTGCTGTGTGTCTCAAGTTAGTTCCCCATCCTCCCTCCCTGTTACTGTGTTGGTGGCTCTGAAACTGCCCGCCCCTCCTGTAAGTCTGTATTAGAACACTCCTCCTGAGTCCATCTCATTTGCTCACTTAACAGAGTACAGTTAGATCATATTCTGAGTCTAGTGTTCACTCGACTTAATACAGAGAGAAGATTTGAGAAGGCCAGCCCACTTAGGTTCTTCCTTCCTCTCTTCTTGCACTTAAAAAAAAAAAAAAAAAAAATGTTTGCACATTATTCATTTGCTTTTACTGTATTTGTGTTTCCTCCTACTTTATTTTGCTTTTCTTAAAAGTACTCAGTTTTATTTCTTCTGCTGCATTTATTACTGCTTGGTCGTAGCCTGATTACATTGTAACTGTTATTCTAAGTCTTTTGGTTTAAGCACTTGGGCTTCATACAGGCTGTTTTACATTAAGAAGGTTTGCGGTCTACACTGTTGTGGCAAGACAGGTAGCTTACATCCTTCTAAGTTGGGAATTGCTGATTGAAGGCCCAGTGTCTGCTATTCTAAAAGTGTTTTAGTTCTGGCTTAAGCACTTGGTCTTCAGGCCAGTTATTCTACATTAAGACGGTTTGTGGTCTGCACTCTTGTGGGAGGAGAGGCTGGATTCTGCACTTCTGGGAATTTCTGGTCACAGGCTTATTGTGACTGCTTATTTGAACTGTTTCTTTCTGAAAACGGTGCACCTTGTTGCTATATCATAGACCAGATTCAGGCCTGCTGAATCTAGCTTTGCTTGTATAACTTGAGCACTGATTCAGGCCATCTTTTTTTGGAGAAGGTTCCCCTGCACCCTAGTAAGCAGGGGTGTGCAGTTAGAACTTGTCTGTTTGAAGACTGCTGGAATAGGGCTCAGTTTTGAGCTTTTTTTTCTGGTTAATTGGGTAACTTGTTTAAGTCAGTTTTGTTCGTTTTCTATTGTTTTGTATATGTATATATATATATATATATCTGTATATATATATATATATATATATATATATATATATATATATATATATATATATATATATATATATATATATATATATATATATATATATATATATATATATATATATATATATATATATATATATATATATATATATATACACATATATATATATATATATATGTATATAGATATATAGGTTCACTTTATAACATCGAAATACTGAAATGTCGAATTTCAGTATCTCGAAGCTATAAAGTCGAATGTTAGAAATAGCGAACGTTCATAATCGCGAATTTCACATATCTCAAATATATGTCGAATTCACGGTTATGAAGTTGCGCTACGTAATGTCCGGGTTTGTGTTTTGGTGGTGCGCGGTGCCGAGTGCGGATGTAGGTGTTATGTGAGGTAAGTGAGTGTTTTGTAAGGGTTTTGAGTGGGAGTTAGAGTGTGTGTGAGGGATTGGAGAATGTGCGTGTGTGAGTGAGCTTTTGTGTTGTGTTTGTGCGATCATGGAGTTAGTATATATAAGTGGGGGGGGGGGCTTGGCCCCCTGCTTATGTGTGTGTGAGTTGTGTATGTGTGTTTTTTTTTTGTTTATGTTGTGATGTGGGTGTTGTGTTGTATGTTTAGTGTAGTGTGTGCAGTGTTTTCGGTTATGTGGTTTCGCATTTTTTGTTTGTCGGTGTTTTGTGGATTCGGTTTTATAGTCTCGAGATACTGAAATTCGATATTTCAGCATTTCGAGGTTATAAAGTGAATCCATATATATATGTATATAAAATTGCACTTTATTCATCTGCTTTAACTGTATTTGTGTTTCTTCCTACTTTATTACTGGGGGCATTGATTACAACTCTGATCTGCAATATATAACAATAAGTATCCTTTTCTGTGCTATTAAATTAGAAGTTATGTACTCACCATAACGTTCCATCTGAGTAGGTAGTTCATTTGTCTGCAACCTGTGGGTTACGGATCCGATATCGGATCCGAGCCGGCAACTTGTTTCAAGCTAATGGATCCGAGCTCCTAGCCCCTCCCTTCACCCATAATCCCCTGCTAACCCCTCCATGACCTCAGATCGAGTTTGCCTCTCCATATATATCCAACAAAGGATATCTAAAAAAAATACTAATAGATCCAAGAAGGTCAGGGGGAAGGAGGGGGGGATGGTTGCAGACAAATGAACTACCTACTCAGATGGAACGTTATGGTGAGTACATAACTTCTAAATCTGAAGTAGGAATGTTCATTTGTCTGCAACCTGTGGGACAGAGTCCCCAGCTACCTGCACCCTGGGTGGACATCATGGAAGGATATTACGAAGCACCGCAGAGCCAAAGGATGCTCTCCCTCTATAAAGCAGGTCTAGCTTGTAGTGGTTGATAAAGGTATGAGATGAAGCCCAAGTGGCTGCAGAACAAATATCATCCAAGGGAACTCTAGACTTGAAAGCCGCAGAAGTAGAAATGGAGCGAGTGGAATGAGCACGAACTCCTTCTGGTGCGGGCCTAACCGAGGCTTGATAAGCTAGCAGGATACATTGGGAAATCCAGCGAGATAAAGATACTTTAGAGATAGCTTTCCCCAAATTAAATTTGGCAAAAGAAACGAACAGCTGGTCAGATTGTCTATGGCCAGCCGTCCTATGGGTATAAAAACGAAGCTGCCTATGAACATCCAATGAGTGCAGCTTGTATTCACCCTTATTTTGATATTTAGGGAAGAAAACCGGTAAATTAATGGATTGGTTTATGTTGGTTTCTGATGCTATCTTGGGAAGAAAGGAGGGATTGATCCTGAGGTACACTATCAGGATGAAAGATCAGATACGGAGGTTTTACAGAAAGAGCCTGAAGTTCCGACACTCTTTTCGCAGAAGTAATGGCTACAAGGAATGCCGTTTTCCATGACAAGAATTTGAGGTCCACTGTAGCAGCGGGTTCAAAGGGTGGAGCAGTCAAGGCTTGAAGAACTAAAGTAAGATCCCATGGGGTACGGCTTTTTACAGGAGGTCTAAGTAAAAAGGTACCCTTGAGAAAGGTTTTACACAATTTGGCTGACATCAAGGGTCCTGTATCATGTCCCACATGATAATGAGAAATGGCTGCCAATTGCACTTTGACAGTTGAACAACTAGCACCTTCTTGAAAGAGTTCAGTTAGGAAATCTAAAATGGATGTGAGAGGGGCCGTAAAGGGATCTAGCTCTCGGCGCTCCGCCCAGATGGAAAAACGTTTCCATTTGCTGTGATATACCTTCCTGGTGGAGGGCTTATGTGCTGCCACGAGGATGGCTTTGACTTATAGGTTCATAGGTTAGTACTAGGCTAACTGCTCTTGCGAGCCATTTTAAGCCTAGCCAGTTATCCCCTGTGAGATTCAAACCCTGTATCTTGTGTTTGTAAGGCAAACACCTTAACCAAAAGAGATACCGGGAGTCCTAACTAGGAGTGGAACTGGAGCAACCAAGCTGTCAGTTTCAGATTGTCCAGGTTTGGAGTTGGCAAGTCCAATGGATGGGAGATGAGATCCGGGATGGGATCTAGAATCCAAGGGTGATTCACAAGGTGAGACCACAGGTAAGGGAACCAAATTTGTCGAGGCCAGAATGGGGCAATGAGAATCATTTTGCTCCCCAATCGCGAGGCTTTCTGTAACAGTTGCAACATCATTGGAAGAGGAGGATAGGCATAGAGTAGACCGGGTGGCCAAGCATGCACCAGAGCGTCTCTTGGGGATTCCCCTGGCGGGGGGATTAGAGCGAAGAAATTGTCGCATTTGGCGTTTGATGGAGATGCAAAAAGATCGCAGCAGGGTTGCCCCCATGTTGCGAATATCTGCTTCGCTACTAGAGGATTGAGACACCACTCGTAGGGGGTAAGAAGGGTGCGGCTGAGCTTGTCCGCTAGGATGTTGGTCCTCCCCGGAATGTGCGTTGCAATCAGAAAGCGGTTGGTGGAGATCGCCCATTCCCACACTCTCATGGCTTCGCGGCAAAGAGGATAAGATCTGGTTCCCCCCTGTTTGTTGATATACCAGACCACTGACATGTTGTCTGAGTGAATTGCAATCGTTCCTGCGGGAAGGAAGCTCTGAAGTGCTTGCAACGCTAACAGCACCGCTCTCATCTCCAGAACGTTGATATGCAGGGAGGTCTCTGTATCATTCCACGTGCCTTGGACTGTCCTGCCTGAGTAATGCCCCCCCCCACCCGAGGCGGGAAGCGTCCGTGGTCACTGTGGCGATGGGGGGAGAGGTGCAGAAGGGTCGGCCCGTATGGAAGTTTGATGCTTGGAGCCACCATAGTAACGCCCTTCTGCAAGCCTTGCTGATAGCAATGGGATGGTGGAGAGGGAGTGATAGGAAGGACCATTGCACTAACAGAGTCCATTGTAGGACTCGCATGTTCAAGCGGGCGCATGGAAGGAGTGTAATCGCTGCTGCCATAGAGACTAGTGCCCTCAGGATCAATTCTGCTGGTGAAGCCTCTGAAAGAAGGATAGCCCGCACATGGAGTTGAAGATTTCTGATTCTCTCCGCAGTTAGGAAGGCTCGCAAATCTCTGGTGTTTATTCTGGCACCTATAAATTCTATGATCTGTGTTGGAGCCAGTAGGGATTTGCCGACATTGATAGTAATACCTAGTTGTGGGGCTAGATGGAGAAAGAAGTCTCTGGCTGTGCAAAGTAGATGCCTTGTTGGTGCGGTCAGGAGCCAGTCGTCCAGGTACGGGAAGACCTGAATTCCCTGGAGTCTCAGGTGGGCCGCAATCACTGCTAACACTTTGGTGAACACCCGGGGGGCTGTGGTGAGGCCAAAGGGAAGGACCCTGAACTGGTAGTGACTGGCTCCCAGCGAGCGAAGGAACCTCCTGGATCGTTTGTCCATTAAGATGTGGTAATACGCATCCTTGAGGTCTATAGAGCACATCCAATCGTTCTCCCTCAGAAGGGGAGGATAGATTGAAGAGTGACCATTCGAATTTTTCCTTGGTTACTGACAGGTTCAAGCGGGAAAGGTCTAGGATGGGTCTCAGATCCCCGTCTTTTTTGGCACCAAAAAGAACCTGGAGTAGAACCCTAATCCAAGCTGGTCTTGGGGGACGGGCTGGATGGCTCTTTTTCTTAGCAGCTGCTGTATTTCTGCGGCCTCCCTGTGATCGGGTGGTACATCGGGGAGGTTCTTGGATTGGGGGACATGGAGAATTGGTATCTTGTACCCTCTGGATATGATGCGAAGCACCCAGCGGTCTGTTGTGATGGACTCCCATGCCGCTAGATGCTCAAAGGCCCCGACTGCCTCCAGAGTGGAGCAGCCGGGCAACCCCTCAGGGTTGCTGCGCGGGCCGATCAGAGAAAGGTTCTCTGGACCCGAAATTTCTCGGAACCCCTCTGCCCCTAGGGCGACGTCCTCCCTGTCCACTTCTGCCATGGTAGGACTGGTTGTCCGGAGCTGGTTGGGAATGTTGTGATTTTCGGAACCACATCTTCTTCTGACCCTTTTGGTTCCTTGAAAAGGACCGCTGGGGAGTAGAGAAGCGGACTCCGACGGCAGACGTCTTCCCGTCCTTCTCGCTCTGGACAAGCGTTTCTCGAACTGTTTTGCCAAAAAGGGCAGAACCATCGAAGGGGGCGTTCGCGAAGGATGCTTTAAAGGGCTCCGTAGTGTCGCAATGACGGAGCCAGGCCTGACGTCTCATGACTAGGCCTGCTCCGCTGGCCCTAGCGGCTCCCTCTGTGGCGTGGGACAATAGCCGCATAGAGGTGTTAGAAATAGATCTTAGAGTGGCCATTCGGGTGGAGTATAAATGTTTATCCTCCTCCGACATGGACTCAGGGGGGGATGCAGCGTATTCTTGGATAAGATCTCGCTGCATCCTGATGACATGTGCCATATAGTTCAGAGACCTTACAGAGAAGGTCGCTGAACTAAAGACTCACTTCCCTAAGCGATCCATCAAACGAGACTCTTTGCTCGGTGGATGGACTGAGGGACTCTCCCGAGCTAATTCCCTCTTTGTGGCTGTCGCCGTCAACATGGCATCTACAGGGGGGCCCTTACTCCAATGAGACCGGTCAGAGGGGGGGGCTAATAATCCTATCCGGCCGTTTGGGTATTGGCTCCACGGTGTCCGGATCCTTCCATGCCCTGGTGGTAATAAGGTCCACCAGGGGATCGGCTGGAGGGGACACCCAGGAGGTAGATGGGCCTGCCTCGAATGCCTCCAGAAACACGGACTCGTCAGATGAAGATTTGGGGGCAGACCACCCACCTCTGATTCTTAGCATCTCCATGATGTCTCCAAGGAGACATCCTCAGGGGGTGATCTTGGGGAGCCTTCCCCTTCCTCCAAGTCCGTGTCTTCGGTTAAGGACTCAGGGGAGTCCACATGCCTCCTTTTGCACTTATGCTTGCGGGGAGCTTCCTCGGGGGGACTGTCCGAGGAGCCCTCGCCAGCGACATCTTGTTCCAATGGAACTATCTGTGACATCGAAGCAGGCTGTCCCTTTGGCCGGGTGATGGAAGCCTGGCCCAGCAGAGAGGGAGTGCAGGGAGGAGTTGATGCAAGGGCCGGGGGACCGGATGCTCTCAACAGAGCCCTCTCCACAACATCGAATGCCGAGGGAGAGCCACTCTCCAATGGATCCGAAAGTCGGCTCCCACTCGGATCCGATGAAGGGATCGGAGCCGGCGCCGAGACCGTCGGATCCGAGGGACCAGTGTGCTCCGACCTGGACGGAGCCAAAGGCACACTGAATCCCCCGGATCCGAAGCTCGGACCACGGCTCCGAGAGGTCGGATCCGACAGACTCGAGGGTAGGGTCGGATCCGAAGCACACAGTACTGTCAGCGCCGACCCACCCCCGGCTCCAAGGCTGCTTGGCTCCGAGCGCTCCGAACCCGGGTAGCGTGTCGGAGAAGGAGCAATTGGGTGGAAAAAAGGTGTCGAGCTCCCCCCCTGAGGGGGGGGGGGGCAAGAGCACTCCCATCTGCAGCTGGGCCTGGATGAACCTTCGCATCATCCGGTCCAAGTCTGCATCAGATAAACTAAATGTGGATCTCGAAGAGGCCACCGAGGCAGGCCTGGAGTGCCGCCTCGATGACCTCGACGGAGATCGGGTCTCCTCCTCCTCGGGCCCCGGGGAGAAAGAAGGGGATCGGAGCCGAGGAGGAGGAGACCTAGAAGCAATGGAGGGAGAAGCCCGCTTAGCTGGCGGGGCCGAAACGGAGGTCTCGGCCCGCCGCTTTTGGTGCTTCTCCCTCAGTTTCTCCCTCCTGGCCTCCCTGTCCTCCGACACTTTGGTGGGAGTTTGAGTCCCAGTCAGAGGCAGGGGGGCAGGAGTGGCAACCATCACAGGCTGTGATGGAGCCACAGGAGTGGTAGAGGAAGCGGAGGCCGAAGCCGAATCCGGGGGTAGAAGTCCCGCCAGGACCAGCTTCGACCTCCGCTCTTTCAGTGCCCTGGGGTTGAACGCTGCACAGATAGTACAGCCCGAGGTGAGGTGTTCAACCCCAAGGCACCAAACGCACTGAGTGTGGCCATCAGCCGGGGAGAGCTTATGGCCACACTCGGTACATTTCGAAAATATGGCTTTTGGGGCCTCAGCCATTCCCTTGCCCCAAAAGCACACCACAAACACTCACACACTAGCGACCAGCGAAGGGAGGGTATTAAATAAACAAAAAATAGGGAACCTAACTCAGACACACTTAATAAAAGTTAATTTAAACAAAAAAGCAGTTTTCTGAAGAAAAAAGTTAAGTTTTTGTCACTTATCTGGAGCTCAAGAAAAAGGATCCTGCCATCACAAGCGCGGCAAACTAGATCTGGGGTCATGGAGGGGTTAGCAGGGGATTATGGGTGAAGGGAGGGGCTAGTTGCTCGGATCCATTAGCTTGAAACAAGTTGCCGGCTCGGATCCGATATCGGATCCGTAACCCACAGGTTGCAGACAAATGAACATTCCTACTTCAGATCTGTTCTTTTGAGTGTATCTGCTTTATTTTCTGAAAAAAAAAAAAAACAACAAATATATATATATATATATATAGATAGATATATATATATATATACTTGTTTCCCGCCTTTCTAAGCTAGTATAGTCCAGTTTTTAGGTTACTGCTGAATTCAGGGCTGTATTACAAATCTCTGTATTTGCCCATACCTTACTTGAATAGAAGGAAGTTTCCCTCTTCACCTGTGAGAGAGGGGAGCTTTGAGCAGCCTATCTGTCCCTGGAGGAGTGGTTTCAGACCAGACATTAGTAGTTTATTGGCTATTTTGGGCTAATTTCTCTCTCTCTTATTTCCCCTGCTATAAATACCGAATTTGCCTGGTTTTGCGCGCCGGGGAGTGCCGGTTAGCTAGGGTAAAACTATTCCCGGCTCCACAAAGTCTCCTCTTCAATTTTTCCATTGGAACTAGACAAACTTTCAACTTAAGCACTCAAGCCATTCATTTTCTCAGCCCTGCACTTGCTCAAAACTTATAGCAAGCACTTATAAATCCTAGCACTAGACCCCTCCTATACTGTACAGAAGGACAAGGCTCTCTATTCGACCTTACCAGCCATCCAGTGAAACACTTCACTGTACCTATCCAGGCTTGTCCAAAGGGCAGTTTCAGGTGTACTCTCCAGTCCAACTGGTGAATCTGGGCATTTTGGGGCAATGTTAAAACTGCCTCATGTACACAGACAACCCCCCTCCTCCTACCACCAAACACTAATACATGCGAGAGATGCAGTTATACAGCCAAACTAGAGGCTACACTCTCTCAACCCAAGACTGGATCAGACAATCAAGAGAAGAAGGGAAATACTTGCATCACACCAGCAGTCTTACATAGATCCATTAAACCAGCAACGGCAAAAACGCACATAAATACATGAAAACATACTCGGAGACTCTAAATAAAAATAGTACAGTTTTGCACCTACCATAAATGTAGATGTTCGAGTGTATACACTGCTGCAGTCATCACACTTGGGTTATCCTGCCGTCAGGCGGTCCCCGCAGTCGGCCCGAGTTCCAAAGTCTTGGTCCGGCATCGGTTGCTGTCGCTTCTTCCCTGACGTCAGTGCGCCAGGGGTATATAAAATGCAGCCGACGCCATTTTCTTCAGTTTTTCTTGCCCCAGATGTCAGGTGCCCCCAGAAAGGTAGGCAATGTAAATTGCTAATAAAACATTCATAAGAAAAGCAATCAAATACTTTATGTTACCAGCAAATACTTCCCATAGGCAGCAAAGGGTAGAATACCAGGGTAAGTAACAGGAAGTAAGACTGGAAGGAGGGAGGGTAACCTGGACTGCAGCAGTGTATACACTCCAACATCTACATTTACGGTAGGTACAAAACTGTACTATGTTCATCGTGTTACACTGCTGCAGTCATCACACTTGGGTAGAATCCTAAAGCAGTGGTAGGGTGGCTGGTTCTATAAGGCATTAGTGGGTGGCTATAAGGCCCTGCAGAACTGCAGTGGCAAAGCCAGCTCTGGATTTAGAGTAAAGAGGCAGATGGTAATGCTTAGTGAAGGTATGTACAGAACTCCAAGTTGCTGCTTCCAAAATGTCCTTGGTAGGTATTCCTCTGAGGTAGGCAGTTGAAGCGGCTGTTGCCCTGGTGGAATGAGACCTAATGTTGTTAGGTGCAGTTTTCCCATGATGTGTATAGCAGAAATGTATGCAAATAGTCTATCCATTTTGAAAAAGTCTGTTTTGAAATGGCTTTTCCCTGTGTTCCTGCAGCATATGATACAAACAATTGCTCAGTTTTTCTGAAAGCTTTAGTTTTGTCCAAGTAGAAGCATAACTGCCTGTGTATGTCCAAGGAATGCAGTAGTCTCTCCCCTTTATTCTGTGGATTTGGATAAAAAGTTGGTAAGTGAATAGTTTGGTTTAGAGCCACACTTGATACCACCTTTGGCATAAAAGTAGGGTTTGTTCTTAAAGACACCCTGTCTTGCTGGAATATGATTGAAGGTTCCACTGCCATTAGTACCTGTAATTCTGAAATTCTTCATGCTGAGGTTATTGCCAGGAGCAGAGCAGTTTTCCAAGAGACATATTTTAAGTCTGCTGAGTTAGCTGGCTCAAAAGGAGGTAAAGTTAATTTCTCCAAGACAAAGTTGAGGTCCCAAGTTGGAGTTGGTGCTCTCCGGGGCGGTCTTATGTTTTTAGCCCCTCTGAGGTACTGTTTTACCAAAGGATGTGAAAAAATTGGTGGTTATGTGTTGTAATTAGCAGAGATGGCAGAGGCATGGATCTTAATGGATGAAAAGGAGAGGCCCTTGTCCAGCATCTCAGTCAAGTATTGTAGTATCTGAGGAATATTTGGGACAAGAGGGTCAAGGTTGTGAACCTGGGTTCCAGGCACAGAATCTCTTCCATTTATCCGAATAGGCTTTCCTGGTACTAGGCCTTCTGGCCTCCAGAATGACATCCATAACAGCTTAGAAGAGAGGCATTGTTTGCTTGACTAAAGAATTTGCCATGCAGCCAGGTTTAAAGTCTTGAGCTGGCCATGCAGGATCGGATTGTTTTGCTGAGTGAGAAGTTGTGAGATCTGAGGCAAAATCCATGGTGGTCCTTGTGCTAAGTTCTTTAAGATTGGGTACCAGTGCTGGCGTGGCCAGTCTGGGGCAATTAGGATAATCTTTGGCCTTTCTTGTCTGGCTTTTATGAGTACCTTTGAAAGGAGAGGCAGTGGAGGGAAAGCGTATACTTGTAGGTTTTTCCAGCTGAATGAGAGGGCATCCACTTTCCATGCTTGTGGGTGGTAAGTCCTTGTGCAGAATTTCTGTAGCTGGCAATTCATTGTGGATGCGAACAGATCTATGTCCGGGCTCCACCATTTGTGTGCTATACTGAATATTTGTGGATTTAATTTCCACTCGTGCGGATCCATGATGTTTCTGCTTAAGTCGTCTGCCAGTGTGTTTTTCTTTCCTGGCAGGAATTGTGCTTGCAGATGAACTTGAAAGGTTATAGCTGTGTTCCACAAGGTCATGGCTTGTCTGCAGAGGGGATATGAATTAGTGCCCCCTTGCTTGTTTATGTACCACATAACTGTGGTGTTGTCTGCCCTTAGAAGAAGTTGTCCTGAATGCAGAAGGTCCTTGAAAGCTATAAGGGCATTTTGTACAGCTAGCATCTCTTTTTGATTGATGTGAAGATGCCTTTGTTCTGCATTCCACTTACCCTGAATACATTTTCCTGCCATGTGTGCTTCCCAGATGTAATCCGAAGCATCTGTTGTCAGTGTTTGCGTGGCTGTGGGTTGAGTGAAAGGCTGTCCCTTGTTGAGGTGACAGGCTTGAGCCCACCATCGAAACTCCTGTTGAAGGCAAGGAATAAGTGGTATTACTGTTTCCAAACTGTGACAGTGTTGAGACCAGACACTCTTTAGGTACCATTGTAGTTTCCTCATATGCAGTTTTGCATATGGAATTAGTAGTATGCAAGATGCCATGTAACCCAAGGCCTGCAGAATTTTTCTTGCAGGGAGTTGAGTCTTTGTTGCCATTAATTGGAAATATTGAGTCAGTTGTCCTTGCTTGTCTGGCGTGAGATAAGCCATCTGGGCCGTTGTATTTAAGCTGGCATCCAGGAATATTATCTCTTGTGAGGGCACTAGTTTTGATTTATTTTCATTTACTGTGTACCTTAGGCAAATTAGCAGTCTTTTTACAAACGCCAGATGCTTTAGAAGAATGTCTTTGCTTTCTGCTTGAATTAGGCAGTCATCCAAATATGGGTAAATTTGAATTCTTTTTTGTCTGCAAAATGCAATTACTGGTGCCAGGCATTTTGAAAAGACCCTAGGCGCAGTAGATAAGCCAAAGGGCAGTGCAGAGAATTGGTAGTGCATTGAACCTGCTAAGAATCTGAGGTATCTTCTGCAATTTTGTCTGATAGGGACATGCAGGTATGCCTCCTTGAGGTCCAAAGTTACGAGCCAAGCTTTCTTGCCCAGCATGGGAAGAAACTGCTGTAGTGTCAACATTTTGAATTTTGGAACATCCAGGTAAGTATTTAGAGAAGAAAGATCAAGAATGGGCCTCCAGGCATTGTCCTTTCTGGGAACCAGAAAGAGTCTTGAGTAAAATCCTTGTCCTTGCTCTTGTATTGGTACCTCTTGAATAGCTCTCATGTCCATGAGTGCTGTAATTTGCCTTTGAGCCTCTGCCCATTGATTTGGTGGCAGATTTGGCATTCCTTTTAACCTTGGCAGAGTGTGAAAGTGGAACCTGTAACCTTGAGACACAATATTGAGAACCCATTTGTCTTTGGTGATTAATTGCCAATTGTGACTGAAAAGTGTCAGTTTCCCCCCAAGGGGGCTGCCAAGAGAGATGTTTGGCAGCTGTAGTGGGAAGTCATTGGGTCTGCTTTTTATAAGGTTGAGGCCTGTCTTCCCCTTCTTTCTGGGTTGAAGTACCCCATTGTCAAGGCCTGTAAGTACCTTGTGGTTGACCTCTGCTTCTTGGACGTCTGTATCTGCCCCTTTGAGGTCTGTCTGAAACTGGAAAGGACCAATTCTTTGCTGGCCAATTTCTGCTAAATCGAGGAGGCTGAACCTGTAAGAAATCCTTCACAGTTTGCTAAGATTTTGCTTTATCCTCCATTTTCTTTAATACCTCTTCTTCCTCAACTCCAAATAAAACATCATGCTGCAAGGGTGCATCCAATAAATTTGCTTTAACATGATCTGGTAAGGTCTGTTCTTTTAACCAAGCAAGCCTTCTAATGACGGACCCTGTAACTGCTGCTCTACAGGAGGCCTCTAAGGAATCAAAACCACATTGCAAAGTATGTTTTCCCACTTGTTCAGCTGCATGCAATAAATCCTGCATTTCCTTATAGTTTGAAAGATCTGAATTTGGAAGCATTTTTTGTTTCAACTGAGACGTCAAATATTGCTGATATTTATGCATGTGAAACTGGCAATTTAGTGCTCTCATTGCTAAAGTTGCAGATGTGTATACTTTCTTTCCCCATCTGTCTAATGCCCTGGAATCTCTATCAGAGGGGACTGGATTTTTTGCTGTAGACGCCTTTACCCCTTTGGGACCCTGGGAAATAGTTTCAGGGTCAGCAACAGGGTTTTTATAAAGGAATTTGAGAGAGTCAGGGACTCTGTAATATCTGTCTGGCTTAACTGGAGCTGGAGGTAAAGAATCAGGATTTAAGCTGGATTCAGCATACACATCATCCACAATATCTAACACTGGCGGAATAGCAAAGGGTCTGTGTTGAGGTAATAAAAGGAAATATCTGAGCCTTTTCTTGGATTCTGAGTAATCCTGGCCCTCTCAATGGAAATGCTCCCGCATGGTATGTAAGGTTTCCCCAAAGGAGTAGTCCTTTGGTGGACAGGCTGAAGGAATGGATTCCTCAGCATCAGAATCCTCATAAGGGGGTAAAGAGTATCCTAGGTCTGAGGATGAATCTGAGGAGATGGACACCTGGTTGGATGAGTCATAGTCTGCATCCTGACTAGGCCTTTTATCAGGAGGAGGGTGGGACCCCCTGATCAGAGTAATTAGGTCTTCGGCCATTTTGAGCATCTGTTTCTTAGGCATGGAGGCCTGTGCTGGTGAATGCTGAAGTAGTTTCTTTGGTTTAGATTTAGCAGAAGATTTAATGGTTAATTGAGTAGGCCTGAAAACACCCTCTGAAGCTGCGGGTTGTTCAGCTACTCCGGAGGCCTCAGAAGGGTTAGTCTCGGTAGGTCTCAGGTCTGATGTATCTGAAGGCCCAGCCATCTCCACATGGGAGTCAAAGGCGGCCTGTGGTTCCAAAGAAGTGGTCGTCAGGAGCTGCGAAGGTGCCTCGCTGAAAACCAGAGAACCGGCGACTGGCCCAGCAGAGGCTTCGTCGTCAGTTCTGGGCCTCGGATGCCTGTCCTGGTCTTTGCGCTTTTTGTGTATTCCGGTCGGTTGTTCCGACGGCATGGTGTAATTGAATTTTCTGCCAAAATAACATCGGTCAAAATCAAACCGACGTTTAATAGTGCGCTTGTTAAGAAAGACTTAAGAAAATGGCGTTGGCTGCATCTTATATACCCCTGGCGCACTGGCATCAGGAAAGAAGCGACAGCAACCGACACCGGACCAAGACTTTGGAACTCGGGCCGACTGCAGGACCGCCTGATGGCAGGATAACCCAAGTGTGATGACTGCAGCAGTGTAACACGATGAAGATCTGCAAAACCAACAGAGACCTCCAAAGCAAAAATCCAAGCAACCTCCACCCCCCAACACAAACCATGAAACAAATACTTCACAAAACCAGTTTGCCATGCAATCACAGCCCTTAAGGCAAAATAACATACCCAACATACTAGTAATAGGTGACTCTAGAGTCAGGCACACTGACGTCCCACTCACTAGGCTGAATAAGAAGAAGGTTACTGTTAGCTGCCTGTCGGGTGCCAGAATCCACCACATAACACAAGCACTCAGGTCACTCCAGAACAAGTACAAATATGACTCTGTCATTGTTCATGTTGGTGTGAATGACCTGAGCCGTACCTCTCTGGACTACATGAAGAGAGACATGGAAAAGCTCTCTAATCACATAGCCCAGGCCGGTATGACCCTGACCCTGAGTAGCATCCTGCCCTCACCAAGAATGATACCACTGTATAAAGAAAAAATTCTCAATTTCAACAATTGGCTAAGTTTCTGGTGTCATTCAAAGGCGATCCAGTGTATGTCCACCTGGGATGACATGCTCGACAAGTGATGCTGCTTCACTAGAGATGGCTTGCATCTGTCACCCTTAGGCTTTCGAATACTGGCCAAGGCTCTTGCCACCCCCATAGTGCCTTTTTTAGGCAAGGCTCAAAAGACAAACCCACCGCCGTAAACAGCACAAGTAATAAAAAAACTGAGGGTAATGCTACTCAATGCCAGAAGTCTAAACCTCAAAATGCACGCACTCGAGGCACTCCTCAGTATGGAGAAAATATGTGCAGTAACAGAAACCTGGTTTAAGGCTCCAGAGAGCATCCCAGCACTACCAGGCTACAACTCATACCATACATTTTGGCCACAGAACCCAAACCGAAATACAAAAGGCGGGGGCGTATCCATATTCATCAAGGATACCCACACCTCCAGGTTAGTGGCACAGCACGATGCTTCAGAGATCATCCACGTGCAACTAACAATGGGCAAAACTGCAATTCAAATTGTAGCTTGCTACAGATCATCCACCATGTCCCAGGACCCCCATTCTGTGTTTCTGGAAACACTGAGAGACATAAAGGTCCTACCAAACACCCTAATATTAGGTGATTTCAATTACCCAAACATTAACTGGGAGAACTACTTAAGTAATAACTCCCTTGGCCAACTTTTCCTAGAATTTATAAAGTCAAACGCCCTGGTTCAACTGGTCAACACTCCCACCAGAGGTGACAGCATATTGGACCTGGTCATCACAACCATGGGCGACCGGTGTTCCACACCAGAGGTCAACCCCTCGCTGGTTAGATCTGACCATAAACAAATCACTTTGGATATCCATATTCCACCCCCACCCCCGGACAAGAAAACCACCGTGAAAAACTTTTCAAAAGCAAACTTCACGTTACTTAAGACCGAGGTGGAAAGTTTCAAAGCCCCCATGCTGAAGGATAACACTGTAAAAGCTGCAAAATCCTTTACTAATGCATTCTACGGGCAGCTACAAGAATGCATGGATCGTGCCATCCCAAGCAAAACCAAGACTCACTCCTCCAAGAAAAGGAAACCAGTCTGGTGGAAGGAGGAAATTAGTACAGAAAAGAGTAAAATACCAAAAAGGGAAGACATCCCTGATCAGTATCAGCAAAAAACTACGATCCCTCATAAAATCATCCAAGACGAGCTTTGAAAGAAAAATTGCCAAGGACTCCAAAGATAACCACAAGGCATTATATAGCTATGTCAAGAATCTAAGAGGCAATACTCAGATCTGCTCGGAGTTAGTGCAGAATGGCACAAAATACACTGAACCGACAGATATCGCCAACATCCTGGCAGAAAGGTTCAGTGCAAACTTCACCCCTCTCTCACCCCCAAAAGGGCCCATAACCATACCAGAAGAATGTAGAGTCCCTGAAATCACAGACACTCAGGTTAAAACATCCCTCCCAAAGCCAAAAACACAGCATCAATGGGACCAGAAGGTATCCCAGACTGCATCCTATACAAGCTCAAAGACTAACTAACCTCACCTAAACACATTGTTCAAACTCAGCCTCTCCACAGGCTACATACCTATAGAGTGGCACACAGCAACGGCTATTCCACTCCACAAAGGTGGAGCCACAACAGACCCCGGGAACTATCATCCTATAAGCCTGAGTAGCTTGGTCTGCAAGGCTATTGAGCGCATCATCATGAAACTCATTAACAGAGACATTGGGAACCTCCAAACACTGGACCCTACCCAGTTTGGCTTTGTTAAGGGCAGATCATGCCTCCTAAATCTGGTGGACTTATTTGAGACAGTTACCAAGGCTATAGACAAGGGAAAGGTGGTACACACAGCCTACCTAGACCTCACTAAGGCCTTCAACACCATTCCCCATTCTGGTATTATAGACAAGCTCACCAGCCTGAACATAAACCCCTATGTCCCAAGATGGGTTGCCAACTGGCTCAAGGACAGAACCCACATGGTGAGAGTTGCGGGAGCCAGGTCCGACTCTAAACTGGTTAGAAGTGGCATTCCCCAGGGCTCAGTCCTAGGATTCCTCCTGTTCGGCATATACTTCTCAGAGGTACAGGCAAGCACAGGAGGACTATGGCTGACCAAGTTCGCAGACGACTGCAAACTAAGGGCTATAACTGACTCCCCAGCTGACACAGACATCCTCCAAAAGGGTCTTACTGAGATGGATACCTGGTGTCAAAATCATGGCCTCAAGCTAAATGCCAAAAAGTGAATAGTCATCCCCTTTGAAAAAAACAAAGTACCCACCAACTACCACATAGGTGGTAGTCCCCTAAATACGGAAGACGTAATAAGTGATCTGGGGACCCAAGTAGATTGTAATCTCACCTTTGATAATCACATTGTCAAAGTGGTTAGAAAATCCTTTTACGTGGCCCAGCTAATCACAAAAGGGTTTGCACCCAGATCAAAAGAAGTCATTGTGCCCCTCTACTCATCACTCATCAGACCCATCATAGAGTACAACGCCCCATTTAGAATGTATCTTACAAGACACCTGCAACAGCTGGAAAGACCACAGAAGTACCTCACCAAGAGGATCACTGGCCTCAAACAGATGCCCTATGCAGCGCGACTGAAGAAACTTCAGTTGTACTCGGTTGCATACCGCCTACTCAGAGGTGATCTCTGCCTGATATACAAGGCCATGTCCAACCCAGAATTGATGGACATGCTCCACCTAAAGAAAACCTTATCCCCTCGAGCCACATGCTCTAGGGATCTAAACCTCACCACAACAATAAAGAGGACGTGCTAGAGGGATAGATTCCTGTCCCAGAGACTTCCCATGCTTTGGAACAAGATCCCAATCTACATTAGGCAGAGCTCCTTGCTAACACTCTTCAAAAGAAACCTTGACGAGTGGATGGGAAACAAAGTTTACCTCGGGGATCACTTCAGTGGCTCTGCTGGACAGAGGCACAGGGAACTAATCTAAGAGGGATGCGAAAGCCAACACATTCTGGCTAGGCTTATAAATGCCTTCGGGCAGATAGCCTAGTACCAACCTATGAACCGATAAAAACAAGAAAACACTGAGTGAGTTGGAAAAGGAAGCAAAAAAAAAAAACAGTACTAAGACAGAAAGAAAATAGTCCACAGATATTTGCAACATTAGAGAGAGACAGAGAGAGAGAGGAATGGAACAGACAGAAGTGAGACCCAATATGGTACAGCTAACACACAAACAAATCAGTATTAACTAATAATCGCAAAGCAAAGTCAAAAATATTTGAAGATAAATATAGGCTTAGACAACCAGACATGTTACATTTTTACAAAAAAGTGAACAGTATTTACTACAGATTAAAATACATTCCTAGACAACTATAAAAAGTGAATAATACCACAAAAGTCTACTGTAGTGACAAGTAAGCAGTTTGATACAGAAAAGGAGGAAACTGAAATTGAAGGGACAGATCAGTTGCAAAGGGCGACACAGTGGTGCAGTGGTTAGCCGTCGTCTCCTGTCAGCAAGAGGTTCTCCGGTTCAATTCTCGTCTGAGGTACCTTCTGTGGAGTCTGCATGACCTCCCACATTCCAAAGACATGCATCTGAAGCGTGTCTTCCCAGGCCTCTGCTGAAAATGGGCTCGGTCCCAGATGGACTTTTCCAGTAAACAAATGTTAAATAAATAAATAAATGTGAAAGAAATGAAGGGGAATCTCAGAAGCAAAGGCCAATTCAAAATGGTGGTTTATTAAAAGAGGTACTTCTTGAAAAAGTGACAGAGAAAGTACAGCAGTACAATAGTAGAGAAAAATCACTTAATTCATTTAAATGTTGAAAGCAGTAAAGATGTTTCACAAAACAAAATGTCTCAGTCATTTCAAAGCCAAGACATTCCCATACAGACGCAAAAAAGCAGAGAACACAAACCATAGAAGAAACTCTAAATCAGAAAGAAAATTTAAAAGAAGACCTACTGGATTTGATAGAAATGGATAAATAAAATATGTATGAGAGACAGAGCCTGCCAAAAGTAAGGCGCAGATTGTCAAAAACTTAAAAAGCCAAATTAATAAAGTAATTGGAACTACAGAGAGAGATCCACGCAATATAACAGAAATTAACAAAATAGATTATTGTGCAGCAGAACTAATAACAGACAAGGTTTTACCAAAAAAGCATAAATTATTATTATTTATTTTACATTTGTTGACCGGGATTGTCCAACTGAGCTGAAGAGCCCTTTTTCAGTGAAAGCCCGGGGAGAAAGAATAAATTAGTAAAGGAAAAAAGGGGGAAATAGATCACCACCATGGAAACACTGACTAGAAACACTTTTGAAACAGTTATGAAAAGAAGTATCATTACTGGAAGAATACAGAAAAAGAAACCAATTTAAAAACGGTTAGAAAAGTGAATGAGCTAAGACACAAATATAAAACAATGAGTAACAAGGTCACACTGAAAAAACAATCAGCAAAAAACAAAAGAAAAACCCAGCCAAGCTAGATTTTCCACTGTGTGATTTCTTAAAACCTCTTAAGGATATCTGATGTTTCAGCTATGTCAGCTCTGAATGCCCATGACTTTTTCCTTTTAAGACCCCGATGGACCTCTTGCATGTCATCTATTGCTTTGGTGACCTTATCAAAGAAGTCCACCGGGTTGAGTAGGCATGATCTGCCCTTGACGAAACCAAACTGGGTTGGGTCCAGTGTCTGGAGGTTTACTATATCTCTATTGATCATCTCCATGATAATTCTTTCCATGGCTTTACATATAAGACTAGTGACACTTATGGGTCTGTAGTTTCAGGGTCTGTAAATGGCCCATCTTTGTGCAGAGGGATGACGGTTGCCTTTCTCCATTCATGAAGCATGAAGCCTGATCGGAGGATACAGTTAAACAGTAATTCCAAAGGTCCTGATAGGTCATGTTTCATGCAATTTAAGAGCATCCTGGGATACTGTCTGGGCCCACTGATGCAGGGTACTTGGTCTTAGTGACAGCATTAAGGACCTGTTCCCTAGTGGTAGTAAGGGGAGTTATATTTGATGATATTTCCCGAAGAAAGGTTGAGGTGGAAAGAGGAGTAAAGCTAGAGCTGAATTTATCAGCCAGGAGGTTTGCTATATCTTCTGGCTCAGTATAGGTGGCTTCATTTACAATGAGCTCTGCACACAATTGTTCATAGGCGGGTACTAAGCTATCTGCCTGAGGGCATTTATAAACCTAGCCAGAGTGTGTCGGCTTTCGCCGCCCCATTGATTAATTAACTGATCCTCTGTCAAGCAGAGCCAATTAAGTGATCCCAGGGGTGTATTTTCTGCTACCCATCCACTTGTCAAGGTTTCTCTTGAACAGTGTTAGTGAGGGACTCTGCCTAATGTAGTTTGGAATTTTGTTCCAAAGCATGGGGAGTCTCTGTGACAGGAATCTATCCCTCCAGCATGTTCTATTTATTGTTGTGGAGAGGTTTAGCTCTCTAGAGCGCGTGGCTCGCAGTGACTTGGATTTCTTTAGGTAGAGCATGTCCATCAATTCTGAGTTGGACATGGCTTTGTAAGTCAGTCAGAGATCACCTCTAAGTAAGCGATATGCCGCTGAGTACAGCCGGAGATTTTTCAGTCGGGCTGCATAGGACATATGTTTGAGACCAGTAATCCTCTTGGTGAGGTACTTTTGTGATCTTTCCAGCTGTTGGAAGTGTCTTGTGAGGTACATTCCAAATGGGGCATTGTACTCTATGATGGGGCTAATGAGTGCCGAGTAGAGGGGCACTATAACCTCTTTATTTCTAGATGTGAACCCTTTAGTAATTAGATGGGCACATAGAAGGATTTCCTAACTACTTTGGCAATATGATTGTCAAAGGAGAGATTACTATCTACCTGGGTCCCCATATCTCTTAATACCTCTTCTGTATTAAGGGGGCTGCTACCTATGTGGTAATTCGTGGGTGTTTTGTTTTTCCCAAACGGGATGACTATGCATTTTTTGGCATTTAGCTTGAGGCCATGACTTTGACACCAGGTGTCCGTCTCAGTAAGGCCCTTCTGGAGGATGTCCGTGTCAGCTGGAGAGTCAATTATGGCTCCCAGTTTTCAGTCATTGGCGAACCTGGTTAGCCATAGTCCTTCTTTGTTTGCCTATACTTCTGAGACGTATCTGCCGAACAGTAGGGGTCCCAGGACCGAGCCTTGCGGGACACCACTTGTGACTGGTTTAGAGTCGGACATGGAGCCCGCTATTCTTACCATGCGAGTTCTGTCTGTAAGCCACTTGGCAACCCTTCTCGTGACATAGGGGTTTATGTTCAGGCTGGTGAGTTTTTCTGCAATACCAGAGTGGGGAATGGTGTCTAAAGCCTTGGCGAGGTCAAGGTAGGCTGTGTGAACCACCTTTCCCTCATCTATGGCTTTGGTGAGGGTCTCGAAGAAGTCAACCAGGTTTAGTAGAAATTATATGCCCTTAAAGCCGAACTGGGTCGGGTCAAGTGTTTGGAGGTTCCCAATGTCTTTGTTAATGAGTTCCATGATGATGTGCTCCATAACCTTGCAGGCCAGGCTAGTCAGGCTTATGGGGCGATAGTTACCAGGGTCAGTTGTGGTCCCTCCTTTGTGGAGAGGAATAATCACTGCTGTGCACCATTCTATGAGCACATAGCCTGTGAAGAGGCTGAGATTGAACAGCGTGTTTAGGTGGGGGGTTAGTTTGTTCTGTAGTTCGTGCAAGATGCAGCCTGGGACACCATCTGGTCCCATTGATGCTGTATTTTTGGCTTTTGAAAGGGCTGTTTCACCTGTGCGTCTGTGATTTTTGGGAAACTACACTTTTCCGGTATTGTTGTGGGCCCTTTTGGGGGTGCGGGGGGGGGGGGGTGAAGTTTGCACTGAATCTATCTGCCAGGATTGTTGGCAATCAGTAGGTTCAGTATATTTTGTGCTACTTTGCACTAGTTCAGTGCATATCTGCGAGTTGCCACTTAGATTCTTAACATAGCTAAAGAAGGCTTTGTGGTTATCTTTTGAATCCTTGGCTATTTTTCTTTCGAAGTTAGTCTTGGATGATTTCATGAGGGACCTTAGTTTATTACTGATACTGATCAAGGATGTATTTCCTTCTTGGGATTTGCTTTTTTTCTGAACTAGTTTCCTCCTTCTATTGTATAGCCTGTTTATGGCAGGGATCCATCAAACTGGTTTCCTTCTCTTAGAGGAGTGAGTCTTGGTTTTGCTAGGGATGGCACGATCCATGCATCCTTCTAGGTGCTCATAGAGTGCATTTGTAAAGGTTTCTGCATCTTGGGCAGCGTTATCCTTTAGCGTGGGGGCTGTGAAACTTACCACCTCTGTCTTAAGTACGGTGATGTTTGCTTTAGAAAAGTTTTTTACTGTGGTTTCCTTAGTTGGGGGTGGTGGTGGGGTGTGGACATCCTGAGTGATTCGTTTATGGTCTGATCTAACCAGTGACGGGTTGACCAACGGTGTGGAACACCTGTCGCCCATGTTGGTGATGAAAAGGTCCAATATGTTTTCATCTCTGGTAGGGGAGTTTACCAGCTGATCCAGGGCATTTGAGTTGATGAATTCCAGGAAGAGCTGGGCCTGGGAGTTTGTACTCTAGTAGTTTTCCCAGTGAATGGTAGTGTAATTGAAATCGCCCAATATCAGGGTGTTCGGTAGGACCTTCATGTTTTCCAGTGTCTCCAGAAAGGAGTAGTGGTGGTCCTGGGTCATGGAGGGTGATCTGTAGCAGGCCACAATTTGCATTGCAGATTTGCCCGATGATAGTTGCACATGGATGATCTCAGAGGTATCATGCTGCACCTCTAACCTGGAGGTGTAGGTATCCTTGATGAATACGGATACACCCCCTCCTTTTGTGTTTTGGTCCGTGTTCCGTGGCCAAAAAGTACAGTTGTATACACTTACCATAAATGTAGATGTTCGAGTGTATTCACTGTTGCAGTCATTACACTTGGGTAATCTGCTGGCAGGTTGCCCTCAGTCAGCCTGAATAACAAAGTCTTGGGTCCTGCGTCAGTTGCTGTCTCCTCTTCCATGATGTCAGGTCATCAGGGGTATAAAACATGCAGCCAACGCCATTTTAATCAGTTTTTCTTGACCCAGATGTCAGGTGCCCCCCCAAATGGGGAACAAACACACACACACACATATATATAATTATATATATATATATATATATATATATATATATATATATATATAAATGCATGTATTTTAAAACACAAAAAAATTACCTCCAACTAAAAGCAAATACACCACAAAGGCTTTTGAGCATAGCGAAGGAAAGAACAGGTATAATAATAGAGAAGAAAAGGGGGCTGGCATGTGGGTAACCCGGACTGCAACAGTGAATGCACTTGAACATCTACATTTATGGTAAGTGTACACAACTGTACTATGTTCTTCGTGTTTCACTGTTGCAGTCATTACATTTGGGTAGAATCCCAAAGCTATGGATGGGGGGATGGAATTATACAGCATTGAGGGCAGCTATAAGGCCCCGCAGGACAGCAGAGGCAAAGCCTGCCCTGGATTTAGAAAAGAGAGGTAAATGGTAATGTTTTGTGAACGTATGAACTGAGCTCCAAGTAGCAGCTTCTAGAATGTCTCTGGTAGGAACCCCTCTGAGAAAAGCTGCAGAAGCAGATGCAGCCCTGTTGGAATGGGATCTGATCCCCTTGAGGACAGGTTTATCATGGTGCATGTAGCAGAAATGAATACAATGGCTTATCCATTTTGAAATAGTCTGCTTTGATATAGCCTTCCCCTCTGCCCCTGCAGTAAATGCCACCAGTAGTTGCTCAGACTTTCTTAGAGATTTTGTCCTGTTTAAGTAGAATCTTAGTTGTCTGTGTACATCCATTGAATGCAGAATCCGCTCCCCCTTGCTCTGTGGATTTGGGAAAAAAGTTGGTAGATGAATGATCTGGTTAAGAGCCACACTGGATACCACCTTAGGCATAAAAGAGGGATTGGTCCCTCGGGCCACCCTGTCTGGATAAAAGATAATGAAAGACTCCACTGCCATGAGAGCCTGTAGTTCTGAAATCCTTCTAGCTGAAGTCACTGCTACAAGAAAGGCTGTCTTACAGGAAACAAATTTTATATCTGCAGTAGCAGCTGGTTCAAAAGGAGGTAGGGTGAGATTTTCCAGCACAAAATTGAGGGGGAAAGGCATAGACTGATAGGTTTTTCCAGCTGAAGGATAGAGCATCCACTTTCCAAGCTTTTTTGTGATGAGTTCTTGGCAGAATTTGTCTAACTGGTAGTTTTGGGGAGAGGCAAAAAGATCTATGTCTGGGCTCCCCCATTTTCACGTCAACATGCTGAAGATTTTTGGATCCAGTTTCCATTCGTGTGGGTCCATAAGATTTCTGCTTAGGTCATCTGCCAGAGTATTTTGCTTTCCTGGCAGGAATTGAGCTTGTAGATGTATTTGGTTAAGTCAAGGCTGTGTTCCACAAGGCCATGGCTAGTCTGCAAAGGGAGTAGGAGTGGGTACCCCCCTTGCTTGTTTATGTACCACTTAACTGTGGCGTTGTCAGTCTTAATCAGTAGTTGTCCTGGATGAAGGAAGTCCTTGAAGGCTGTCGCATTTTGTACAGCTAGCATTTCTTTCTGGTTGATATATAGGTGCATTTGATTTGGGCTCCATTTGCCCTGAATGCATCTCCCTGCCAGATGCCCCCCCCCCCAAGCATAGTCTGATGCGTCTGTAGTCAGGGTTTGGGTGATGGGGGGGTAGAACGAATGACAGTCCCTTGTTTTGGTGACAGGCCTCTGCCCACCAAAGCCTATGTTGAGAAGAAGAAGAAGAAAGTCCCTAAGCCTCTTTTTGGATTCTGAAAAGTCCTGACTCTCCCAATGAAAATGTTCCCTTAAGGTATGCAAAGTCTCTCCAAAAGAAAACTCAGGAGGAGAAGCAGAAGGGATGGATTCTTCGGTATCAGTGTCCTCATAAGGGGGGATAGAAAATTTCTGATCAGAACAGGAATCAGAAGAAATGGAAACCTGATCTGAAGATTCATAATCAGTGCCTTGCCTAGGCCTCTTAGCAGGAGGGGTTTGGGAACCCCTGATCAAGGTAATTAAATCCTCAGCCATTTTGTTCATTTGTTTTTTAGGCATAGGGGCCTGAGCACGTGGCTCATGTGTCAGTTTTTTTAGACATAGTTGGTTTTGGCCTTGTTTTTCCTGATGGTGTCAGTTTAATATACAAATCTTTAGGCCTGAAAACACCCTCAGAAGCCAGTGCCTGCTCAGCGGCTCGGACCCACCCAAGGGAGAGACATCGGCGGGTTCAATACTTGAAGAATCTCGCGGCATACCAGACTCCGAATGGGTCTCGGTAGAGGCCTGTGACTCAAAAGTAGCGGGCATCAGGGGCTGCGAAAGAGCCTCACTGAATACCGGTGAACCGGCGACTGGCTTAGGAAAAACTTCGTCATCGATTTTGGACCTCGACAGTCTGTCTTTTTCTTTGCGTTTTTTGTGAATTCCAGTAGTCTGATTGCTAACCGACGACATTTCAGGATAATTAAATCTTGAACTAAAGTATTTAGAAGCAAAAATATACTGACTCTTAATAGTGCATTGGTTAAATTTAGCACAAAACCGACAGCAAGGCACGTTATGGTCAGGGCCTAGGCAAGGAATACAGTACAAATGAAAATCCTTATGAGGTATATGCTTCCCGCAAGTAATACAATTATTAACTTTTATTGACATTGGTAAGGAGCAAGAAAAAGTTTCCCCAATGGGGTACTTAGCTTTAGTTTGAAGACTTCGGTTCTGAAATTCGAAAACGAAAATTTCAGGAGTCGGCCGACCGGCACTTGCGAACTGCTTCTGCTTCGGGCACCGCGCGGCAAGAAAGACTGATTAAAATGGTGTCGGCTGCATGTTTTATACCCCTGACGACCTGACATCATGGAAGAGGAGACAGCAACCGACGCAGGACCCAAGACTCTGTTATTCAGGCCGACTGAGGGCAACCTGCCAGCAGATTACCCAAATGTAGTGACTGCAACAATGAAACACGAAGAACATCATGTGTTATGAGTTGTAGCCCAGTAGTGCTGGGGTGCTCTCTGGAGCCTTGAACCAGGTTTCAGTTACTGCACAGATGTCGACGTTCTTCATATTGAGGAGTGCTTCGAGCGCGTGCCTTTTTGAGATTTTAAACTCCTGGCGCTGAGTAGCATAACTTTTAGTTATGTACTTACCATAACTTCGGATGTATGGGATCCATCTCGCCTACATTCATAGCTGATGGGCTTGGAGCCGATCCATCGGCTCCGACTCGGCCAACTAGTACACTAGAACGAAGTCTCTTATTGGCTGGGCTACTCCCTATCCCAGGATGCACCACACCTGCTTCCCCAGATCTTGTTTGTTCGCTTTCATACATACATTCAAACACAGAAAAAATAGTAGTTACTACAACCAACTAAAGTTCTTCAAGAGAAGATCCCCAAATGGAACTACATCTCCTCTAAATCCCAATGGAAGGGGGAAGGAGGGTGGATGAGTATGAATGTGGCGAGATGGATCCCATACATCCGAAGTTATGGTAAGTACATAACTAAAAGATGTAATGGGATCCTATCTACTACATTCATAACTGATGGGACAGCGTCCTAGCACCTAAATCCCGGGTGGCTCATTGGAAAACACTCCTGAGAACTGTGGAACCAAAGGAAGCCCTGCCTCGAGAAACCACATCCAATTTGTAATGAGAAATGAAAGTGTGCGGAGAAGTCCAGGTAGTCGCAGCACAAATATCATCTATTGATAATTTGGAGTGAAAAGCTACAGAAGTAGCTATTGCCCTGGTAGAATGAGCCTTGACTGGAAAGGGAAGCTCTTTGTTAGCTTGTAAATAAATGAAAGAGATACAATCTTTAATCCATTTAGCTATGGAGGTTTTAGCTACTGGTTGACCCAATTTGTTTACTGCAAAGGAAACAAACAGTTGATTTGATTTCCGCGTCTGAGCGGTTCTATTCAAATAAAAACGCAGTTGTCTATGGACGTCCAATTGATGAAAAGTATATTCTGCGTTATTAGAGAACTCTGGAAAAAATACAGGGAGCTCTATAGTTTGTTGAATACAGAGAGAAGAAGCTACCTTTGGTAAAAAGGAGGGATTTAATTTCAAGGACACTCTATGTTTGTGAAAAATCAAATAGGGAGGATCAGAACAAAGAGCTTGAAGTTCTGAAACCCGCCTGGCCGAAATTATGGCCACTAAAAAGGCCGTTTTCCAGGACAGAAATTTCAAATCGCAGGTAGCAGCTGGTTCGAAAGGGCGGGCAGTTAAGGCAGCAAGAACCATATTTAGGTCCCAAGGGGGGACAGGGTGGGATATTGGAGGCCTAAGGAGCCATGCTCCTTTAAGGAAAGCCTTACAAAGTTTGTGAGACATCAATGAAGGTTCAAAAGAAGCATGAAAATTAGAGATAGCTGCTAGCTGAACCTTAATCGTGGAAACTGAAGAGCCCAACTGAAAAAGAGAGGCCAAGAAATTCAGAACCTCCGATACTGGGGCAGTAAGGGGGTCTTATACCTCGTTGCTGAGCCCAGAAGGCGAACCTTTTCCACTTGCTGGAATAAAGTTTGACAGTGGAAGGTTTATGAGAAGAAGACAATATGTGAATCACCTCCGGAGAAAGGGAATTGTCTCGGACTAAGGATGGAAGTGGAGTAACCATGCCACCAACTTCAATGACCTGAGAGACGGGTGAAGCCGTCCTGACTGATGAGTCAACAGGTCCGGCACTGGGTCCAAAAACCATGGACCTTCTACCGCATGCCTCTGTAGGAAGGGAAACCAAACTTGACGAGGCCAGTGCGGGGCAATCAAAATCATCTCGCTCTCCAGATAAATGTCCTTCTGTATCACCCTCGGTAGGAGGGGAACCGGAGGGAAGGCATAAAGAAGACCGGGGGGCCAAATGTGGGTCAGAGCGTCCCTGGGAATCTGTCCCTGGGAGGGGATCAGCGTGAAGAACTCTCTGCACTTCGCATTGTGGGGGCTGGCAAACAGGTCGCAGCAAGGGAGGCCCCATTTGGCGAAGATTTTCGCAGCCACTCTCTGGTTGAGGGACCACTCGTGGGGTAACAGAATGGTCCTGCTTAATCTGTCCGCAATCACATTGGATTTCCCCGGTATGTGCGTTGCCATTAGAAAGCGGTTGGTAGCTACCGCCCAGTGCCAAAGTCTCATGGCTTCTCTGCACAGTGGGTAAGACCTGGTTCCACCTTGCTTGTTTATATACCAAACCACCGACATGTTGTCGGATAGGATAGCAATCGGACCTTGCGGGAGAGCGTGATGGAGAGCTTGAAGTACCAAGAGTACCGCTCTCATCTCCAGGATATTGATATGCAAATGCGTTTCCTGGATTTGCCATGTGCCTTGGACCGACCTGTCCAGGTAATGACCCCCCCACCCTACCTGGGAAGCGTCCGTGGTCACAGTGGCAACAGGGGGTTGAGGAATAAAGGGTCGCCCCTGGTCGAGATTGGATTGGAGGAGCCACCAACGTAGATCCCGACGGCAACTCTCCGTGATCATGACTAAATGGTTCAAGGGGAGTTCCTGATAGGACCATTGAACCGATAGGAGCCATTGCAAAATTCGCATGTGAAGTCTGGCTAAGGGGACTAAGAGTATAGTTGACGCCATCGAGCCCAACAGTTGTAGAATCAGATGGGCCGGAGCTCTTGATAGGGGGAGACAGGATTTGACTTGGTTTTGTATCTAAGTCTGTGCCTATAAAAGTAATACGCTGAGATGGCTGTAGTACAGATTTTTGCCAATTGAACGTAATTCCCAAGAAACGGCCCAAGGTGAACGCGGCGTTGAGCGCCTGAAATAGTAGATGCTCGGAGGTGGCAGTAAGGAGCCAGTCGTCCAGATATGGAAAAACTTGGAATCCTAGACTCCTCAGGTGAGCAGTCACCACTGCCAGACACTTGGTGAACACCCTGGGGGCTGTGGTGAGACCAAAGGGCAGTGCTCGGAATTGGAAATGACTGACTCTGAGGCGGAAGCATAAGTGTCTCCTGGACTCTTGAGCTATCAGAATGTGATAGTAAGCGTCCTGGAGATCTATGGAGCACATCCATGCATCCTTCTCCAGCAATGGAAGAATGGATTGAAGGGTGACCATCCGGAATTTGGACTTTTCCACAAAACGATTCAATGAACTGAGGTCCAAAATGGGCCTGAAGTCCCCTGTCTTTTTTGGCACCAAAAATAATCTTGATTAAGTTCCTGATCCGATCTGGTCGGTGGGGACAGGCTGGATGGCTCCTTTTTCTAGCAGCTTTGAAACCTCTATTGCTGTCTGATCCCGCTGACTGGGTGGCACGTCCGGGATTTCCCTTAAGGAAAGGGGGGGCTTGTTGAAGGGAATGAGATAGCCTCCGGTAATAATCAGAAGCACCCACTGATCGCTTGTTATAGATTCCCAAGCTTGTGGGTGCTCCGCAAACCGACCCCCGACTGGCTCCGGAGCTGCACAGTCGGGCAACAACTCAGGGACGCTGATTGTAGGAAGAACCACGAAAGGAATCGCGGTCTCCAGAATTACGGGGGCCTCTGCCGCCTCTGGGGCAGTGTCTTCCTGAATCCCCCCCCCCTGCCTCTGGAGGGGGAATCACTGGGTGGAGTAGGGAAAGACCTCAGATTTTCTGAACCACATTTTCCCTCCTCTCTGGACCTTGGGGTAAGGCCTAGAAGGAGCGGAAAAGCGGGCCCCAACGGCAGTCAAGGTCTTACCCTCCTGCTCGTACCGAGTTAGTGTGTCCTTCACCTTGGGTCCAAACAAAGATGACCCATCAAAGGGGGCGTTGGCGAAGGAAGACTTGAAGGCCTCCGCAAATGAACACAAGCGTAACCAGGCGTGTCTCCTGAGGGCAACGCCTGTTCCCGCTGCTCTACTCGCCCCTTCGGCCGCATACGAAATGAGCCTCATGGACGAGTTTACGATGGAGAACAAGGTAGTCATCTGGGCGCCAACAGTAGGGGCTAGCGCCTCAGGTAGATTACAAGTGAGGGAGTCAATTAGCTCTTTAAGGAGGTCCCTTTGGAGCCTGGTAAAATGACAAATAGTTCAGCGACCGTAAGGTAAAGGCCGCTGAAGACAGGGTACGCTTCCCGTACCTATCCATGCTCCTGGAATCCTTATTAGGAGGGTGGATAGACGTTGAAGCCTCTGCCACGTCCTGCTGTGTGGCAGAAGCCACCACCATAGCATCTACGGGAACACCTTTCGTCAGAAATTCCTTCTGGGGGGGGCTGAAAGAAACTTATTAGGTCTCGCAGGCACTGGTTCCACAGAATCAGGGTGTTCCCATGCCCTTCGAGAAACCAAATCAAGGAGTTCATCGAAGGGCGGAGACACCCAGGAGGCGGAGGGCTGGGCCCCGAAGGCCTTGAGGAAGACTGACTCCTCAGCTGAAGGGGTTTTGGCCTGCCAATCTCCTCTCTGTCTCAGAATCTCCAGGATATCTGAAAAAGAGATATCATCCGAAGATGATTTGGGGGACCCTTCCGCGTCATCGAGGTCAGTATCCGATGTAACAGACTCATCTTGGGAGTCCACGTGCTTCCTCTTGCACAATTTCTTCCGTGGGGGCTCGTCCGAAGCAGTTTCGGACGGACCCCCCGGAAGAAGGGAACCCCCGATGGGGGTATCCTCAGGCCCTGGGGCCCCGCTGCCAGGGGACTGCAACACAGCAGAAGCACCAGTCTCCAGGTCTAGGGACGGTGAGGTAGAAGCCTGCTGAGCCGGCAAGGGCATGGCCAGCGCGCTCCTCATGGCCTCAAAGGCCGGACCTCCAGACTCCATGGAGATCACTGGTCTAGAGGCCACGATGACACTGGGAATTCCAGCAGCCGATGCTCCGAGGGGAAGACTAGGCACCGAGGCACCCAGCCCCAAAGTGTTCCCCTCGGGCCCGGCTGAGGAAGTCCCAGTACCAAACCCTGAACCCGAGGACAGGGTAGGAACCATAGTCGGTGCCGACAGACCTCGAAGGGGTCTCGGTTCCGAAAGTATGGCTCCGCATTGCTCCACCATCACCGACTCCAACGGCTCCGAGGAGGTTGGAGGAGGAATCGAATGTTTCGGAGGGGGGATCGGCTCCGAAGCCAACTGGGCTGGAGCCGAGACCATTTGAGCAAAAACTGGAGACTGGAAAAGCCTCTGAATCACCCTATCCAGATCCGAATCAGTTAGTTTCGAAGATTTAGAGGAGGTAGACAGACGAGAAGACTTTCCTCTCGGCTCCGAGAGTGTAGGAGACCGGCTCCGAAAAGGCTCCAACACTATCGGCGCCGGTTCCACCACAGCATGGACCACCATCGGCGCCAAAGGAGCTTTCTTCGGAGCCGAGGGGGAAGAGTCTGAGCTGCACACCTCCACCGGCTCCGAAACCATTGGAACCGATGGAGGTGATTCGCCTCTCGATACTCCAACCTGCGGCTCCGAAACTAATGGAGCCAAGGAAAGAGGCATCGAGGCAGACCCTTCGACCCCGAAGTCAGTGGAGCAGAGGAAGAAGAGGTCGACGTTTGCTTTTTAACAGTCGGTTCCGACGGACTTGTCGGAGCCGACGATCTTTTCTTTTTAGAGGTAACAGGAGAATCTAAGGCTTCCTCAAAAGAGGGCTTAATAAGACCCTTCAAGATCAGTTTATTTTTGCGCTCTTGAAGAACCCTAGAGGAGAAAGCATGACATACACTACATGTCTCCTGTAGATGTTTAGGCCCTAAACAATACACGCATATCGAATGACTGTCTGTAATAGACATTTTGTAATTGCACCGAGTGCATTTTTTAAATCCTGACTTCTGCTCTTTGGACATATTGAACAGTATAAAAAGC
Source organism: Protopterus annectens (assembly GCF_019279795.1). Lineage (NCBI taxonomy): Eukaryota > Metazoa > Chordata > Ceratodontiformes > Protopteridae > Protopterus > Protopterus annectens. The sequence goes on from NC_056747.1 coordinate 614,054,613, forward strand.
AGTCTAAAATGTAAAGGTTAGCGCCAACTGTAGAGCGCGAGAAACAAGGCACGAGCTCTTGAGAGGGAGATTTACCTCACAAGAGAACACAGTAAACACGCACAACCACAAAAACAACGGGCAAAAGCCCTCTAATTTAAACGGGCTTTGCCCAAAGAAAAAATAATAACACAAACTCTCAAAAGTAGGGCAAAGGCCCTCTAACTTAAACGGGCCTTGCCCGACAACGAAATAAAGTACCAGTAAATCACTTCACACACAAAAAAGTTATCAAACACACAATTTACAGAGAGTAGCTGTTAAAACAGCTGTTTTTATCAATTTTCAGAGGAAAAAACCCCAAGGTCAAAGACCAGTAAAAGGTAAAAGAAACCACTTAGCTCCAGCCAAGTCGAGACCACGTCCAGCTTGTAAAGCGGCAAACGAGATCTGGGGAAGCAGGTGTGGTGCATCCTGGGATAGGGAGTAGCCCAGCCAATAAGAGACTTCGTTCTAATGTACTAGTTGGCCGAGTCGGAGCCGATGGATCGGCTCCGAGCCCATCAGTTATGAATGTAGGCGAGATAGGATCCCATTACATCCCTCAGTTTTTTGTTAATTGTGCTGTTTAAGGAGGTGGGTTTAAGTTTTGAGCCTTGCCTAAAAAAGGCACTATGGGGGCAGCAAGAGCCTTGGCCAGTATTCAAAAGCTTAGGGCTGACAGGTGCAAGCCGTCTCTTGCGAAGCAATGCGGCTTGTCGAGCATGTCGTCCCAGGCTGACAGACACTTGATCCCCTTTGAATGACACCAGAAGCTTAGCCAATTGTTGAAATTGATAATTTTTTCTTTATACTGAGGTATCATTCTTGGTGAGGGCAGGATACTACTCAGGGTCAGGGTCATACCAGCCTGGGCTACATGATCAGAGAGCTCTTCCATATCTCTTTTCATGTAGTCCAGGGAGGTACGTCCCAGGTCATTCACACCAACATGAACAATGACAGAGTCATATTTGTACTTGTTCTGGAGTGACCTGAGTGCTTGTGTTATGTGGCAGATTCTGGCTCCCGACAGGCAGCTAACAGTAACCTTCTGCTTGTCCAGCCTAGTGAGTGGGACGTCAGTGTGCCTGACTATAGAGTCACCTGTTACTAGTGTGTTAGGTATGTTATTTCGCCTTAAGGGCTGTGATTGTGCGGCACACTGATTTTGTGTTTTATGTGTTGTCTGGTTTGTGACGGGAAGTGCAGGTTGTTTGGGTGTTTGCTCTGGAGGTCTCTGATGCTTTTGCAGCTTTTTATTTAGAGCCTCTGAGTATGATTTTGTGTATTTTTTGCCAGTGCTGTTTTAGAAGGTCTGTGTGCGGCTGGAGGTGTGGTGCAAGTGTTAACCTTCTCCTCTTGACTGTCTGTTCCAGTCTTGGGTGGAGACAGCTTAGCTTCCAGTTTGGCTGTATAATTGCATCTCTCACATATGTTAGTGTTTTGTGGTAGGAGGAGAGGTTGTCTGTGTACATGAGGCAGTTATAACATTGCCTCAGGATACCCAGATTCACCAGCTGGACTGGAGAGTACACCTGAAATTGCCCTTTGGTCATGCCTGAATAGCAGGGTGAGCTGCTCAGTCGCTTGGTTTGTGAGGGGTGAATAAAGAGCCTTGCCCAGCTGGGCAATCAGTGTCAGGGTATATTAGTGCTTGCTATTAGGTCTGAGCAAGTGCTGGACTGTAGGATGCTTTCTGAGTGCTTAGGTTGAGAGTTAGACTAGTTTCAAGGCAAAAACTGAAGAGGAGACTTAGTGGAGCCAGGAATAATTTAACCGTAGCTAACCAGCGCTGCCTGGTGCGCAAAACCGTGCAAACGCGGTTTTTATAGTAGGGAAATGAAAGATATAGAAATTAGCACAAAATGGCCAATAAACTACCAACTTCTGGGCTGGAACCACTCCTCCAGGGACAGATAGGTTGCTCAAAGCTCTCCTCTCTCACAGGTGAACAGAGAAACTTCCTTCTATCCAAGTAAGGTATGGGCAACTCAGAAACTAGTATCACAGCCCTGAATTCAGCACTAGCATGAAAACTGGACTATACTAGCTTAGAATAGTGGGAACAAGGAATTTTTTCTTGTTTTTTTGAAAAGATAAGGCAAAAACAGTAAAAAATGCACTTAAAACAGCTTTAAACAACTATAAATGATCAGAAAAGGCTATCACACTTTAGTGTGTATCCTACAACAGTTAAACAAATTATTTAAACAAAAAACAACTTTTTAAAAGTGCAGGCAGTCAAATAAGTGCAATATGTGAAATAAACAAGCTTTTAAATCACAATAAACGAAGGAAAATCTGTGTTTAGGTGGAAAACAGTTAAGTACAGCAAGAAAGTTCAGAAAACTGATACTTAATCACTCCAAAGTCTCTCTTCTAAGTTAGAAGGCTTGTATCAGTTTAAGCCTAGGCTTTCTAGTGCTACCCAGTAGGTTAGTTACAGGAAAAATGAGAAACAAGCGCAGATGTGGTCTTTTAAACCAGTAAGTTGAAAAAGATGGACAAACTGTCCAAGTGGTCAATAAACTACAATTTCTGGGCCAAGAACCTTTCCTCTCGTGGTAGACAGGCTACCTAGTGCTTACCACTCCCACTGATAAGCTAGAAGGCTTTCCTCCAACACAGAAAGGCTTGCGGGGCTCAGAAGCTTACCAACAGTCCTGGATACAGCAAATATGTATCTGGACTAATCTAGTTACAGGAAAGATGGGAAGCAAGTGCGGCTTTTAAACCAGAATGTTGAAAGATATTGAAAAAAACTGCCCAAATGCCCAATAGCTGCAACCTGAGCCAGGAACTACTCCTCTTGTGGTAGATAGGCTACCTAATGCTTACCACTCCCATTGATAAGCTAGAAGGCTTCCCTCCAACACAGAAAGGCTTGGGGGGGGGGGGGCTCAGAAGCTTATAAAGAGTCCTGGATACAGCAAATCTGTACCTGGACTAGACTAGTTACAGGAAAGGCGGGGAACAAGTACAAGTGCAGGCTTTTAAGCCAGCAAGTTGAAAGATATGGAAAACTGCCCAAACAGCCAAATAAACTACAATTTCTGGGCCAAAACCCACTCTTCCCTTGGAAGACAGGCTACCTAGTGCTTACCACTCCCACTGATAAGCTAGAAGGCTTCCCTCCAACACCAAAAGGCTTGGGGGGCTCACAAGCGTACTAAAAATCCTGGATACAGCAACTCTGTAACCGGACTAGGCTAGTTATAGGAAAGGCGGGAAACAGGCGCAAGTGCAGCTTTCAAACCAGAAAGTTGAAAGAGATGGAAAAAAACTGCTCAAACAACCAATAGCTACAATGTCTGGGCCAGGGACCACTCCTCTTGTGGTAGATAGGCTACCTGATGCTTACCACTCCCACTGTAAGCCTGTGTACTGCCTTTTAAGGTTGCGGACATAGCTAAAGAATGCTTTGGGGTTGTCCTTGGTCTGGGAGGCCAAACTTGCCTCAAATTTGGCTTTGGTAGACTTTATTTGTCCTCTGAGTTGCTTGTTTAGTTTGATGAGAATGCCTTTATTCTGCTGGGTGATGCATCTCCTAATTTTAGCCATGATTTTCTTCCTGTCATACAGTCAATTGATTTTGTGATTCCACCAGGGTGGCTTGTTTTTTAAGTTAGTCCTGTACTTCTTCCTGGTGGGTATAGCTGCTTCTATGCAGCTATTAAAATGCTTGTACAGGGTTTCTGTGAACAGTTCTGCATAGGCAGAAGTGTTCTCAGGGTTTATGGGGGCTTGAAATTTTGCCAGGTTCTCACTTAATAGCAGGTGGTTAGCCTTAGAATAGTTCCTGAATATTCTAGGTTTTATTTTTACTTCAAAGGAGACCATGTTGTGGTCTGACCTTACCAGGGAAGGCATTACAGTAGGGGGTGTGCAGCAGTGTCCCACATTAGTGAGGACCAGATCCAGTATGGTTGCACCTTGGTTGGTGTACTGACTATCTGGTCCATGGAGTTTGTGTTTACAAAATCCAAGAATCTCTGTGCATGTACTTTTGGTGTCGTATAGGATTCCCAGTTAATAGTGGGGTAAATATGGTGTTGGGTTGGATGGTCAGTGTTTCTAATAAGTTTAAATACAAGGTATGGGTTTCCTGGGTCATAGAGGGGGACCTATAGCTTGCAAGAAAGTGGTATTGGATTTTACCTATGGTGATTTGAACATGGAACAGCCTTGAAGTATATTTATTTTTGATGCAAATAGACAGCTCCACCTTTAGTCCCTGCCTCTGAAGTAGCTGGCCTAAATGTATTTTTACATTTTTTTAAGGTGAGTTGTTTAAACAAATCAAAGTGGTAGCTATGGGTACCACCTGTGCCCCAGTTTACTCAAATTTGGTATTATCAGATTGGGAAAAATGTTGTGTGTTTAATAGAGATTTTTTTTTTAAATATTAATTTGTACCTTAGGTTCTTGGATGACATTTTTATCTTATTTGATGGTCCTTTTTTATTGATTGAGGAATTTATGATTTATTTGATCATCATCACTCACGTCTAAGGTTTACCTCAACGTTAACTATCTTGACACTTTGATTACTTCAGCTGACAATGGTTTTAAGTCTAAGATTTTTAGAAAACCTACCTTCAGTAATACCTACCTATTTGAGCTGACACCCCTTTTTCCAGAACAACAGTTTAGTAAAAGGGCAATGTATCTGAGTGGCTAGGATGACCTAATAAAGAAGATTTTAGTTAAGGGACACCATATTTCTTCCAGTATGTTTACTTTTAGGGGTTATCCGGAAAACCTGGTTTACAATATAGTGGGGGGAGGAATTATCTGAATGGGTAGGGAAATATAAACCTTTATTAGGTGGGGGACTAATTAAAACTGACAAGAAGCAGGACTTAGAGAATAGTTCCCCACTAAATAAATTTGAATATGCTATGGTTTTATAATACAATAAACACAGTAAAGAAGTTAAACAAATAGTAATAACTGGAATATTTTTAAGGCGGACCCTGAAATTTTTAATCTTTTGGGAAGGGAACCTTTACTTATGTATAAAACTGCACAAAATTAAAAAAAAATATTTTAGAATTTGATCAGAACTACACAAAGTGGTCAGATAGGCAGATAAGGGGTATGCCAAAGTGTATTTTTTGTAAGCAATGTGCATATATTTCAAATGTAGATATATTCATTCTAAAAAAACGGAGAAGGAACCAGGGTATATTTTCAGAGATGGGAACTGTCAGACTAAGTGAGTGATGTATTTAGCAAAGTGCTCAACTTTGCCAGCATTCTATGTGGGCAAAATCTAAAGAAATTTATGTAAAAGAATATACGAGCAAGTGTATGACATAAAGAATAGGAATGATGAATAGTTATTTACTCACCATAACGTTCCATCTGTGTTGTCCATTTTCTTTTTTTCCTCACATGTGGGTTCGGATCTGATCCCTCGGATCTGACTTGGCTACTGCAATAGCTCGTGGCAACCTCCCGTACCTATAATGCCTCTCTCCCATCACCTCAGATCTTACCTGCTCATAATCATAGAAAATAACAGATTAGAAGATCACATCAAATAAGGGTAAGATCATTTCTGGTGTTCATAATAGCCAGATAAACAAATGTAGGTCAACTCGCTCATCTAGAAGCCAAAAAAGGGACAGGGGGTGGTGGGTGGGTTTGTGAGGAAAAAATGAAAATGGACAACACAGATGGAACGTTATGGTGAGTACATAACTATTTTATCTGATGTTATCAATTTTCATTTTATCCTCACATGTGGGCCAGAGTCCCCAGCTACCTTTTTCTTGGGTGGCCTTAAGGAAGGATATTCTTCAGAACCATGGAACCAAAATAGGCCCTACCCCTAAAGATCAAATCTAGCTTGTAATGAGTAATAAAAGTATGAGGGGTAGCCCAGGTTGCTGCTATGCAAATCTCATCCATGGACACTCTAGACTGAAAAACTGAAGACGTGGTGACTGTTCTAGTGGAGTGAGCTCTAAAAGGTTTTGGGAGCTCCAAACCTTGCCTCTTGTAAATATACAAGATGCAGTCTGTAATCCATTTAGCTACAGTCACCTTGGTAACTGGGAGGCCCAATCTATTTTCTGAAAAGGAAACAAACAAATAACTGTTTTCGTATGCCCATTGTTCTATAAAGGTAAAAAAATGTAGTTGTCTATAAATATCTAGCAAATGCAGCAAATATTCACCATTATTAGTGAAATTTGGGAAGAAAACTGGCAGATTAATGGATTGGTTGATAGTACTTTCTGAAACCATCTTTGGTAAGAATGAAGGATTAGTACATAAAGTGACACTATATTTGTGAAAGATCAGATATGGCAGTTGGAATGACAATGCTTGAATCTCAGAAATTCTCCTTGTAGACATGATGACTACCAAGAATACAGTTTTCCAAGAGATACATTTAAGCCGACAGGTAGCTGCTGGTTTCAAAGGGAGGTTGTATAATTTTCTATAGTATCCAATTTAAGTCCCAAGGTGGTGAAGGATTCCCATATGGGGACTTGAGTAAGAGAGTTCCTCTCAAGAAGGCTTTGCATAGCTTATGTGATGCCAAGGAGGAGGAGCCATCAAATCCAATGTGAAAGTTAGAGATTGCAGATAGCTGCACTTTTATTGTAGAATAAGCTGCTCCCTCATTAAACAGCTTTGTCAAATACTCTAGAATAGCCCGAATAGGAGCTGAAAAAGGATCTACATCATTCTGTTGAGATCAATGTATGAATCTCCTCAATTTACTGTTATACAACTTTCATGAAGATGGTCTATGGAAGAATAATAGGATATGGCGCACTGTGGAAGAGAGCATAGGTTGTCTGGCTATCAGTGGAATTGGAGATACCAAGCTGTCAGCTTGAGACTGTGATTGTTCGGATGAGGCATTCCTGTCAGGAGTCCCTACTGAATTGTCAACAGCTTAGGTTGTCAAATGCTTAATCAGACACCTAAGCATTGAACGCTTACAATAGCGAACGGCCACATCATCAAATTCTTTCCTTGGGAAAGAATTTGCGTGGCCGTTATGGGGGATTTGCCCTTTCCCCCAATGTAGAACGATCTCAGAGTTGGAATATTTAGTTGGGGGGGATGTGGGGGGATGCAGCCCTCCACTATGTTTGGGTGTGTTTGTGTATTTTGTTTATGGACGGCCAGCCGAATTCTTTCCCCAGGAAAGAATTCGATGATGTGGCCATTCGCTATTGTTGGCTTTTGACGCTTAGGTGTCGATGTTTTAGGATTCGACAACCTAAGCTGTCGATGTTATGATACAGATGTCCTATCAGATGTGACAGGAGGTCCCGAATTGGACCCGGAATTCATTACTTCTTACGCAGGTGAGAACAAATAAAGGGAAAACAGACTTGTCAAGGACAATATGGGGCAATGAGGATTACTTCCCTCTTCAACATGTTCACTTTCTGAAGAAATCTCGGGATTAGTGGGGTTGGGAGAAAGTCATATAACAGCCTGGGAGGCCAATCATGAATGAGAGAATCCCTCAGGCACTCTTCTCTTGGGGGGATCAGGGCAAAGTAGCGGCTTCATTTGTTGTTCAGAGGGGATGGAAAAAGGTCGCAGCAAGGCTGGCCCCACTTGCAAAATATGCCTCCCGCCACTTTCTGACTGAAGGACCACTTGTGATACATAATAATGGACCTACTCAACCTGTCAACTATCACACTGGACTTTCCCCAGAATGTCTGGATGGGATCGCCCACTACGACACTCTAAGCGTCTCTCAACATAAGGGGTATGATCTGGTTCTCTCTTGCTTGTTGATGTACCAGACTACTGACATGTTGTCTGATTGAATCTCAATCGTCCCGCAAGGGACAGCATTCTGAAAGACTTGCAATGCTAGTACCATCGATCTCATCTACAGGACATTTATGTGAGACTTGGCCTCTTGATCAGACCAACTGCCTTGGACTGTTTTTCTCAGATAATGCCCCCCACCCCAGTCTGGGGAGTGTAAGTGGTCATTGTGGCCCTGTGAAGTGAGGGGACAAAGGGGCGACCTTGAGTGAGCTGCTCTAAGGGAATCCACCATGACAGATCCTTCTTGCAAGTGTTCGTAATCCTTATCGTGGCTGACGAGGGTTGATGAAGGATAGACCATTGTACAGCGAGAAGCCACTGTAATACTCTCATATAGAATCTCACTGATGGAGCCACTATTATTGCTGCTGCCATAGCACCCAAGGCCTGATGTACTATTTGAGCAGATACCCTTGAATTGTGTACTAACTTTCTGAATTGATCTCTTATAGTATAGTCACCATTCTTGATTATGGAATACATGCTATCATTTTGATTGTGTTTATGTTTGCTCCTGTGAAGTCCAATTCTTGAGAGGGGACTAGGTTTGAATTTTTCATACTTTACTGTGATGCCTAACAAACAGCAAGTTGAAGAACCATGTCTTTTGCTTGTAGAAGTAGATGCCTGGTCAGGGAGGTGATGAGCCAGTTGTCTAGACATGGAAATACCTGGAATCCTTGCTGTCTCATATGAGCTGCTACCACTGTCATACACTTGGTAAGCACTCTGGGGGCTGTAGTGAGACCAAATGGCAGTCCTCTGAACTGGTAGTGACTGGCTCCCAGCCAGAAGCATAAGTGACTTCTGGACCACCTGTCCATTTTATATGGTAGTACACATCCTGAAGGTCTATAGGAGCACATCCAATCGTCCTTTCCAAAGAATGGCAGGATAGACTGAACCATGACCATCTGGAACTTGCTCTGCTGAACTGATTTGTTTATCTACTGAGATCCAGTATTAGTCTTCAGTCCCCTGTCTTTTTCGGTACCAAAAAGAACCTTGAGTAAGTATCTGATCCTGTCTGGTCTGGTGGGACTTCTTGGATGACTCTCTTATCTAGCAGCCTTTGTATCTGTATGGCTGCTTGCTCCATTGGGAGTCTTTTGTTTTGGGGTGGTGGATGGGAAAAAGGTATATAGTATCCTCTGCACCCATCTGTCACTTGTTATTTTCAGCCAGACTTTCTGCTGCAGAGATAGTCAACCCCCAATTGCCAGCTGAAAAGAACAATTGGACTTTCATTCAGGAGTGCTGAAAGGGTCTTCCAAAGAAGATATCTCTGGACCCTTGATTATCCTGAACTCCCCTGCTGTGAGAGTGGTGTCTTCTATCATTGTTCCCTCCTCTACCTTGGGGGGAACTTTCACCACATGCTTGAGGAAAAGACCCTTGAGATTTTATGAACCACATTTTTCCACAGCTCCTCTGATTTTTTGAATATGGTCTCTAGGGAGTGGAAAAACAAATGCCCACGGCAGAAAAGGTCTTCCCATCTTTCTCACACCTGGGCAATGTATCTCTAACCTTTAGGCCAAACAGGGAAGTACCATCAAATGGAGTGTTGATGAACGAAGATTTAAAGGGCTCAGCAAAGTCGCACAAGCACATCCAGGCCTACCTCCTCATAGAGATACCTGAACCTGCAGCTTGACTCACCCCTTCGGATGCATGAGAAATGAGCCTCATGGAGGAGTTTGCAATGGAATGTAGAGTGGACAGCTGTGACACAGCTCCTGAGAGAGTACCTGTGAACTCATTGATCAGATCCCTCTACAGTCTTGTAAAATAAGTAACTATGCCTCCCACATCTATCCATCATCCTAGAATCCTTATTAGGAGGATGGATAGTAGAACTCTCCTCAGCAAGTTCTTTCTTCATGGCTGTCGCCACAACCGGAACACCTCTAGACCAACACTTCTTATCTTCAGGCACTACTGTTTTATTTAGTCTACAGGGGGGTCAATGAAGTCTGGAGCCTATCATGCCGGCCAAAAGATCAAGTCTATGAGCTCACTGGAGGATGGGATCCAAAAGCTGCCAGGTACACCAACTCCTCAAATGAGGGATTCTTGGACTTCCAGCCACCCCTCTGCTTCAAGATCTTAAGGATGTGCCAGAAGGAAACATCTTCAGGAGGTGACTAAGGGGATCCCTCACCTTCATCAAGGTCAGTGTCTTTGGTGATGGACTTTTCTGTGGAGTTATCAGAGGAGGAGGGGAAACCCAGATGGGTAGCCTGGGGCTTATGGGCCCACTGTCCCAGTAGGAGGTCTGCAAGGCAGAAGACTGCTGATTTGATAGGGCAGACTCTGTCTGGACTGCCGAAGCAGACGTAGCTCACTGCAAATCCTTGAAAGCTGACTGTCCCTGAGAAATGACAGAACCTAGATCTGAAAGACAGTGTCCTGTGGTCTCGGTTCCCTCAACCTCAGTTGACAGCAGTCTTAAAGCTGAAGTCAGAGTTAAGTTGATCAGGGCTGAAACTCCAAGATGGGGGGAAGACTCTGAGAACTTCTGTGCTAAACCCACCCTCTCAGATCAGAACAAGCCCCCACAACCCCGAGAGATCCCCGGCTCCAATTGGGCCAAGGAACTCGGAGCAGGAGTTGGAGCCGAGGAAAGAAGGATACTCTGCTCCCTCGTCAACAGAAATGGGCGGATTGTACCAGACTCTGAAAATTATAGGGGGGTCGGACTAGGAACATGAAGGGGGATGACAAAATTTGGAACACCTGACCATTGGAGGTAGTAGCCGTAGGAGGCCTTGCAATGCCTTGCCCCCAGAGGATCTTCTTGACCATCCTCTTCACATCATCTTCTGTAAGGCTTCTAGTGGAGGGAGTCGAGGAAGCAGATAGTGACCTTGGTCTCTCCAAGAATGATGAGGGAACCATGGATGGTGCCAGATCTACAAAGGGGTAGTATTGAGTCCATGGGCAAGACTGGCTTAAATGGACTTCTCATCGGATCCAACAGCAACAGATCTGACCTATCCTTAGACACAGAGAAATTCGGATCAGAAGCTGCTGGATCTAAAGGAGTCCTCCTCAAAGAAGTGGGATCCGAAAAAAACTTCCTTTGGATCAGGGCATTTAGAGTCACCTCCATCAAAATCTTTGGAGGCAGCGAAGGTCTTTTCCTTCCATTGTCCGAGCCTCAGGAGAACAGGGAGGAAGCTGGGCTGGAGCATCCACATGTAGAGGATAAATGAGATTTTTTTCTGTCTGTGCCAGAAATGGCCTCCCCAAACAAGGAGGGCAACGTGCCTTTTAAAATCAATTTATTGTTATGCTCTACTAGAGCTCTGTGATTAAATGCCTTGCAAATGTCACAGTCCTCCTGAAGAAGAGATGGACCAAGGCAGTAAACACACATACTGTGCAAGTCACTGATCTGAATTTTGTGACTGCACTTTGAACTTCTTTTCAAGTCAGCCGGCTTTTCTGTTTCTTCTGCCATAATGAGGGCACAGCATGATAATCAAGACAAGAAACAAGAACAACAAAACATCAACAAGATAGCAACTAGAAACTCTCTATTTCATCGACTAAGGAGAAACACTAATACCACTATTTTTTTTTTGTTGTTAAGAATATAATAATAGTAAAAGGGGAGAGCAGTAAATGGAAACATCGAGGAAAGTTTCACTGAACAGACATTAAGTAAAACTAAGAGAAGACTAGGAAAAGAGAAAAGCAGCTAGTAAAAAACAGTGGGCAAAAGATTTTACAAAACTACGCAGGAAAGGTAATATATAATACAGAAAAAAAGTTACTGCTCAAGAGTCGTCAGGAATGACCACGTCCTGGTAAACGAGATCTGAGGTGACTGGGAGATGGGCATTATGGGTAAGGGAGGGTGCTAGATTGCTTTTTGGTTGCCACGAGGTATTGCAACAACTGAGTCAGATCAGAACCTACATGTGAGGATAAAATAAAAATTAACATCAGAGATCATGCTTTATATTGCATGCAATTTGACAGGTTTCAGTGTGGGATGCTTGAAAAAATCACACCAAATTCTAGGGGAGGGGAATGGAAAATTAGACTGGAACACAAAGAACTTGTGTGGTAGCTTAGGTTGAATGCGAACACTCCTCCTGGGCTAAATGAGTTTCTATCCATTCAACCTCTACTTAAATGAAATGCTATGAAACTGTAGCACTTAGGGTGTGTGTTTTAATGTGTTTGCATTAAGATGTTTTGTGAACAAGTTACATACAATGAAATAATTGCTTCATATAATACTATATATAGTTTTTACTATTTTTTGTTTACATTGGTAAGGTTCGTTAAGTTTTCAGTGGATGAGTCGTGATTAGCAGTTCTAATTGTTTTTAACAAGCAGTGTTTTAATGTAAAAGGAATGGGTAAGATGGTAATATTTTATTCTGATGAAATGCTACTAACAGGCCAAAAGCATTCAATAAATACTTCTTAATGTGATTTAAGTTTGCCTGGTGACCTTTTCCGACATTACCTTTTATCTGGTTTTTGGTTTCATTGACAATGGTTTAGCAACTGGTTTTGTTTTCTTATTTATGTGCAAACCCTGAAATGACACCAGAGCAGCTAACAATGGGGAAAAAATACTCGTACTTAAAAATGAACCTGCAGATGAACATAAGAACTAATGACTAATAATCTGTCTCCCAAAAGCATACAAATTATATTATGAGAATTGATGCAGAGTATATAATCTTTTAGATACAAATTCAACTGTGGCCACAGAACTGATGGGAAATAAAAGAGATTCATATGGAACTATCATCTTTTGTTAAATAAAGCTGCAATGGAGACCTGTAAAAAGAACAGGAATCTCAGTATGGCATGGATGGATTACAAAAAAAAGCATCTGACAGTATTCCTCACTCCTGGATTACAGAATGCTTATAAATGTACCAGATTAATCACATACTGCAGTCACTATGAAGAAATGGCAACCCACTTTGCAGTTGAATCACAAAAAAGGACATATTGCTATCCATGATGTGAAAATCCAGTGCGGAATATTTCAGGTTGATTCCTTGTCACCATTATCATATTGTTTTGTTCTCAATCCATTAAGCTGTTTACTCAACAGCTTAGGTCACAGATTCAGTCTGATTCCAATAAAATCAATAAGAGTAAAGATGTCTCATTTACTTTTTGTGGATGACTTAAAACTGTATAGTTATTCAGATAACACCTGAAGGAGTAACTTCAAGTTGTTAAAACCTTCTTTGATGATATAGGAAAGTCATTTGGGCTCAACAAATGTGCAAAAGCAACATCTGAAAGAAGATGATTGAAGACGCAAGAAAAAAACTTGGATTGAAATGGGATACAAAAGATTTGGAATAAGGAGGAGTGCCCAAATATCTTGGAAAACTGAAAGGGCAGTGATATAGCAAGAAAAAATTAGAACAAAGCTCAGTAAAGAATATTTTAAAAGACTAAAATTAATACTAAAAGCTACAACTAGGAATAAAGTTCAAGCCATAAATCAACTTGCACTTCCTGTTTTAATGTATAGCTTTGGAGTGATTGACTAGCCACAAAAAGCTGGATAAGCTTGACATGAAAAAAAGAAAATTGATTCATGCCCATCAAATTGTATACAAGAACCAGTGTTTGTCAAGACTATACATCCCTCAGTCTGAAGGAGGCATGGGACTCCTTGAAATCGACCACATATATGTCAGTGATTATGAGACTGCATATGTATCTACTGACACCATCAGATCCAAACATATTATAAGTTGTAAAACACAAACAAAATACATCCAAGACAACATATTAGCTTAGGTTAGCAGAAGCCTTTTTTTTTGTAAAAACAGACATGGGAATCCAACCAAATTTGGATAAAAACAAGTGGCAAAAGAAAGTGCAAAAAAAAAAAAAAAAAAAAAAAAAAAAAAGGAAAAGAAAAGATAAATGCAAAGATCAAAATTATAGCAAGTGGTATTGAGAACTGCTGGAGCAGCTGCATACTGACCAAGAGATATCGTGAAAATGGCATGAATTTAAACCAAAAGATGAAAGGTTAACATTGGCAGCCCAAGACAGTGAATTACATATCAAACAGTTCATAAAATATAGAGAAAAGACAGGAGATAAAGACAAATGCAGGTTTTGCTGTGCAAAACTAGAAATCTTGTTTCAGGGTGAGCTACACACATGGCTGGGAGTTTGTATACTGAAATAAATAAAAATGTGGCAAGGTTGTTAAACTGGAGACTTTATAATCATTACAATATAGAGGCAGCTGAGATGCATTAGAAACATGAATATCAAAGGATTATTGAAAATGAAGTAATGATTACAAGGGACCACCTCTATTTCCAGCAGCTAAGAAGGTAGAAGCAAACAGACCAGATACAGTAGTTCAAGAGAAAAAGAGAAATAGCTTTGACTATTGAAATTGTTACACCCAGTGACTACAGTGTCATACAAACTTAAAGACATACATTTGTAAAATATCAGAACTTCCAAACAGAAACTGCAGCAATGTGGAATAAGGATACGCAGATAGTTCCAGTAATAGTGGGAGCAACTGGACTAATAAAAAATAATCTTCAATCATATCTAAATATGCTGCAGATAAAAATAACCCCTTATAAACTGCAAGAGAGGCATTTCCGGGTACATTGCTAGTGCTGAGAACAGCACATGTCGAATGTTGAAGACTGAAGCAAAACTTATTTCACAAACTTTAATTATGCCTTGACTCAGGAATGGGGTCCATTCCCATCAAGGTATGTGAAGACTAATCATTTAGAGAAATTAAACCAAGATAAATCAGGACACCATACTCTACAGATCCATGCAGAGCACTGCACAAAACATGTTAAATGTACATCACAATTAGCTGCACATACTGGTTTAAGCAGTCCAGTGTGTGTGTGTGCGTGTACACCTGACTGACAAATGTGTCTGGCAACAGCTCCATTACCATTCTCAATGACATCTACTTACAACACAACTAGTTTATCATTCTACTACGAACAAGTGCCTCTGTTACTAGTTTCCTAAGCATTTCAAAATACTTTCATTGTTCAACGTTCTATTCTTAGGTGATATATTACATAAACAGCTTTTTAAAAGACATGTATTTCAGGCATCATCATTATCAACTGTCCCCAACTCATTTTTTCCCATTTTTACATGAAGTGAGGGTGCTGCCTCAACTGTAGGTGCCCTCCAACCTTCTTCTATAGTAACGCTCAATTCTAGCAGGTTGCCCCTCACACAATCCATCCACTTTTGCCTGGATGTCTTCAACTGCTCTTTATTCCATCCTGTCTCTTCCAAATCTGCTTTACCAAATTGTCTTTAGATTTCCAGCATGTAACCACACCACCATAATATGTTCTCCTTGACTTTCGCTGCAGTTGGTGCTACTTTGGCTTCAGCTATGATATCCTCATTTTTTTGTCTTTTTTTTGGTCTGTCCCACAGCGTCCATCCTACTAACAAGTCTCAGGCACTTAATTTCCATCACTTTAAGCTTCCTCAGTTGATCTGTTTTTACAGCCCACATTTCTGTGCCATACAGAAACACTGATCACAACACTTCTTTGGCATTCTTCTGTGCCAGATGACTGCAGTACAACTAATTTTAGCTCCGACTTCCTTATTCAACCTTTCCTTCTCCTCACTCACACTTATTCTGTCACAAACAAGAACACTCGTCCATCTACCTCTTTAACCGAATAAACAATTTTCAACAAATTCTTACCTTCATTTCTTGCCATGATCACAGTTTTGTCTACAATGTTTCATCCTGTGTACCACGGTTTTGCATTCCAGTCCCTGTCATTTGTTGAATTTCCTGCTCAGAGTCTGCCTGTAGTGCCACATCATTTGCATACAGCAGCTTTGTTAATCTGTTGCCCAATAACCTGTTTACTGATGTAATCCATCACCAGTAGTATGAACAGATAAACAGCAGTAGGTTCAGAGTTCTTACGATAACTTAAAGGTCATTAACAAAAACAGATAAGAAAATTATGCTAGAGAAAACTGACTGCCCTTGTACCCCCCCCCCCCCAAATTCCATTCATTCAGACATCTTTAGGCTTCAGAGCAAATTATTCGGCAAATCTATCACTGTCATCTTTAGCCTTACCATTACAACTAATATTCTGCCTCAAAGCTTTAATCATGCTCTTGTCATATCTTTACCAAAAGTTTCTCAGCTAACAACTTTCACCCCATCTCTAACCTTAGTAAATAATTTTTTTCCAAGAATCTTAGTAAGGTGACAATCAAATACTTGACTATTCATATCCAAGTATGATCCTGTAAACAGGTTCCTAGGAGGTGTTTACTAGGCTAATGACTACAAGGGTCTTTTTAAGACTAGCCACGCATCCCAAATTTCTGACGAGTTCTGATACCCTTGATAAGTGTAAGCATGGGTCTGGGAGATGAACCATTTGCAGGTTACCTGTTTGCATCAGAGACATAGGTGCCAAACATGTGATGAATTTCTGGTTTCCCATCCAAATGTCCAAGTTGCACTTGAATTGGATTAGTGAGGAACTCTGCTTCACATGGATGGTGAGCCTATTCAACAGACGGGGTAGTCTCTGGGATACATACCCATCTCTCCAGCAGGTCCTAATTATATCACAGGCAAGGTTTAAGTCTTTAGAAAGTACAGTTGTGTACACTTACCATAAATGTAGACGTTCAAATGTATTAACTGTTGCAATGATTAGATTTGGGTTATCTGCTTGCAGGTAGCCCTCAGCCGGCCTGATTATCAAAGTCTTGGGTCCTGCATTGGTTGCTGTCTCTTCTTCCATGACGTTAGGTAGTCAGGGGTATAAAGCATGCAGCCGATGCCATTACATCAGTTTTTCTTGCCCCAGATGTCAGGTGCCCCCATAATGGGAAGCAATTATGTACAAGATTACACCTCCAATTATAAGCAAATACACCAGAAAGCTTGAATACAGTAAACAAGAAGAGAGGTATAGCAAATAGAAGTCAGGGTCTGGAGGGAGGGTAACCAGGACTACAACACTTGAACATCTACATTTATGGTAAGTGTACACAACTGTACTATGTTCTTCATGTTTTACTGTTGCAGTCATTACATTTGGGTAGATTCCCAAAGCTAAGGAAGGGAGGAGGCAATTAGAGAGCATTAGGACCAGCTATTAGGGCCTGCAAGACTGCAGTGTCAAAACCAGCTCTGGATTTAGAGAAAATAGGCAAGTGGTAATGCTTGGTGAAGGTATGAACAGAACTCCAGGTAGCAGCTTCTAGGATGTCCCTGGTGGGGACACCTCTGAGAAAGGCTGTTGAAGTAGATGCAGCCCTGGCGGAATGTGATCTTATCCCCTGTGGAGTAGGTTTTCCATGGTGCTTATAGCAGAAATGAATGCAATGGCCTATCCATTTAGAAATGGTTTGCTTTGAAATGGCCTTCCCCTCTGCCCCTGCAGCAAAGGCAACTAGCAGCTGTTCAGTTTTTCTGCGAGGCTTAGTCCTGTCCAAATAAAATCTTAGTTGTCTGTGCATGTCCAAAGAGTGCAGTATTCGTTCTCCTTTGTTCTGTGGATTAGAAAAGAAGGTTGGCAAATGAATGGACTGATTAGGGGTCACACTGAAAACCACCTTGTGCATAAAGGAGGGATTGGTCCTGAGGAACACCCTGTCTGCATGGAAGATGATGAAGGGCTCCACTGCCATGAGGGCCTGTAATTCAGACACTCTTCTTGCTGAAATGATGGCTAGAAGGAAGGCTGTTTTCCAAGAAAGGAATTTCAACTCTGCAGTTGCAGCTGGCTCAAAGGGAGGTAGAGTGAGCTTTTCCAATACAAAGTTAAGGTCCCAGGCTGGATTAGGGGCTTTCCTGGGTGGTCTTAAATTTTTTGCCCCTCTGAGGAATTGCTTCAGCAGTGGGTGAGAGAAGAGGGGTAGTTCCATATTATAATGTGCTGAAATGGCAAAGGCATGAATTTTAATAGAAGAGAAGGAAAGGCCCTTGTGAAGCATCTCTGTTAAGTATTGAAGAATATGCGGTAAACTGGGCACTGTTGTGCCTATCCCCTGAGTTTGGCTCCAGGAACAGAATCTTTTCCACTTTTCAGCATAGGATTTTCTAGTACTAGGCCTCCTTGCCTTCAGAATGACATTCATCACTTGCTTACTGAGGGATGGTAATGGAAAGCTCAGGTAATTAGCCAGGCTGCAAGGTTCAGGGTTTGAAGCTGGGGGTGCAGAATCTGGCCCGCCTGCTGAGACAGCAGGGAAGGAGTTGGAGGCAGGTGCCATGGTTCCAGCAGTGACACACTGCACAAGAGGGGGTACCAGTGTTGGAGTGGCTAGTCTGATGCAATGAGGTTTGTCCTGTTTGATCTTTAGTGAACTTTGGAGAGGAAAGGTAGAGGGGGAAAGGCATAAACTGAGAGGTTTTCCCAGGTGAAGGACAGGGCATCCACTTTCCAAGCTTGTCTGTGGGTAGTTCTGAGGGGAGGCAAACAGGTCTATCTCTGGGCTTCCCCATTGGTTTCTCAACATGTTAAATATCTTTGGTTCCAGGTTCCACTCATGTGGGTCCATGAGATTTCTGCTTAGGTCGTCTGCCAGTGAGTTTAGCTTGCCTGGCAGGAATTGAGCCTCTAGGTGCACTTGGTAGCTCAAAGCTGTGTTCCAAAGAGACATGGCTAGTCTGCAGAGGGGGCATGAGTGGGTTCCCCCCTGCTTGTTTATGTACCACATAACAGTGGTGTTGTCGGTTTTTACCAATAATTGTCCTGGAAGGATGTGGTCCTTGAAGGCTGTCAGAGCATTCTGTACAGCTAATATATATTTTTGATTGATATGCAGGTGCATTTGGCTCGGGTTCCATTTGCCCTGAATGCACTGCCCTGCCAAGTGAGCCCCCCATGCATAGTCTGATGCATCTTTTGTTAGGGTTTGGGCGGCAGGGGGTAGAGTGAATGGCAGTCCCTTGTTGAGGTAGCAGGCCTCTGCCCACCAAAGGAATTCTGTCTTTATACAAGGGATGATAGGAATCACTGATTCCAGGTCCTGAGAATGTTGACACCATAGGCTTTTTAGATACCACTATAGTTTCCTCATATGCAGTCTTGCATATGGAATTAGTAGGATGCAAGAGGCCATGAACCCCAGAGCTTGCAGTATTTTCCTTGCAGTTAACTGGGTCTTTGTGGCCAGTAATTTGAAGAAGGCTGTCAGATAAACTTGTTTCTCTGGCATGAGGTAGGCCATCTAGGAAGTTGTGTTCAAGCTTGCTCCCATGAATACAATTTGTTGGCATGGTACTAGATGAGATTTCTTTTCATATGGTGTACCCCAGTCAGGTTAGCAATTTCTTTACAAATGACAGATGATTTAATAGTATGTCCTGGCTTTCTGCCTGAATTTGACAATCATCCAGGTATGGGTATATTTGAATATTTCTTTGCCTGCAAAATGCAATGACTGGAGCTATGCATTTTGTGAATACCCAGGGTGCAGATAAGCCAAAGGGCAGTGCAGAGAACTGATTGTTCATGCAGCCTGCTCTGAAGCATAGGCATTTTCTGCAAGAATCCCTTATTGGGATGTGCACGTACGTTTCCTTTAAATCCAATGTTGCCAACCAGGTATTTTTGCCCAGCATGGGAAGCAGCAGATGAAGAGTTAGCATTTTGAATTTTGGAATTACCAAAAAGGTGTTTAAGATAGATAGGTCCAGGATAGGACGCCAGGAGTTGTCTTTTCTGGGTTCCAGGAAAAGTCTGGAGTAAAAACCTTGTCCCCATTCTTCTGCTGGGACAGGTTGAATAGCCCTGATACTTAGAAGAGCGAGGACCTGCTTCTGAGCCTCCGCCCACTTATTTGGGGGTAGGTCTGGCCAACCTTTTGGGGTTGGTAATGTGTGGAAGTGGAATCTGTATCCTTGGGAAACAATATTTAAAACCCATTTGTCTTGGGTAATGAGTTCCCAGTTTTTTGCATGCAGGGCGATCTTTCCCCCTAAAGGCATGGTTAGATGAGCAAGGCTTGGAAGGTTTAAGGTTAAGTCATTGTGACAGTATACCATAGGGGGGTGTCTTACTACTTCCAGCTTTGGAAGTGGGAGCCCCCCACTGCTTAGGCCTGCGAGTACCTTGAGACTGTGGCCTAGATGGTCTGCTGTTCCTGGATTTGGACTGAGAAGGCCTGGAAGTGACAAGAAAGGACCAATTCTTAGAAGGCCAATGCCTACTAAATCTGGGGGGCTGTACTTGCAGGAAATCTTTAACAGTTTGCATAGATTTAGCTTTTTCCTCCATCTTTTTAAGAACTTCTTATGCTTTGTTGCCACACAGGCAGTCTTGGCTTAAGGGAGCATCCAGTAATTTGGCTTTAACATGATCTGGCAGAGTTTGCTCCTTAAGCCAAGCATGCCTTCTAAGAACAGACCCAGTAACAGCAACCCTACAAGATGCCTCTAAGGAGTCAAAGCCACATTGCAAAGTATGTTTACCAACTTGTTCAGCAGAATGCATTAAATCCTGTAATTCTTTATTTTTAGCACAGTCAGGAATCAACATCAATTTCTGTTTAGGTAATCCAATAAGATGCTGCTGGTACTTTAACATATGAAACTGGAAGTTTAAGGCCCTAATGGCCAAAGTAGCAGAAATGTATACCTTCTTACCTCATCTGTCCAGTGTGCTGGAATTTCTATCAGAGGGGGTAGGATTTTTGGCAAAAGTAGCCTTAATGCCTTTGGGTCCCTGTAAAATGGTCTCTGGGTCCACAGTAGGATTCTTAAAGAGGAAATTGTGAGAATCAGGTGCTCTGTAATACCTGTCAGGTTTCCTGGGAGCCGGAGGTAAGGTGTCTGGGGCCAGGCTAGACTCCAAGAAGGCATCATCTACAATGTCCAGTACAGAGGGGAATAGCTAAAGGCCTGTACTGAGGCAGGAATAAGAATTCCCTAAGCCTCTTTTTGGAGTCAGAGTAATCCTGTCTTTCCCAGTGGAAATGCTCCCTAAGAGTGTGCAAAGTTTCACCAAAAGAGAAATCTTCTGGAGGGGAAGCAGAGGGAATGGAGTCCTCTGCATCAGAATCCTCATAGGTAGATAACGGCAAATCCTGGTCATCAGAAGAAAAGTACAGTTTTGTACCTACCATAAATGTAGATGTTCGAGGATTCCATTGCTGCAGTCCTTACTATTGGGTATAGTCCGCATCCAGTCGGCCCGAATACCAGAGTATAAGGCTGACGTCGGTCAGGGCGCATTAGACTGACGTCAGTACGTCAGGGTACTAATGCGCATGACCGGCGCCATATCCTCAGTCTTTTCTTGCCCCAGATGTCAGAAGACCCTAAAAAGACAAGGCCCAAAATACCTGCACCAAAACATGAACAATATATACAAAAATAAAAGCATGTAAACTCACCTACACAACCACCCCTAAACACAGAGGGGAAGGAGGGAGGGTAAATTGGACTGCAGCAATGGAATCCTCGAACATCTACATTTATGGTAGGTACAAAACTGTACTATGTTCTTCGTTTTCCATTGCTGCAGTCCTTACTATTGGGTAGAATCCCAAAGCAGAGGTAAGGGAGGCTGGCAAATCATAAAGAAGCAGGAGCTGACAACATGCCTTGCAAAACAGCTGTGGCAAAACCAGCCCTAGACTTAGAGTAGATAGGAAGGTGATAATGCTTAGAGAAAGTATGCACTGAACTCCAAGTAGCTGCTTCCAAAATATCCTTAGTTGCCACCCCCCGTAGAAATGCTGTGGAAGTGGCAGTAGCCCTAGTGGAATGAGGCCTAATCCCAGCTGGAATCTCCTTGCCATGATGGGAATAACAAAATGCAATGCAAAAGCCAATCCACCTAGAAATAGTTTGTTTTGACACAGGCTTCCCCTCTTGAACTCAAAGCAAAAGAAACAAACAACTGCTGAGACTGCCTAAAATCCTTAGTCCTGCTTAAGTAATAACGCAATTGCCTGTGTACATCTAAAGTATGCAAAATCTTTTCCCCTTTATTTTGGGGGTCTGCAGAAAAGTAGGCAAATGAATAGTTTGGTTTAAAGCCACACTAGAAACCACCTTAGGCATAAAGGAAGGATTAGTACGTAATGATACCCTATCCTTATGGAAAATCAAAAGGGCTCGACTGCCATAAGGGCCTGCAATTCAGACACCCTTCTTGCAGAAGTAATAGCCAACAAAAAGCAGTCTTCCATGACAAATATTTCAATTCAGCAGTAGCCGCAGGCTCAAAAGGTTGTAGAGTAAGTTTTCCAACACAAAATTGAGATCCCAAGCAGGAGTAGGAGCTCTCGTGGGGTCTTATATTCTTTGCCCTCTAAGAAACTGCTTGAACAAAGGATGCGAAAACAATGGTGGGTCACAATCATAGTGAGCTGAGATTGCTGCAGCATGAATCTTAATGGAAGAGAAGGACAGACCCTTGTCCAGTAACTCAGTAAGATATTGAAGAGCCATACTCAAATTAGGCTCAGAAATCTCCAAATTCTTTGCTTTACTCCAAAATAAAAATCTCTTCCATTTTTCTGCGTACACTTTCCTTGTACTAGGTCTTCTAGCTTCCATAAGCACATTTAAAACTTGTTGAGGAAGTTGAGACCTGCTGTGTTTCAAGACAGAATATGCCAGGCTGTCAGATGAAGAGAGTGAAGCTTGACATTGAGCAGATGACCGTCCTTCTGGGATAACAGATGTGGAATCAAAGGTAAAGGCCATGGAGGCTTCTTTACCAGACTCCGTAGTAGTGGGTACCAGTGTTGCCGAGGCCAATCTGGAGCTATCAAAATCATCCTTGGCCTGTCCTGTCTGACCTTTAACAGTACCTTTGGAAGAAGAGGCAGAGGTGGAAAGGCATACACATGAAGGTTTGTCCAACTGAAAGACAGAGCATCTACTTTCCAAGCTGTGTGATGAAACCCCTTTGTGCAAAACTGTGGCAGCTGGTGGCTTAGTGGAGAAGCGAACAGATCTATGTCTGGAGTTCCCCATGACACTGTCAAGTTCTGAAATACATGAAGATCCAGTTTCCACTCGTGGGGATCCATGATTTGTCTGCTTAACACATCTGCTAAGGAGTTCTGTGCTCCTGGCAGAAACCTTGCCTGAAGAGTTAGGTGCAAGCGTAGCGCAGTCTCCCATAAAATCATTGCTTGCCTGCATAGAGGATAAGAATGTGTTCCCCCTTGTTTGTTGATGTACCACATGACAGTTGTGTTGTCTGTTAGAATCAACACCTGCCCTGGAAGAAGTAACTCCTTGAAAGCCAGTAATGCGAATTGGACTGCTAACATCTCCTTCATGTTGATATGTAGATGCTGTAGTCTGGCAGGCCACTTGTCTTGTATCCACTTTCCATTTAGATGAGCTCCCAAGCAATGTCCGAGGCATCTGTCGTTAAAATCTGACTCGCCTCTGGCCGGGTCACAGAGAGTCCCTTGTTTAGGTGACATTCCTGAGCCCACCACAAAATTCTCTTTGAAGGCAAGGTATTATTTGAATGACAGTGTCTAAATCCTGGCAGTGCTGTGTCCATACATTTTGAGATACCATTGTAACTTCCTCATATGCAGTTTGGCATTGGGAAGCACCAGAATACAAGATGCCATGAACCCTAATGCTTGAAGGACTGTCTTTGCAGTCAGCACGGACTGATGAGATAGTTGATGGAAGTAAAGTGATAGACTCTTTTGTTTGTCCGGGGTTATAAAGGCCATCTGGGCTGCTGTATTCAGTCTCACACCCAGAAAGCACATGTCTTGAGAGGGTACTAGACTGGACTTTATTTCGTTCACAGAATACCCTAGGCATCTTAGCACTGCTATAACATATTCCAGATGCTGTAGAAGGTCTTCCTTTTCTTGAGCCAGAATCAGGCAGTCGACTAAATAAGGATAGATTTGAATTCCTTGTAGCCTGAAGTAAGCAATCACTGAGCCAGAACCTTTGTGAATACTCTGGGCAGTAGATAAGCCAAAGGGCAATGCAGAGAACTGATAATGAGAATCTCCAGCTCGAAACCGCAGATACTTCCTGTAACTTAGCCTGATAGGCACATGAAGGTAAGCTTCCTTGAGATCTAAAGTTACCATCCAGTGATCTTTGCCCAGCAGGGGTAAAAGCTGTTGTAACGTCAACATCTTGAACTTGGGAATGTCCAGATAAGAGTTGAGGAGAGATAAATCCAAAATCGGTCTCCACGTGTTCCCCTTCTTTGGTACTAGGAACATGCGAGAATAAAATCCTAGGCCCCTTTCTGATACAGGGACTGGCTGAATGGCCCCCATTTGGAGTAACTGAGAAACTTGCTTGTGAGCCTCTTTCCTTTGTGGAGGAGGAACGTCTGGCATGCCTTTGAAAGGGGCATTGTATGGAAATAAAATCTGTAACCGTGGTGAATGATGTCCAACACCCATCTGTCTTGAGTAATTAAATCCCAATTTTCTTTGAAAAGAGACAGTCGTCCTCCCAAAGGAGCTGCCAGACGAGTCTACTGGCAGCTGAAAAGGCAGGTCATTGGGTCTGTTTACGAAAGGACTGACCCCTGCCCTCACCAGAAGTCTGAGCAGGTGAACTCCTGTTCTAGGCCTAAAAGAACCTTGAGCCCTGCCCCTACCACGCCTAGACCTACCCCTAGACTGGGAATCATAAGCAGGATATGTCCACCCCTTAGCAGGCCAATTTCTACTAAACTTCGGTGGCTGTACCTGCAAAAATCTTTAACAGTTTGCATAGATTTAGCTTTGTCCTCCATTTTCTTTAAAACTGCTTCCACAGGTGAACCAAACAACACATCAGACTGTAAAGGAGCATCCAAAATCCTTGTCTTAACATGCTCAGCCAAATTTTGATCCCTCAACCAGGCATGCCTGCGAAGAACAGAACTAGTGGCAGCCACCCTCGAGGAGGCCTGCACAGCATCAAAACCACATTGCAAAGAATGCTTGCCCACTTGTTCAGACACATAAACTAAATCCAGCAATTCTTTACAATCAATACCTTCCGCCAAAGCATCCACCTTAGATTTCAATTGTGAAAGGAGATAATTTTGATATTTCAGCATGTGAAACTGACAATTCAACGCTCTCATGGCTAGAGTGGAAGAAGTATACACTTAGCTACCCCACCTATCCAACGCCCTTGCCTCTTTGTCAGTGGGAACAGGATTTTTAACCACAGAGGCCTTAACACCTTTAGGCCCCTGAGAAACAGTTTCTGGGTCCGCCCTAGGACTCTTAAACAAATACTTATGAGCTTCGGGCACCCTATAGTACCTATCAGGTTTAACAGGAGCAGGAGGCAAAGAATCAGGGTTCAGGGAAGCCTCTGCAAAACATCTTCCACCACATTCAACACAGGAGGTATAGCTAAGGGCCTATGCTGGGGTAAAACAAGAATTCCCTAAGCCTCTTCCTGGAATCAGAGTAATCCTGGCCTTCCCATTTAAAGTGCTCCCTCATGGAATGCAGAGTCTCTGAAAATGAAAAATCCTCAGGAGGAGAAGTCAAGGAGTGGCATCATCCACATCAGAATCAGAATAATGAGGATACTCCTGCAAATCTTCCACAGAAGACTCAGAAGCCCCTGAACCCTGTTCAAAACTGTCAAACTCTGGTTCCACCCTAGGCCTCTTATCAGGAGGGCCCATAGAACCTCTAATCATAGTAATCAAATCTTCTGCCATTTTAAGCATATGTTTCTTAGGTACAGAACCCGAAATGCTAGGAGAAGCCCCTACTGAAGCTGAACTTGGCCTACCTCTAAAAGAAGTTTTGGCAACAGAAGGAGAGGCTCTAACTACTTTGGGAAGAGAGGGAAGAATATTTACCTGAGAAGCCCCCTCAGCCTGGCCTGCCTCCTGAGAGGGTACATCCTGTAACAGTAAAGTTTCTGCCTGAGACTCCATAGAAACTCCTGGCAAAACCTCTGGCTCCACTGAGCCTCTAAAGAACCGGCGTCCGGCACTGCCGGTTCATCAACCCTAGGCTTCGCTGTTTTGTCCTTGCGCTTCTTGGACGAAGCTGGTGCCGGAGCATCCGACGGCATTTTATAATTGCAACGCTTCCCAAACACTAATCTGGCACAGTCTAACCTCCTCTTAATAGTGCGTTTGTTAAACCTAGCACAAGAGCGGCAACCAACAACGCCGTGCTCAGGCCCTAAACAAGGTATACACAATGTATGGTAATCCCTATGAGGTATTTGTTTCCCACAAGAAATACAGTTATTCACTTTTTCTGACATCCGGTTAAATACTGAGGCAAGAAAAAAACAAAATGTTCCCCAACGGGGTACTTAGCCAACTCTGATTCGGTCTGAAACTCCGGTTTCGGAAATATTTCAGAACGCCAACCTGCACTCGCAAAACTGCTTCTGCATCGGACCACGCGGCAAAAAAGACTGAGGATATGGCGCCGGTCATGCGCATTAGTACCCTGACGTACTGACGTCAGTCTAATGCGCCCTGACCGACGTCAGCCTTATACTCTGGTATTCGGGCCGACTGGATGCGGACTATACCCAATAGTAAGGACTGCAGCAATGGAAAACGAAGAACATCAGAAATTGCAGAATCCTGATTAGAAGAATCAGAAGGAAAATCGGTTCTAGGTCTCTTAGAGGGAGAAGGGTGGCTTCCCCTAATTACAGTAATAACGTCTTCAGCCATTCTTATCACTTGTTTTTTAGGCATATGGGCCTGACCGTGCGGTTTGGATGTCGGTTTTCTAGGTGTGGATCGAGTCTTAGGCCTTGAAGAAGATGGCGTCGGTTTGATATGCAAGCCAGTAGGCCTGAATACAACGCGGCTCTGGACCCATCCAAGGTAGAGACATCCGCAGGTTCCATAGTCAAATAAGCATCTCGGGCATAACGGACTCCGAATGGGTCTCAGTAGAGGCCTGCGAATCTGAAGTAGCGGGTATCAGGGGCTGCAAAAGCACCTCACTGAGGACCAGCAAACTGCCGACTAGCTTAATAGAAGCGGCAGCTTTGGACCTATGCGGTCTGTCTGTCTTTATCTTTACGTTTTTTCAGAATGTCGGTAGTCAGATGGCTTACCAAATCCATTTCTGGATAATTGAACCAAGTATCGAAATAGTTAGATGCGAAAATGAACCGACGACGAATAGTACGAGGATTGAATAAGGCACAAAACCGACAGCGAGGGACGTCGTTGTCTGGGCCTAAGCAATGAATATAGTACAAATTAAAATCTTTATGAGGTATTTGCTTTCCACAAGAAATACAATTGTTAACTTTTACTGACATCAGTTTAGAGCAAGAAAAAAAATCCCCAACGGGGTACTTAGCTTTTTAGAAGACTTTGGTTCTGAAACACGAAAACGAAAATTTCAGGAGTCGGCCGACCAGCACTTGCAAACTAATTCTGCTTCGGGCACCGCACGGCAAGAAAGATTGATGTAATGGTGTCGGCTGCATGCTTTATAACCCTGACTACCTGATGTCATGGAAGAAGAGACAGCAACTGACGCAGGACCCAAGACTTTGATGATCAGGCCAGCTGAGGGCTACCTGCAAGCAGATAACATAATGTAATGAAGAAGAACACGAAGAACATCAGGTATTTCTGGTACTGTTTGTTTTGTGGATATGCAGGAGGTCCATCAGAATGGGGTCTGACAATACCCTGTATGCCAGGCATAGATCTCCCCTCAAAAGCCTGTAGGAGACAGAATACAGGTATAGGGCCTTGAGGAGGTCAGCATAGGACAAGTTACTTATGCCATGTATTCTTTTAGTGAGGAACCTCTGTGGACGTTCCAGTTGTTGGATAAGCCTGGTTAGGTACATACCAAAGGGGGCACTGTGCTCAATGATAGGTCTGATGAATGCCGAATACAGTGGAGCAATGACGTCCTTGGACTTAGATGCCATACCTTTGTTTAAAAGTTGCACAACATAGAATGATTTCCTCACCACTGTAGACACGTGATGGTCAAAGGCTATATTACTATATATGTGTTTCCCTAAGTCCCTGACTACTGGGTCAACTCTAAGGGGTGTGTTGTCAATATGATAGTTAACAGGGATGAATGACTTCCCAAAGGATATTATTATGCATTTCTTGGCATTTAGTTTTAGTCCATGACTCTGACACCAGTTGTTTGTCTGTGTCAGTCCCTCCTGGAGAACATTTGTGTCAGTGTGAGATTCAATGACAGCTCCTAATTTGCAATCATCTGCAAATTTAGTCAGACAGAGACCACTGACATTGGCCTTGACTTCTCAGAAGTAAATGCCAAAAAGCAGCGGTCCAAGGACTTGATTCCTGAGGGACTCCACTTGTGACTGGCCTCTTTGTAGACATGGACTCCCCAATTCTAACTTCCTGGGTCCTGTCTGTGAGCCAGTTGGCTATCCACTGTGTGACATATGGGTCTGCACCTAACCTCTTGAGTTTGTCACCAATGCCCAAGTGAGTGGGGTATTGGGTCAAATGCTTTGGCCAGGTTAAGGTAGGCAGTGTAAACGATTTTGCCCTCATCCATTTTTGTCAATCCTCTCCAACTATAGTACAATCATTACCATCTTTTTTCTCACTGATCACATCTGTTCCAACACAGAAAAAGTTAAATCACTGCCTTCCTTGAGCTTAGAGAAGAATTTAACACAGCTAATCATTGTCTCCTGCTAAATAAAACAAGTTCCATTTTTTGCCGACACTAACAGTGTACTTCATACTTGAGTAGATTCTCTTCTCTTTCCTCTTTCTCTGTAGGCTATGTATGTGGCAGCACATTTTCTGTGTAGTTTTAGCTACTTGAAGTGAAGTACTCCTTCCTTTAGCCTTTAATGTCTTCTGGACTGGTGAGAAGATTGCTGCTAGTGTCCCTAATGAAAGGTATGTGACCATTCTCGGTAATTTTCTTGCAACCTGACACAGCTTATTTGTGCTATCTGCTGAGTCACTTTCCAGGAGATGGTAGAGACAGGCTATTTCAACTGTGTCCAGGACTGGTTTAAAAAAACTCTCACTACAATCATAGTTTCACTCTAACTGGACCAAATAGCACATCCATTTACTAGTTCACCCAGAAAAGGTGTGACATAAGGTTCTGTTCTTGGATCTAATCAGTTTTCACTATTCCTAAATGTTCTTACCTGGGAACTTCCACATATGAACTGTCTTCTATGCACCAATGATATTGTTCTCTTTAAAAGAAATAGGGACGTAGCCACCCTATGGAAGGATTACAATCAGATACGAGGTCTACCTGAATAGGCTTCATAAAAAAACTTGTAGTCAACACTCAAAAAAAGCTCCTTAATGCTGTGTGGTACATATCAAAACCTTAAGCTGGCTCAGAATACTTCTATTAAAGATCCTACTGGTCTCACTCTCTCTTATGTCAGCAAGTAAAGATACTTGAGGACTTCTTTTTTACCAACATCTTTCCTTTTATAAATATGCTGAAAACCAAATCCACAAAATGTTAACTCAACTAAGGCTATCCTTTACAGTTTCCCACCTTCTTCCTTTAGAAATTTGACGTGCCATCACTATTAATGTACTTCTACCCAAGCTTGAATATGGATTGTCTGATAGTCTTGGGCTGCTCTAACAATATTACTCTCCTCCAAAAAGAAAAAAAATCAGATTTGCATGCTTACTTACTTAAGGAAAAAATGGTTAGAGTGACTGAGCCACTCTACTGCTTAGCACACTGATATTTAAACTTCTTAACCAAAGTTATTGACATCCTCATCTTAATATACTACAAATTAAAGACTCCACTTACTCCCTACACATTTGTAACTCTCTTCTCCTCTCAAGGCTTCCCTTCACTAGTTACCTGTAAAAGATAATTTTCCAAGCTTTCCCCTGTGTGTTGGAACTCACTACCAAAAGACAATAAGTAAGCTGACAATGTCATCTCCTTTCAGAAGTCAAGTCATTCTCACTTAATTGATGCAAACAAATTGTAACTGCTTCAGAGACACTGGCTAATATAAATGTACAATTTCATTTATTTCTCGTTCCTTCTACTTATCTACAGACCTGAGTAATGAACACACACAAGATTATGAAAACATCAAAGTTGTCAGAGAAGTGTGGTGGGTAAACTGGTAATATGGTACTGGCTAAATGAGGGGGAGGGTTGGTAATACACTTGATATGCATAACCTTAACTTGTTGCTTGGCTCACTTTCTTTTCATAATTAGTTGTATAACATGTTTACGAATGTCAATACTTCTAAAATTCTTTTCACTTTTTGTGTACTTATGATATATATTTTTGATACCCACTGTTCGTGGAATGTTTTAACTTTTGATTTAATATGTTTCTATTTCTGTTTGTCTGCTGTAAAGCATTTCTCATGCTTGTTTTTATCTCTGCCTGCTTGGTACTGGTCGTGGTTGAAAAGCTCACTTACGGAGTAAACATACATTAAATTCATTAACTAATTTAATTAATTAAAACTAATTAATTAAAGAGCTGAACCCTGATGCAAACTCACTCCTAATAGGAATCCCTCAGCAAGTCCGAACATTGTTCATACTTTTATCATTGGGTTCCAGTACATAGCCTGCACTAATTCTACCACTATTTTTGGGACTTTGAACAACTGCAGGACTGTCAAAAGCAGCTTTTTTTGGGACTCTGTCATATGCTTTCTCCAAGTTTAGGAATGCCCAGTTGGACACTTCCATCATCTCCAGGTTCTTCTCTACTGTCTGTCTCACTGCAAACATTTGGTCAGTTGTACTGCATTCTGATTTGAATCTAAACTGTTCATCTGCCATCACAATTTCTACTGCTGTGTGTATTCATTTATCAATTACCTTCTGCAACACATTCATACAGTGTGAGAAGAGGTTAGATACCACTGTACTGCCTACAGGTATGAATATCTCTTTTGGTCTTGTAGACTGGCACTAGAATGACTATTTTCCAGTTATCTGGTATATGCCTCTCCCCTACATACTGTGATGAATAAGTACCCTAAGGAGCCATTTGTCCTCTAATGCACCTAACAATCTGATCGTGTTTACTGTGACATCAACTGAACCTGCCACTTTCCCTGACTTAGTTTTTCTTAGCGTACTTCATACTTCTTGAGTAGATTCTCCTTCGTCTTTCTCTGTAGGTTATGCATGCAGCAGCACAGGCTGTGTAGTTTTCGTAATTCAGAAACTTCTTGAAGTACTCCTTCCTTCAGTTCTTGATGTCCTCTGCACTGGTGAGATGACTGCTGCTAGTCTTCCTAATGAAATGTAAATGACAGTTCTCTGCCATTTTCTTGCAACTTGACACAGCTTCTTAGTGCCATCTGCTGAGTCACCTTCCAAGTGATGGCAGAGTTTCTCGGACACCTTATTCTTTCCCATTTTGACTGCTCTCAATCTCTTTATTAGTCAACCAGTATTCCTTTTCTTTCTCTCTCTCTCGCTTTCCTTCCTGCACTCCTCCTTTCTTTTGATACTTTTCTGCACATATGTTTCTGCCACCAGTTTTCTTGTTGTACCTTATTTCCATACTTGGTTCAGCCACAGATATCACACACATTTTGAGATGCTGCAATTCTTCTTTGCATGCATGCATTTCTTCTTCCTGAGGTGTTAGACCCACAAGCTTTCCTTAAATTCATGTGTTTTCATTCTAGTCAAACTCCAAGTCCTTAGCCTACACTCTAATGACCTTAGAAGCCTTCACTGACCACTGCTTGCAGCTGGCTGTGGCCACCAATGCTTTTCTCAAAATAACAAAATGCAAAGGAAAGGTAAAAAGGGATGCACAGAGGGGACATGATGCAGGTGCCCAGAGTTCCCAAAGTATTCCCAGAAATATTTGTACTATTTATTTCTGCCTGCCTTCTGGCTTTAAGAATTGCACTATTGCTGAGTTTTGCTAGTGTCTTTGATGTTGGAATGTGACCATGTACTTCAGTCTTTTCACTCCATTTTGCACTTGTTTTTATGAAATTGTGCTGTTGCAATCTGTTCAGTAAATATATCAGTCTTTTGTCTTGGTCTTCCTATGCCAGCTCCCAGAACTAATAGCTCATCATCATATGTTTGCAACACTCTCCAGGCTTTCATTTACTTGCTTAGCCAAGCAGAAGTCCCTGGAATTCAAACCACATCAGTGGCATATGTCATACAGCTTTGAGCTTTCTTCACCTAACTTTATCTACCAGAATCTGTCATATCCATCTGTTACTGAAAAGAACTCTGACATAGTTGACATCACCTCCTCAATCATAAGCAATTAATAATGTCCTTAAATTACCTTATTCAGATCTTGAGGTAAGTACATGTCAGAATAATGCTGTACTTTACAGCAGTAACCATACTACTCGCCCATTCCACTTTGTTATAGCCATTTCAAGAACATGTGTTTTCTTAAGCTACTTTAAGCAAACATGCGGAGTTGCCCTTTCTCTACTGTTGTGCAACCATGAAGTTGGTATACATAAGTTGGGGGGGCACAGCCCCCTGTATATATATATATATATATATATATATATATATATATATATATATATATATATATAAAAAGCTTCTGTTCACTGAAAGTAACTTTCAGATTTTTTTATCTTTTATTATTTTGTCTGCTCAGATAACAGTGTTCGATAAATAATCATGAATCTGTCAATTCTTCATGAAACTTCAGCTTTTCATTTGCTTACATTTCTATTCAGTTCCACTATTGAGAGACACTGGGCATTCCTTAAAGCATTTATCACTGGCTTAGAGTTTAGAGTTAGGTGACCATGAGACTAGCCTGACAATCTTCCTACACATGTAAGTAAATCAGCATAATCGTGGAAGATATCTTACTATGGCTTTGTATAATATGCAAGACTGCTATGCAGCTGTGCAACTGTTCCTGTATGCATTTACACCATGCCTGTATACTCTGAATATGCCCATCTTCTTCACAAGCCAAACAACCCAAAATATTAGGCAAATTAACTTTCTGATTCATTGATTCTATCTGAAAGAGGATCTTACATTTTTTTTTTATTTTTATATTCATGTCAATACCTTCTGACCCATTGTCTTTGTTGGGTACCTTGAATGTGTCAGTAGTATGTACACTGTTTTCCTTCCAATGCCTTTTAGTCCAAATGCTTTAAGTATCTTCTAACATGATATTACATTCTACAGAGATACCGATTTTAAATTCAACACCATGTACTAATTAGAAGCTTCTCCTGCAAGTCTTGCTGATTATGCCACGAGTTAAATGCTACAAACAACTTATTTCATTCTTCTGACTCAGTAGTCTTTTGAACATCTCTGCAAAAGTATTCTTTTTTTTTTAAACACAAAACATCTTTTATTAAATTATCACTTATGACATAGGCAATTGTACATTCATATACATGAAAACAAACCATATTGACATACTGTTAGTTGCAAATGTTATATGTCACTTATAATCTATCAAGTCATTGTCAGTCAAACATTATGAAGCTCATTCAACTCCCCCTTCCCTTAAACCTCACAAACATTATTTTGCATGTATTGTTCCCACAATTTCTATTTTTTTCTAACTAATTTGCTCCAAACCTTTTCTAAAGATCCCACTTCCAGTTCTTTTATCTCTGTTACTATATTCACTACTCCTAACACAGATTTAGACTTAGATTTCCATTTTCTATTAGACTAGACCATTCTGATTCTGTATCATAACTCAAAAAATAATTGCCTTAGTTACACCAATTTGCTTACTCAGTATTTCCATTAGACTAGTCAGCAGGAAGTTTTAACAGTCGGCCAACTCATTACACTCCCAAAACATATGTGCCCGATTTCCTCTTTATTCCCCATCACGCCTCCAACATTTGCAATCTACCCGAGGAAAAATTCTTTAGAATCTGCTTGGGGTATAAAATACCTATGCAAACACTTTTGAAGCAAAGATTTCAAATCTTCTAGATTTTGTTGCATATTTAGGAGCCATACATATATCCTCCCATTGCTTCTTTGTGAATTACTTATCCAATCTCTCTTTCCAATCCTTTCTAATCTCTTACAACTGATTCCTATAGTTAACATACAATATTTTATATGCACTTACCAATTGTCCCTTTTTTTAACAGCAGCTTCTGTTCCAGAATCTACTAATAACTCTACCAATGCTGGTCTTTCACTTAGGATCCCCCTATTTCTTTACGTTTGCGTATACTCAAATATCAGTCCTCAAGAAGTAAGGCAATCTTTAGCCATGTTGCTCTACTGGAAGGGCCAACTTAGCCACTTGACTCTTGCCCTCTTCCCCTCCCAGATAAAATCATTCAACTCTTTATTAACTGGTATCCAGAACTTATCCTCTGGTTGATAAAAATATGTCTGACTTGTGTATAAAACCAAAGGGACTAAAAGCATTTTCAACGTGACAACCAGATACACAGTTGCGTCCCACTACACATATTGAGCTGTAAACATTTGCAAGTTAGATGGAAATACTATTCACTATTCATTATATTTAGTTTTCTTTTATTTGTTTCCCCTTAAAACTTATTAAATCAAGACAAGAGCCTTAATCCCAGTCATTCCCCTATGCACAAATAAGAAAAGGTACATCAAGTTTACTTATATCATGCTTTTTTGTCTAGTCTTTCTTCACTTTGTACAATGTAGTGGCCACATTTCTTAAAACTAAACAAGAAAGAAAGAAGAGGGAGGCACATGTTTAGTATCCCTATAACATACATCATAAGCCATGTATTATAAATATACTGTTAAAAGCAACATTTTGTTTTACTTATAGTTTACTCTTTCTTTCCTGTTCCCCTCTCATAAATCTTTTTCCAATATTAATGACACAAAGTAGGGCATATGTTTTGGAGTCCCCTACAAGTTTAACAAAGTCAAAAAAGTCCAATATTTCCAGATTTTCTTGTTCAGTCATGCTTCATAAATGTAATTAATGTTTTGCAATCCCACATTTAATTATTCATTTCTGAGTTGCTGTTTTTTTCCAGTTGATCTCCATCTCCCAAATCCAGTTGCTGGCTCATTTCCAATGCACTCCTGGTTCTCCTAGTCAACTCTCCTGCTTTTTTTCTGTCTCACAAGCATTTTCCTTTGCAACACTGGAAAATGTTTTAGTGGCATAGTCTCTCCCTATGGACTTTATTACCAGAAGAGTAAGAAGCAGAATCTCCTCCTGTTTGATAACTCACTTTTTATTGGACAAACTTTTGTATTTCCCCCTTGGCATATTCTGCATCAAAGAATGATATTGATCCTCAAGGAAAACTATTCTGAAAACAGCAGGGTACAGCATCTTGAATCTCACACCTGTTTCTTGACATTCCCTGGTTGCTGGAATAAATGTACAATGAGTAATCATTTTCCACAAACACTGTACTGTCTTCCACTTTTAGTACTTTGTCCTACTGCCACAGTTTTGTCTGAATCAACTCTTTCTGCTAGTAGGATTGCATTTTTACTATTAGAGGTCTTGGCTGTTTCTCATGGCCAGGTTTGGAGTATACACACAATGTGCTTTTTCAATTAACAACTCCTGCTGTGGAATACCAGTCCAGTTGCTGAGTTGTGCTTTCATAAAATTAATACAGTTTGCTCTTTCCAGTCTCTCTGGTACAGCAGAAAATCTCAAGTTTTCCCTATGTACTCAATCTGCTAATTCTACCATTTTTTTTTACATATTTTTCTGAGTAGTCTCATACTCGGCCAGCCTTTTCTTCATGTCGACCTCTGTTTTTTTTGGAGTTTATCAGCTAATCTAAATATCTGTTCAAAGCTTCTTTCATTTTTTCTGGTCTTTTGTTATTTGAGTTGATATACTCCTTCAGTGCTTTGTTTATTTTAATCAGCTCTGAGCACATCGGACTTATTTTTTCAGCTAGATTACTGGATGTGTCTTGCACCAAAGCTAGAGCTTGAACTTTTTGCTGACCAGCTGTAGGATTCTTCCAGACAGTGTTTTCTCCTCAACTTTTGTGAACGACTTTTGTTAAGGTTCTCTATATTTCTATTTTTGCTGGCATCCAGGCACTGCCGTTACCAGCCAGTTAATGAAATTTACCCAAAAAAAGACAAATTCAATGGCTCTCGTTTCTTAATTTCTGTTTTCAAACTGGGAGAGACAAAATAAAGCTGTTACTCAGTATGCAGCAATCTTGGAAGTCTACTCTGCAAAAGTATTCCTTTATCCACAGTCTTTGTAAAACTGAAACTAGGCACTTCTTCCTCAGTCTTACAGCTACACATAGTACATCAGGCTTTATTTTCAACTATGCCACACCTGATACGTACCTTAAGGTTTTCCTTCTTGTCAACATTACTTCAGAATGCTCTTTTACTTTTTCCAATTTCATCTCTCTTACCTTAAGAAACAGAAAGAATACAAGACATAATTCCTTAACAGTGCACTTGTAATTTCACTCACTTCTTATATATACTTCTCTTAAATGTCAGTCCCTTGCTTGATCATTTCTTATATCACAAACTATTCTGAGTCTGTCATAGTTTTTATCTTGATTGTTTAACTCATTGACACAAGCAACTGCAGTTTCCATTGAAGTATTGCAAAGAATGCCCCCTCCTCATGTTTACAATCCTACTGAACTTCTCCATTTACTAATACTACTTTGTCTTTCTCCTATTCTTAAAAGTCAAACATTCAGCTGTCTAAGTAATTTACCACAACAGTGGATGCTAGAATAAAAAAATCACTGTTGCAGTGGCCCCTTACTGTTGCATGTAGCTGCTAGGTGGCCTTATATATCTAGCCTGATTTTTAAACAAAGATCCTTGCCCCTTTTGCCTAGTGTACATCTGGACCCTGGCATGTTCAAGCGTGCAAGTATAACACAGCCTGCGTATGACATTTTATACCTTTCTTGCCCAGAACCCATGGTAAGGGGGGCCTGAAGTGAATATTTATGCTAAGGGAGAACAGAGATATATAGCCAGGGAGGGGCAAAATACACAACTCTGATCCAAGAAAGGGAAAGGAGAGGTGTGAGAAGGGAGTACAGTAGCTTCCCCTAACCACTGCCCAAAGCTGAGTAGATCCAAGCCCCTTGAAACTTGTAGAAAGGTTTGAGAAGGACAAGGAAGACATGGGTACCCCACTCAAGGCCACAAATGCACAGTAGGAATGTGGGTGAGAGACTTGTACTGTAACAGTGATCTACCTGAATTACAACTATACAAGTTGGGTCTACTACATGTACACATGTGCTAGTAAGCTCACAACACAATTACTTGACCTTCCCACCACCCATCCCTAATGACCTGCACAGCAAGTCCAGAGCCCTAACTCTAATCCTACAACTCAGTAAAAAGTCAAACCAACACCACAACGTGTAGAAAAACAAAAAATGCAGGACAAAGCACTTCAAAAACTCAGGAATCTTCAGCTACTCAGCCCTTTAATGCAAAAACAAAACACAGTGCCACACTGAGGAAATTAAATAAGCGCTTTTTGTCTGGTACAATGACCAAACTTCTTCAGACAAAAATGTTTTTGCATTAAAGGGCTGAATAGCTGAAGAGTCCTGAGTTTCTGAAGTGCTTTGTCCAGCATTTTTTTGTTTTTCTCTAATCCTAAAATTCCTCATGCAGCCCTTAACACAAGCCATAGCAGTCCCCTTCCACTTCCTAAGTCCCCGATTTCTTCCAAAACATAATATTCCCAATCATTCCCGAAACCTAAACTTCACTCCCTAACCCTAAACACCCCCTCACTTCCAAACCAAAACCTAAAGTCTCAGACTGGTACCTAACCCTAAACTCTCCTCCTACTTCTGATGCTTAAAACTAATCCCTAGTTCACTAAACCTAAATCTCACTCCTTATCGCTGCCATAAGTGAAACATTCCCTCCCGGGTGCGGCTGCTCTTACCTGGCTTGAACTTGGTTACTGTATTCAGGGAAGGTACAAGCTCCTCTCTCTTTCTCTCTCGCTCTCTCTCCACACAGCTGCTGCACTTTGCTCAAACATGTACAAGCTCAAGCATCAGTTGCACCCCATGTGAGCTACAAGATGTCAGAGTCCCTGGCCACAAAACAGTGGTCTTTGAAGGCATGGGACTTGAGCATTTGTAGTAGAGCCCACAACTGTTCTACATTCTTCATTTAGATCACTGCTGCCATAGTTCTTACTAATGAAATGATTCCCAGAGCTTTACTTAGCATGGGCAGTAGCTTGAGAAGTGTGGCTGCGGTTTCACATGCCCTGTGAAATTACCAGTCTACTTTACACAAAGAAAATGTCCAGCCGGTAGTGTTTGAAGAAATTGTGAACTGATGTCAGAGTATCAGCTTTCTAAACACCCTGAGTTTCCACTCCTTTTAAGGATAACACCATAGCTGCAGTACCCTTGATACACTAAGCTGTGAACAGGGTAAACAGGTATTCCCCTTAAGATGACTAGCAGAACTTTACACATTGTGAGAGCCATTCAGATATAGTTTGTTTGGTCACCAGTTCACCCTTGTTATTTTCTGCAAAGGAGATGATCAACTGGTTTGTTTCCCGAACTGCTTGATTCTGCAAAGATACTACCTAAGTTGTCTCTGGGCATTCAAGGCATTTAGAATTCTCTCACTCCAGGCTGGCAGCTAAATGACCCATCTGGGTGTGGATTCTGTCACTACTCTGGGCATAAAAGAAGGGTTGGTTCTTAGGCTCATCCTATCCTTATGAAAGGCTAAGGAAATGTACTTGCAAATCAAATTAAAGACTCTGGTATCGAAGGTGATGGCCACCAGCAGGGCACATTTCTAAGTTAAGAAAATTGTAGAAGTAGAGACACTTGACTCAGAAAGGACCTGGGTAAGTTTTACTAAACACAAAACTTAGGTTGTAGACTGGAGCTGCCATTTTTCTATGAGGTCTAAGGTAAAGAACTCTCTTAAAGAAATTGCTTCACTGGTCTCAAGCTAGCCAAGTGTGAATCTAGTGGGAAGCAAGCTGAAATGGCAGGCAGTTGAAATTTAATTGTTGTGTAAGCCAAACTCGCACCAAACAGCTCACTGATGGTTTGGAGGCTCAGAGGCACCCCTGTTAACTTTCGATACAGTTGTCTGCTCTGGCACCAGCTATAAATCTCTGATTTAGATGTGTAGGAATTTCCCACTGGTTTGCTTCCTTAGACTCCTTAACAACTCTGAAACTGTGTTTGAGTACTGGTGCTGAAAGGCATCAGTATGAAATCATCCATGCAGTGAGCTGCAGTGCAATTAAACTGGTGTGTATTAGGTATACTCTGTCCTGCGTTATAAAGTCCACAATTGCTGACAGTGCATGATACCCCCCCCCCACACACACACACACATTTCCATGATCCAGGTGAACTCCCTGTGCAACATTTAATCGTTGGTCTGTCAGATAATTCTGTTCTAAGGGTATGTAAACTACCCTGAGACACATTCTGTGTTCCAGTGTAAGTTTCCAGGCTATCATTACTAATTCACAGAGGTTTACCGTAAGACAGGCTACTGTATGTTGTTAATCCCTTGCTTGTTGAAATACTGCACATCACTGTGATGCTGTGTATCACTACTTCTAGAGTGTTTTTTCCCATACGTGTCCGAAGGCTATGAATCTGTAGTTACAAACTATTTTTTATAACTCCACAACATAAACAATTTTAGAATAAAAACTTACGCATAAAAGAAGAAAGGGTCATTGTCAAATTTAGGGAGTCTACAACAAGAAAAGAACAGACAGAAATCCTACAGAGATACTAGATATTTCGGAAATTTTATGAAAGTTTCTATAAAGCAGAGGAATGTGGAAACCAAGAAAAGACACAAATGGAAACATTTATGGAATACTTAATTATGCAAAGGTTAATGACGGATGAGGTTCAACATTTAATTGCAAAGACAGGAAGAGAGAGAAATGGAGATGTATAATGAATTATAACTGATAGTATTCATGTGGAAGCCTGGAGGGAAGAAAGTAATAAATATCTGGAAGCTTTTGTTTAACAATACTTTAAAGGGAGGAAGTACCAGCATCTTTAAAAAGTTGTGGTGGCTGTATTACACAAAGAGGGTGAAAATCCTTCAGAGCCAGCTTCATATAGACCCATTTCAATTTTAAGCAATGATTATGAAGTAGTGTTTATGTCTATACTAGCTGAGAGAATGGTAATGGTAAATTGATGGATATGAATCAATGGGGTTTTGTGGAGGAAAGGCAAACATCTGACATTAACAGAACAATGATGATCCAGAGGGAAGGAGAATGTAAAAAAATACTGAAATGCTGAAGGCCATTGATGCAGAGAAAAGAGACTGCTGGGATTTAATGAGTAGGGCAATGGAAGCATGTGTATTTCCTAACAGAATGATAGGATTAATTGGTAGGATATATGAAGGGTAGGAAGCAAGAATTAAGGTGGGAGGTTTCCTCTACAACAAGCTGCATCTGAACAAATTACCTAGGCAGGGTTGTCCTTCCTCTTTATTATTTGCCATATATTTACAGCCATTGGCAAAGAAAATAAGGGACTCATAAATTCAAGGATATAATGGGTATGGTAATCAAGAAAAGTTCACTTTATCTGCAGATAATATTTATTTCTCGATAAAACTAGAAATGACATTTTAGTGTTATGGAACATTTTGAGACAGTATGTTTTTCAGGATATGAAACAAATGAATATAAAACAAATATTATAGCAGTAAATTACATACCCATGCATGAACTAATTCGGCAATACTCATATTTATGGGGATATTATATGATGAGGTATTCAGGTGTATTTTATTAAAAAGGATTATGTTATGGCAACTAACGCTATGGTGGAAGAGACTAAACAAATGAATACAAAAACTGAGATGCTGAAAGCTCAACTGTGCATATGAATAGGAATATACAAGCAATGTAAATGTTTCTAGTTCCCTAGTTTTATATACAAATTAAAAATATTTTTAGCAACCAGAGGAGTAGTTGTGTACCATAAAGAATAGAAGGAATTTACTTGGGAGGGGAAGAGGGCAAGAGTTAAGTGGGATAAGCTGATTCTCCTCGTAGAACAAGGTGGTTTAAAAGAATATCTCAGAGCTATGCAGCTATGGCTTGTGTAGGTAACAAAAGCAAAAGGTAATAAGTCAAAGTGGAAAGGGATAATGATGAAACGGGGGGGGGGGGGTCTTAGAAAAGCAAGAAGAAAGTAGGAATTTAGATGCAGTTCCTTAAAGAATATAAACACCACCATACAAAACATACTCAACATACCAGAAAGTATTTTAAGAACTAAGCTACCACGGGAATACAGAAATGAGATTTTATTAGTAGCAGTGACCACAAGAAAGGGTAGAAAAAGAAGGGAAGAGAGGGCTGCAATTTACTGAAGAAAGTTGGCAATGGAATCAAGGTTTTAGTAGCAAATAACTAGAGGGTGAAGGTAATAGAGTGGTGCGAGGAAAAACAAAATTTTGGATGGCAAATTAAAGACCGCTTTCTATAACATGAGTTGATGAAATATAGGCAAACAGAAAAGGACAGGGGATTGCTAACTGAAAGATCAGCTAGCTCTGACAGAGATCATCAGAGGAGGTTATTGGGAAGACAAACTGGAAAGGAAACATAGAAAGGGAAAATGACAGGGCATCATTACATCTTCCAAGTATA
This sequence comes from Protopterus annectens, assembly GCF_019279795.1. Lineage (NCBI taxonomy): Eukaryota > Metazoa > Chordata > Ceratodontiformes > Protopteridae > Protopterus > Protopterus annectens. Next base: position 614,096,052 of record NC_056747.1, read on the forward strand.
CACAATAAAGTCCAGAAGGGTTTAGGGTTTCTACTCGGAACTGTCTGCATATGTATTTTTATACCACGAGCATGGGTAAATAGCAAACGCTGAAAGTGTAATTGGAAAGAGAGTTACTTGGGAACATGTTCTAGGAATGTAACAAGTTGGCAGATTTTGAAAATTCCCTACACGGTACTTTGCCAGATATGCTGGGGGAAGGAAGTGGTCAAATTTTATAAATATATTAAGGCTTTACTAAGTTTATTGCTAATGCCTGACAAAAAAAGCAATTATTAGAAAACGGAAATCAAAATCGAAACCAATGGTAACTGAAGTACTACGTTTTCTAAAGGAGGTAAAAGATCTTTGAGTTTCTGACTGAATGTGCAAATGGTCCCTAGGCTGTATCCAAAGTATGTGTTCTGATTGAATGGTTGTACATTTCCTGAGGAAAGGGGATCCTCATGTTAAAGTTGCTCTGCTCGGTCCACCCCTTTGGCAATGCAGGACAGAATTGGATTTAATTTTTCTAGATGATGGGAGTGCTGAACTCATAAGGACTTCAGATACCATTCATGGCTAGGCCATGCAAACCAGCACAACAGCATCTCCCTTTTAACATGTGCACCTTAATCAGGGGTGGGGCTATGTTTGTTAGGAGGGGTATGCTAGGAGGTTGCCAAAAAGTTATGTGGAAGGTATGTTAGGGAATGTTTACTGTCACCCTTTGTCTATAAGAGACATGGGGACCAGCACAGGGACGAATTTATGATTATCCATCCAAGTTAACTAGGGAATGTTTACTGTCAGCCTCTGTCTGTAAGTGACGTGGAGTCCAGCCTGGGAATGAATTTGTGATTTCCCATCCAATGGTCAGGGCTGTATTTTTGTATTGTTTGGTTTGCATTTTTCTCATTTGGAATCTGGCACAAGGTATCATGAGGATGGTCAATGCTATGTATCCTACAGCCCTGAGGTAGTTTCTTTTTCTAGTCTGTTTCTGTGTTGCTAAATGGAGGAAGTAAGTTTCCATTTTGTCTGGAGGAAGGTTTTCTGTAGCTTATGTATTAAGGACCATTTGAATATCACCTCCTCAGAGAGTATCATGCTTGATTTCTGTAGGTTCAGAGTAAACTCAATCCTGTGGAAGAGATCCATGGTAAAAGTCAATGCCCTGCTTACCTCCTCCTGTGACTATGTCTAAATGAGGCAGTCATCGAAATATGGGAAGATAAAAATGACTTTGATCCTGTCAAAGGCGATTACTGGCACACAACATTTTGTAAAGGCCCTGAACATATCAGACAGGGCAAAGTAAACTGATAATGCCAGTCTCCTGCAAAGAATGTGAGATAGCATCTGTATTCATTGCAAATAGGTATAAGAAGGTAGGCATTTTTAAGTCCAAGGCGACCATCAGAGCTCTTCAGTGTTGTGGTGACAACAAGGCCTGAAAGTCAACATCCTGAATTTTGTTATCTTTAAAACTATGTTTAAGGCTTTAGAGGACCAGGAGTGATAGACTACATTATGTTTTCTTGCTCTTTTGGAACCTGGGGTACTCCTGCCATAAGATTAATCTTTATCCACTGCTCTATCTTTCTCCTGTAATTTGAAGTACCCAAGAATCTTTTGTTATGGACTCCCGCACTGAGACACAAAGGAAATCTGCCTTCAGTTTTATTGTAAGAAATCTGGGAGTTGACTGGGCTGGAGTGGGGGAGGTTGAATGGAAGGGAGTGGGAAGAAGGGAACCATATATCCATGGCTGCTTCCTATTAGAGGACAGGCCTCCAGGTTGCCCCTTACTGTCCTCCTGTTATCCTTTTCTTAAAATGACATTTGTTTTCCATCAAGTCATTTAACCATTATCCCACTTCCAGCAGAAGAGACCATGTTTGGAAACGCAATTTCTGTCATGCTATGGCATAAGAGGGTGCAAAGTTGTATTGTAGTCTGCATAAAATTGTACCTCTTTCCTACTCTCTTAAAGACTTCATAAACTGAACTTCCGAACAGCAGCTACTTGTCAAGGGGGTATTAAGGAGTTGAAAATTGACATTCTCTTCCAAGGGTTGAAGTCTCAGCTAGGCATGCCTCATATAGCCCTTAGCTGCTGCGCTGGATGTTTTATCAGCAGTACTATAACCACACCTGCTAGTAGTCTGTGTGGGCTCTTAACACCTTTGACATCTGATCAGCATCAAACTCCTCCTCAGTCTTCTCCCTTATGTGATCCAATATATCCATGTGGAACTTGGTCATACTGGTCTGGCAGTTAACTCTGAAGGCCAGGGAAGCAGACATGCATACTGTATTCCCAAATTTCTTTAAAGCCATGTTTTTATTGTCAATTGAGAAATGTTAGGAGCAGAAATAAACTTGGACACTTTTTCTGGATCTATGGACACTACTGGATCCCTGTACAAGAATTTCAGTGTCTTGCACCATGTAGTCTGTAGGTACAATGGGCTGACAGTCAGTTATATGGAAGGATGCAAAGAAAGCATTCACCAATACTCCTAGAACAGGATGAGATGAACAGCCATAGCCTGCAGTGCATCCATAGCCAATAAAGCAAAATATCTTAATCTGTGCTTCTGTTGCCTCTCTAAATTCCTGTTTCCAGAACTTTATCATGGTTTGGGTTCCTTCAGAGCAGATCTCCTCAGAGTGAAAGGGTGGATTGTGCAAGGTGTTAGTCTCATTTGGTCAAGATATTCTTGAAGGCAACATAACTTGCTCTGCAAGTTTTTTTTTTTTCTGGAGGGGGTGAAGTCTTGGCAAATATTGCAGTGCTAAACATTATGATCCACTTCTAGGCAAAAAAAGAAAAACTGCAACTGTGGTAGTACTTATAACAGATTTGTATACCATAGCCACATCCCAGTTTTTTTATGCCAGACACAAATCACCCCCTCCAAACCCCCCCCCCCCCAGCAAAGCATTCATGAAGAGAACAATACTCTGCAAGTTTTTTTTGGGTGGGGGGGAGGGGGTAGCCTTGTCAAACACTGCAGTGGTAAAAAGCATCTGGTGTGGTAGTCCTTATAATGGATTTGTATACCATAGCCAAATTCCCATTTTTAGATGCCAGACACAAAACAAAACTCCACCACAAAAAAAAAAAAAAAAAAAAGAAAAAGCAGCAAGATACAATCCAATTTTATCCAGTACACAACAACAAAATCATAGGGAAAAAAAAGAGGCTCTGAAGCCAGCTGACCACATAAAGGATGGTAGACACTGCTCATGACACTGGTGACAAACAAGGGTGTCTGTACTCAGTAAATGCAATAACAAGTTCCAAAATACTGCAGGCAGATGCCTTTCTTATACTAGCATGCTTGGATATACCACTGGCAGAATGTACACCATGCAATAACAGAAGAATCCTGAGGTCTAGAACTGGGATGGATATATGGAAACACCAAACAGCTAAGTCCCAATAGTAAAGACTACCTTCAAGGTTTATTCCCCTGCAATGTGCAAAAAAGGAGCATGCTGTACCATTTTAGGCTTTTCAGTTATTTAACTTACACTGAGCAATACTTAAATTTTGGCTGCACAGACCCAGCTTTTTTGTTTATCTGCCTTGTAATCACAGAATTCCTGCTGAATGCACAAGGATAATCCTTCCAAAAAAAAGGCAAAATAATCCAAGGCTTTCCATGAGTCATATGAGAGAAAAACAAAAACAGTAAAGTTATTTCTGAAAACAAAAGAATCGTGAAATGTACGTTACACCTCTGAGCTTTGGATTTTCCATTGACCCTCACTTTGGAGATCATATAATCTTTGCAATGCTCATCAGGATGCTCAAAACACACAGACAATATGTCTGTATTACTAGGCACAATGAGGTCTAATGTGACTGAAGTGAAGGAAAGACCACATGACATGTATCCCTTTACCATTGGCTCAATTTTCTTAAAGAGATATTACTATACACTACATGCTAACAAACCAAGTAATAAAAACGAACCAAATCCACAAAAAAGGAAATCCAACGAATCACTGAAGATAAACCACACAGTATTTATTCAAAGGTAGATGTAAAGCGCTTTTCGTCGCTCAATGTTTGAGCAACTTCCTCAGACATAAATAACTTAATCTAATTAAGTATTTACTTACATCGCTTACACCACTCAATTACAAGTCAATTAAAATTTAAAGTGATGGAGTATACCACACAATATTGCAAAGAATTATATATGTTAAAAACAGGTAAACACCAACTCACAATAAATGCAGCCTTAAAAGATGTACATAAACAGCTTTGTAAGACAAAAAACAATATAAGATAAAATAATAAAATAAATAAGTACACAGTGTCCTAAACAAGTTACAAGTATAATTAGTTAACCTATAAAATATTCAATATTAAATCCTGTACTCACTAACCTAGTAGCAGTAGATTCAATTAATTTATTAAAGGTATTTATGATACATTTATATTTACTGTTAACTAAGCAGAACAACATTTCAAAGAAAACATTTAAGAATAATATATAAAAATATTATATAAGAATACCAGCTAATAAGTACCCTTATTATTATGTGGTTGTATGTTTGTGTATATATATAAAATAATTATTAGATCCAATGAATTAAGTCTAATAAGTAAAATGTAAACCTATACTATACAAGAGTATTTTATAATTCCTTTTCTTATGTATGGTGTAAAAAAATATATAATAAAAATAATATATATATTGTGTTATATTTTATTTCCTATCTAGGCTCCTTAGTTTCAATAAACAACTAATGTTACAGTGGTCATTAAGACCTGGATATACAAATGCATTAGTACGCCATTGCCATGTTAATTCTCGATCTTCTAATAACAGATTGTAAGGACCCCCCCCTAAGGTTGGTTTGAATCTGATCTAATGCCATAAATTTAAAGTTATGGCCCGGGTTGGCTAAAGTGTGTTTAGATAAAGCGTTCTCTACCTTGTTGTTCTGTATGGCATATGTGTGTTCATAAACTCGTTCTTTAAAGTGCCTTTCAGTCTTTCCTATGTAGAAAGCTGGGCATGATATGCATAAAGCCACGTATACTATAAGTTTAGAATTACAGTTCAGTTTGTATTTAACTTTATATTTTATGTTGTTAATAGTTACAAACTCTCCACTACACATATGCTTACACATATTACAACTTCCACAATTTGCCATACCCTTCTTTCTATTAAAATTGTTTGTAATGTTAGTCTCCAAAATGTTTTTCATGTTATTACCCCTTCTGTATACGATTCTAGGATATTCAACTAGTTTAGTATTTATACTCCTGTCTTGTTGAATCAAAGTCCAGTTTTTGAACAGTATCTTTTTAATAATGTCACTGTCCATGTTATATGTCGTTATAAAGCTGAGTTTAAAGTCGTTAGTAAGTTTTATTACATTCTCAGAAATTACTGTTTCCTTTGGTAAGTTGTCTTGGTTTACTGTAGTGTCCAAGTAAACACTTCTGTCAACAACCTGACTAAGAATGGGAAGTAGTATACCATTAATTCTTTTGCATCTTACTTCTTGGACTATCTCATCTGTAAAGTCACTCGGGTAACCCCTCTCACAAAAGAAAGTTGTTAGTAAATCACATTCAAGTTCAAAATCACTAAGGAGAGTGGTCATACGGGCTGCTCTAATGAGCTGACCTTTCAATATAGCTTTTTTTTGAGAAGATGGATGAAGGCTAGTATAGTGAAGGTACGAATTGCAGAAGGTTTCTTTTCTATGTATTTTTGAAAAATACTGTTTGTTGGCTTGGTCCTTGGATAAATTCACGTCCAAATAATCAATAGTCTGTGTTTGAAAATTGGAAGTGAATTTAAAAAATCCTGTAGTACTGTTCAAATAATATAAGAAATCTTCTGCTGTTCTATTATCCCCTCCAAACAAAATAAAGATATCGTCGAGGAAACGAGTGTAGTACTTAATAAATGGAGTCCACTCCATATTCTGAAAGATATATTGATGTTCCCAATACACCATAACTGTGTTTGCTAAACTGGCCCCACATGGGGATCCCATTGCAACACCACATTTTTGCAAGTACAACTTATTATTAAATGTAAAAAAATTATTTGTCAAAATATCTAATAAAGTTGTGACAGTAAAAATTTCATTAGTTAGAGCTCCCTTCTTAATAAGAAATAAATTAACCCACTCAATGGCTTTCAAATGAGGAATGGACATGTATAAGTCTATAACGTCTATAGTGACAAAGTTATATTCTTCTCTATATGAAATGTTGTCAAAGTTCTTTAGAAAAGACCATGAGTCTTTACACACTTGCACTTCCGTCACTAAATATTTTTTTAGTATATTATCTACTAGTTTAGCAGATGCATACGTAATAGAATTTCGTCCGTCTATGAGTGGTCTAAAAGGAGGGTCCAAAATGTTTTTATGTATATTAGGTGTTGCAAACATAATAGGGATCTTTGGCCAGTTAATAGTGATGTATTGGTAAGTATCCAAATCAATATATCCATCCATAAATAGGTCACTGTAGTAACCTTTTATCATTCTATATGCAGTGTTAACTTCGTTGACAGATGCTTCTTTATACGTATCATTAATCAACATTTTCTCAACTCTATCAACGTAGTCATAGTTGTTAAAGTCAGCCCACCACCTTTATCTGGCTTAATAGCTCTGATGTTAAGTGTTTTAAATATAGATAAGGCTGCAATTTCATCTTTACTGGTATTTCTATGTTGCCATAATTCCCGAAAGATTCTATTGTGTGGGCTATTATTAATGCTACGTAAGTCAAGTTCCATTAACTGTTCAAACATAGACAGAGTTGGGTGTAAAGTGGGGTTATATTCACTGACCACTTTAAGTGAATTATTTAATACTGGAGAATCTCCTAAAAGAATGTTAAGGTTAAGTTTCCTTACAAACAATTTAAGGTCCTTAACGCATTGTACCAGATCCATGTGTTTACTAGGGACGAAAGTTTGACCCTTAGCAAGGAGTTCTACCAACATGCTGCCAATTTTCCTAATTCCTCCCTCCCATAATGTTTGTGGACCAATGGCAACAGATCATATCCCCTTATGTCTGTGTTCTTCTATTGTCTGAAATTTAAATGCCTTCCTCTTAATTCTGCATGTAATCAACTCATCTTATATTCCACACCTGGCATGACTGGCAGTACAAAACATGACAGTCCATCTCAAACACCCTTCCCTTGCTGGTGTTTCTCACTGCTGCCTTCACCATTAACCACCCCTCACTGCAATGCTGTTACTTCCTACCCCAATTTTCTTTAAATACTTATTGGTTTTAACATATTTCTGCAGATATGACTTAAGTCATCATTTCCATTAATCCATGTGTGTATGTGGTCACTGCTACACATCTCATTATCCTCTGTGTGCTTCTTAGTCTTGAATCAAGCCACAGCCTTGACCGCCTCAGCATTTTTTAACTTCTTACAGGTTCATAGGTTGTTACTAAGCTAACAACTGCTAGAGTCCTTACAAGCTTAGCCCCACATCCCAAACCATTTGGTTCTCAAATATCATGGAAGTCTATATGGGGAGGGGGCATGTTAGTAATGAGGCAACTAAGGATTTGTTGGGGGGTGAGTGTTGGTTAGGATAATACTTTTCTTATTGATGGCCACTGTCCATAAGAAACATGGGGTCCCAGACAGGAGTACATTTGCGATTTCCCATGCAACTGTCAAGGTTTCCTTTAAACAGGGTCATAGATAAACTTTGCTTTGCAAGAATTAGGAGCCTATTCCATAGTACATACATCCTTTAGGGGACATATCTGTCTCTCCAGCATGTTCTGTTTATGTCAAAAGTGAAGTAAGGATCACTGGATCTACTGTTTCTGGTGATGCTTGTTTAGTGCACGAGCAGCCGATCCATCAGAGCTGGATTTGAGGAAGCTCTATAAACCAGGCAAAGATACCCTTCTCAGCAGCCTGCAGGAATAGAGAGACAGATTATTTAGGTGATCAGTGTAGGGCAGGATATTCATGCCTCGATTTCTCCTGGTGAGAAACCTTTGTGGCCATTCCAACTGTTGCATGTGTCTGGTTAGATATATGCCAAAGGGGGCACAATTTAATGGCAAGTCAATAAGGACAGAGTAGAGTGGTATTCTAACTTCCTTGGACCGGGATGCCATACCCTTACTTAACTTATAAGTTATGCAACACTGAAAGATTTTCTTACTACTTTAACTATGTGTTGGTCAAAGGCCAGACTGCGGTCTACACATGTTCCAGATCCCTTACTACTGAGTCTACTCTTAGAGGGTGTTTTATCGATGGAGTAATTCACTTGGGTTGACAGTTTCCTAAATATCATTATAATGCATTTTTGGCATGGAGTTTTAGGCCATGGCTTTGGCACCAATCAATTGTCTGTATTAAACCCTCTTGCAAGATGTTGGTGTCTTGAGGTGTCTCTATAATAGCTCATAATTTACAGTCATCTGCAAATTTGGTGATCCAGAAGCCTTAAATGTGAGCTTTACTTCCAAGAAGTAGATCCCAAACATGAGCAGGACCAGCACAGAGCCCTGGGGTACTCCACTAGTGATTGGTCTCTTGGTGGAGGTGGTGTAATTTATCCTGACTTCTTGAATGCTGTCTGTGAGCCAGCTGGCAATCCACCAAGTTATGCAGGGATTTATGCCTAGCTCAGAGTGCTTGTGAACAATGCCTGAATGGGGTACTGTATTGTTTGCTAGGTCAATATATACAGTATGCACGGTTTTACCCCTGTCCAGGACCTTGGTGACTCTCTAAAAGACGTTTACCATGTTAAGTAGGCTTGACAATCCCTTAAAGCCAAACTGGCATGAGTCCAGTTCTTGTAGGCTGCCAATGTCCTTGCTTATCATTTCCACAATAATTTGTTCCATGGCTTTGCATATTAAGCTGGTTAGAGTGATGGTTCTGTAGTACCCTGGGTCGGTTGACAGTCCTTCCTTGTGGAGGGGAAATGAACATTATGTAGTTACCAAAATGATAGATTTGTGTTGTCTTATTTTCATCCGGTTCAGCATGTGGGATGTTAGATTCAGTCAGATCCAACCTTGGCACCTTATACCAGAGTACTGGATTAGAGATCTCTGACTCCTTCCCTACCTGCAATTCCCTCCTCCTGGCTGATTTACATCAGATCAAATTTGCTGACCGATTCCAAATGTTTTCTAATAATCTTAAGAAAAGGAGAAAAAAAAAGAGAAAACTGTACATTACCTACCACAGAAAAAAGTGGACAGGGTCCTAACAAGGTCTGATCGATCCCCAGAAGAGGAAAAAATGACAACTTGGAAAGGGGAGGGAAGGAGGGGAGTTGAAATAGACTAAAATAAGACAACACGGATCTATTGTTATGGTAAGTGTGTAATTTTTGTATCCGATGTTGTCTACTTTTGTCCGATTCAACAAGTGGGACAGATTCCCAAGCTTCCCAAAAAGGGTCTGGTTGATCTCAAGAAAGGACATTCCTGAGTATGGCAGAATCAAAAGATGTGTAAGACCTAGACTGTACATCCAAGTTGCAATGAGATATAAAGGTATGAGTGGTAGTTCAATTCACTGCAACACATAAATCACTGACGAGCGCTCCTTTGCAAGTGCTGTTGAAGCTGCCATCACTGCTGTAGAGTGAGCCTTAGGTTTAGTATGTAAGGACAGACTTTTGTCTTAAAGGATATGCAGTCTACTAGCCATCTAGAAAGCATAACTTTAGACACATTATCCAAAATTTGTCTTGGAAAAAGATATTAATAACTGGTCTGATTTTCTAAATTCTTTAGTATGGTGTAAGTAGAACCTGAGACGCCTATGGATATTTAAGGCATGTAGCTTGTTCTCCATTATTTGCAAAGTTTGAAAAAGAATACTGGCAAATCAATTTGTTGGTTCAGGTTAGGTTAAGAAGCCACTTTGGGAAAGGAGGGATTTGTCCTCAGCAGAACTCTGCTCATATGAAAAATAAGGAAGGGTGGTTTGCATGAAAGTGCTTCTAGTTCTGAAACTCATTTTGCTGATGTAATGACAACCAAAAAGATAGTTTTCCAAGAAAGGGATTTTAGATTGGTCAAAGCTGGTGGTTCAAAGGATTTCTGGGTCAATGACTGAAAAAAAAAAAAAAAAAAAAAAAAAACTAACACCCCAAGGAGAGGCAGGATCAAGAACAAAATTGCTCCTCTAAGGCACACCTTGCTCAACTTAAGAGATGCAACAGATGAATCATTACATCCTATGTGAAAATTTGAAATGGTGGCCATCTGGACTTTAATTGTAGAATAACTGGCATCAAATCCAGAATCACTGGTAGAGGGGCTGAAAAAGAGTCTCATCCCTTTGAAGATACCCAAACAGAAAATATTTTCTATTTGCTTTTGTAGCTCTTTTGGTTGATTCCTTCTGAGAGGAAGAAATTATGTGGATTACAGGGGGAAGAAAGCCTGGCATCACTGGCTATCATTAAAATTGGAGAAACCATGTGGTTAGTTTTAAGGACTGGAGATCCAGTAGAGGCATCCCAGAGGGGTGACTGAGGAGATCTAGGGTGGAATCCAGAGCCCAAGGTGGGTGTAGTAGATGAGGCTAAAGAAAAGAGAACTATACTGGCTACGGCCAAAAGAGGCAATTAGGATTTCCCTGGCTTGCATTTCATGGTTTTCTGAAAGAACTTGGTGAGAAGAGGAATCAGTGGAAATGTGGAAATGAGACCTGGGGGCCAAAAATGGTTGAGGGTGCTGCATTACTTGAAAGGCCAAAGACCTTTACAAGGGGTGCTGCATTAGTTGAAAGGCTAAAGACCCTAACAAGATGATTCTTACAGCGGGTAGTTCCACAATTTGTTAGACAGTGTCTGTTTGGCAACCAATAAATTCTATGCTTTGAGAGGGAAGTACTTTGTTCATCTTGTAAAGCGATAAAGCACATCCAGTTGTTCTTTCTCAATAGAGGTAGAATGGACTGTACTGTGATCATCTGGAATTTTGTCTATTTGACATATTGATTCAGACTGCTGAGATCCACTATTGGTCCGAGGTCCCCTGTCTTTTTTGGAACTTAAAAGAACCTGGAATAGACTCCGGATTCTAACTGGACTGGGGGGACTGGTTGGAGGACTCTTGTTTAGCAACTTTGATACCTCTATTGCTGCAAATTTCAACTGACTGGATGGAATATTGAGAATCTTTAATCTTTACTTTGGGAAATCCAAAAAGGGTACTATATAACCTCTGGTGATCATCCTTAACACCAAAGAATCGGATGTTATGGTTTGCCAGGCTAAAGGGTGTAAATAGAAGCATCCCTGACTGCCTCCAGAGTGCAGCAGTCAGGCAAACATTCAGTGATACTGGTAAGACCTCCCAGTGAAGGGCCCATGGAAACCTTCATTTTGCAGTCCACCTTTGCCTTGTGAGCATCATCCACTTGGATTGTCGCCTCCTCTGCCTTGGGGAGGTCTATCCCCAGGAGTGTCCTAGTAAAATCCTTGGGACTTTTTGAAATAAAAGTTATGTACTCACCATAGCATTCCATATTTGTTGTCGATAATCTCGCCTTCAATCTTGCTGGTTGGGTTTGGAACCGAGCATCAGTTCCGACTCAGCCTATTACTAAAGCTCGAGAGCTTCCACTGGCTCGAGGCTATACCCTATCCCATCATGCTTAGGGAGGATTACCCAGATCTTGTTTGCAAATTACTAATCTATTTTGAAATTATATACAAAACCCCAAGTTAACAGATATTAGTCTATGTCTCTTGAAAGGAGAAAGGAAGCAGAGAACACAATGCACAATCAATAAAATTCCTCTCGATCTTCCAGGAGCGAAGGTTGGGGGAAGGAGGGTGGGACGCAAGAATGAAGGCGGGATTATGAACAAACATAGAACGTTATGGTGAGTACATAACTTCTTAATGTTATGTTGTCCCATCTTGCCTTCATTCTTGCTGGTTGGGATAGCATCCCTAGCACCTTCTTTCTTGGGTGCCTCAAGGGAATAAACTATTCAGAACAGTGGAACCAAAGGAAGCCCTGTTCTGAGAGGCCATGTCTACTTTGTAATGAGTGATAAAGGTATGAGGATTGACCCATGTGGCTGCAGCACAGATTTAGTCCACAGGCAATCTGGTCTGAAAGACAGCTGAAGTTGACATAGCTCTTGTTGAGTGGCCTTTAATCTTTCCTGGCAGTTGTTTATGCTGAGAATTATATGCATAGGTAATAGTGTCCTTAAGCCACTTTGCAAGGTAACTTTTCATATTGTTGTACCTTTTCTGTTATCTGAGAAGAAGATGAACTGGTCAGATTTTTTTGAATTCCTTTATTCTATGTAAGTAGAAGCGTAACTACCTCTGTACAACCAGTTGGTGTAACTTATATTCTGCCTTGTTGCCATAGTTAGGAAAGAAAATAGGCAGGTCAATGGACTGATTCAAACTGGGCTCAGAGCATACTTTAGGAAGGAATGAAGGATTTGTTCTAAGAGAGAGACTGTCTTTGTGAAAAACTAAGTAGGCAGGGCATAAGACAGAGCTTGAAGTTCTGAGACCCTTCTAGCTGAGGTAATGGCTATCAAAAATACTGTTTTCCAGGTTAGAAATTTAAGTTGGCAAGAGGAAGCTGGTTCATATGGTGGTAGAATCACAGTAGCCAGTACCAAACTGAGGTCCCAAGGAGGTGGTGGTTCCCTTATTGGAGGCCTTAGTAAAAAAGTACCCCTCAGGAAGGCTTTGCACAATCTGTGAGATGTTATTTTTGATCCCATGTCTCCTATGTGGTAGTTAGAAATGCTGCTAATTGTATTCGTATGGTAGCTGCTGCTGCACCTTCATTAAAAATATCTGCCAAGAAATCTAAAATCGAATTCACAGGGGCTGTGAAGGGATCTATGTGATTCTTGGAAGCCCAACAAGAAAACCTTTTCCATTTGCTAGCATAAAGCTTTCTAGTTGTTGTCTTATGAGATGAAACTACAATGTGTCTCACTGCAGGGGATATGTCTGGAAGCCTGGCTAAGACTGGAAAGTGGAGCAGCCAAGCTGTCAGTTTGAGGGTTAGGACAGAGCGTTCCTGACTGATGAATCAGAAGATCTGGTACCGGGTCCAGAATCCACGAGTCTTCTCGAGATGGGGCCATAGGAAAGGAAACCATATTTACGAAGCCAGTACGGAGCGATGAGTATTAACCTGCAACTCAAAGATTTGGCTTTCTGTGAAACTTTGGGGATTAGTGGACACGGGGGAAAAGCATAAAGAAGCCCCGGAAGTCAATTGTGGACAAGTGCATCCCTTGGTGACTCCCCCGGAGTGGGGATTAGGGCAAGGTAGCTGCTGCATTTGGTGTCCATGGACATGGCTAAGAGGTCGTAGCAAGGCTGGCCCCAATTGCGAAAAACCTGGTTCGCAATTTCCTGTTTTAGGGACCACTTGTGAGGCGTTAGAATTGTTCTACTCAATTTGTCCGCTATCACAATGGATTTCCCCGGAATATGCACTGCAATCAGAAAACATTGAGAAGAGACTGCCCACTGCCATACGCTTTGAGCCTCTCAACACAGGTGGTAGGATCTGGTACTGCCTTGTTTGTTGATATACCACACTACTGAGATATTGTCTGTCTGTATTGCAATCAGACCTGGTGGAAGAGAGTCCTGGAATGACTGCAATGCCAGGAGCACTGCTCTCATCTCTAGGACATTAACGTGCAAGTGGTACTCGTGTTCCTTCCAGGTTCCTTGGACGGTCTTTTCCAGATAATGCCCTCCCCACCCTATCTGGGAAGCGTTCATGGTCACTGTGGCTACTGGTTGAGGCAGAGTGAATGGCCTGCCTAGAGTTACCTGTGTGGATTGAAGCCACCAGCGTAGGTCTTTCTTGCAGGAGTCTGTAATGAAGATCTTCTGGGACATGGGTTACTCCTGCATGGACCACTGAGTTGAGAAGACACTGTAGGACTCCCATATGTAGATGTGCCAGGAGTACTAATGGGTTTGGCAGCTGCCATAGTGCCTAAGACCTTTAGAACAAACTTTGCTTGTACTTTCTTTTTCCAAGAGCAAGATAGACACTTGATGGCACAGTGTCTATACCCTGTAGTGAGGCAATTTTGCTACCATGTCTTCTGTGTTTAAGTCTGCTCCTATGAAAGTAATATGCTGTGATGGCAACAAGGCAGATTTTTTGAAATTTATGGTAATGCCCAGTTCCGAGCATAGATGAATGGTGGTGTCTCTTGCTTTGGTTAGTAGATGCTCGGTGGTGGCGGTCAGGAGCCAGTCGTCTTTGTATGGAAACACCCGGAATCCTAGATGCCTCAGGTTTGCCGTGACTACCGCCATGCATTTGGTGAACACTCAAGGGGCTGTAGTGAGACCAAAGGGCAGAACTCAGAATTGGTAATGACTAGCTCCCAGCCGAAAGCGTAGATGTCTCCTGGATCGTCTATCCATTTTTATATGGTAGTACGCATCCTGAAGACCTAATGAGCACATCCAGCTGTCTTCCCAGAAAAGGGAGAATAGACTGCAGTGTCACCATCCAGAACTTTGATTTTTTTATGGACTTGTTCAGCTTGCTGAGATCTAAAATGGCTCTCCAGTCCCCTGATTTCTTTGGAACTAAAAAGAACTTTGAGTAAGTTCCAGATCCGATTCGGTTTGTGGGGACTTCCTGGATGACTTTTTTTTCTAGCAACCTTTGTATCTCTAGGGTTGCTTAATCCCTTTGACTGGGTGGAAAGTCTGGGAATGATTCTGAGTGTAGGGGTGGGGAGGAGAAGGGTATGTTGTATCCCCTGGACATTATCGACTGTACCCATTTGTCGTGAGTGATGTTCGGCCAGCCTTTTGGGTACAGTGATAGTCTTCCCCCAACTACCTCCAGAGGTGTACAGGCGGGCCTCCTTTCAGGAGTGCTGGAAGGGCTTGCCAGAGAACATATCTCTGTCGCCCTGATTTTGCACACCCTCTCTGCCACGACGTCGGCATCTTCCATTATTGTTTCCCCCTCTGCCCCTGGGGGAAAAATCACCATGTGTGTCAGGCAATTCTCTTTGGGTTTTCCGGAACCACATTTTTCCTCCCTTTTGGCCTTTGGGGTAGGGCCTAGCAGGGAGGGAAAAACATACTCCCACGGCAGACAGAGTTTTGCCCTCCTGCTCTCACCTGGTTAGAGTCTCTTTAACTTTAGGCCCAAACAAGGACAAGCTGTCAAAAGGGACATTTGTGAAGGAAGACTTGAAGGGCTCAGCAAACTCGCAAAGGTGCATCCAAGAATGCCTGCTCAGAGCTACTCCTGTATCTGTTGCCCTACTTGCTCCATCGGCTGCATAAGAGATGAGCTGCATAGAGGAGTTGACTACAGAATTTAAGGTAGCAAGTTGGACAGTCACCTTGTCTGACACCCCCACAGCTGTAGAACCTTGAGAGGGTATCTCCTAGCTCCTTCAGGAGATCCCTCTGGAGTCTGGTAAAATGGGTTAAGTAGTTCAGTGACCAGAGTGTAAAGGCCGCTGATGAGAACATACGCTTTCCATATCTGTCCACCGTTTGAGAGTCCTTATTTGGTGGATGGACAGATGAAGAAATCTCAGCTAACTCTTTTGTGGTGGCCCCTGCCACCAAAATAGCATCTACTGGGACACCTTTGGTCAAGAATTCCTCATCAGAAGGGGCACTTATAAATTTGTTGGGCCTCCTCGGAACAGGTTCCACGGATTCTAGAGAGCTCCACACCCTTCAACTGACTAAGCCAAAGAGCTGATCGAAGGGCGGAGACACCCAGGAGGTGAAAGGTTGAGACCCAAATGCCTCGAGGTATACAGATTAATCCTTAGAAGGGGTAAGGGATTTCCAACCACCTCTCTGATTCAGGATCTCCAGGATGTCTGAGAAGGAGACATCCTCAGAGGGTGACCATGGGGACCCTTCTGAATCCTCTAAGTTTGTATATGAAGTGACAGACTCATCAGGGGAGTCTAGACATTTCCTCTTACATGTTTTCTTCCAAGGGACCTCCCCAGAGGGGTACTCTGGGGAGGTTTCAGAAGAAATGGTCTCACCCACTGGGGTGTCCTGTGACATGGGGTCTCTATGCCAGGGGAAGGGGGTGGTAAGAATGCAGACTCCGGCACTTTTTGGGGAGGAATGTTCAGATCCAAGAGTGGAGCGTCTGGGTGATAGCACTCTCATGACCTGGAAGGCACCACAGCCCTGCTCCGAGGGAGCCCCGGCTCCGAAGAACCAGGAGATTGCCCCTGAACCAAAGCCGTAGGCTCCGAGGCCGATGTAGGTGCCAAGTTTCCCCGCGCCGAGGCCCCGAGAGATAGATTCAGATCAGACGACCACCCGATCCGACTCTCCTCCCCAGACCCGATGGGAGAGCGTCGGCTCCCAGACCCTTTGCTGGACAATGGCAATGATGAGGTCGGAGCAGAAGTTGGAGCCGAAGATCCTGGAACAGGTCGTGGCTCCAATGGTTCCACTACTATTGAATACAAACACAAAGCCGACAGTTGGATCGGAGGAGGAATTAGTAGAGGAGTGTCAATGATCGTCAGAGCCAACTCCACAGTGGGAGGGCTGAAAAGGATCTTGGCCAGTGCCAGAGTCCAAAAGAGGCTCCTTACCACCTGCTCCACGTTACGGTCTGATAACCTCGTGGAAGATAGAGAGGAATGGACTGAAGACTGGAGACTGACTGGAGAATAGGTGAGTGCAACACTGACGAGACCGGCTTGGGCTACAAATCTCTATCAGTTCCGAAAGCACAGGTGGAACCGATAAGATAGACTTTTCCAGCCCGAAAGCCTTCAGGTCCGAGATAGATTCCTTTGGCTGCTTCCTCAATGGCTCTGAAGCTGGTGCCGAGGAAGTTGCTCGTTTGGAGGACTTGACCAATCTCGTTGAATGGGTCGATTTTGGGGAACTCTGTTTCCCTTCAATTGTCTCTGAAAAGGGAACCTTAAATAGACCCCTAACTTTAAACTTGTTTTTACATTCTAGTAAAACCCTAGAAATAAAAGCATGACAAACACAAATAACGCATGATTCTTGCAGATGGACCACACCCAAGCAGTAAACACAACTGGTGTGTCCATCTCTCAGGGACATTTTCTGGCTACAATTATCACCTTTTTTTGAAGCCCAAAGGCTTTGCCTCTTTATCCTTTGACATAATGTAACAAAGCTCTGTCTAATCAACGGCTTACACTGACCAACAACTTTAGTTAACTAACAACCTAGATAAGAAAGGTCAACAAGAAAAAAAGTACAGTTTTGTACCTACCATAAATGTAGATGTTCGAAGATCCACATTGCTGCAGTCCTGACACTTGGGTAGTCCGCTGTCCCAGTCGGCCCGAATACCAAAGTATAAGGCTGACGTCGGTCAAGGCGCATTAGTCTGACGTCAGGACGTCAGGGTACAAATGCGCATGACCGACGCCATTTCCTCAGTCTTTTCTTGCCCCAGATGTCAGAAGACCCTAAAAAGATAAGGCCAAACCAAAAAACAACAACACACCAAACACCCCTGTACCAAATATATATACAATATATACAAAGTCAGAAAGGTACAATCCTACCCACACAACCACCCCTAAACACAGAGGGGAAGGAGGGAGGGTAAATTGGACTGCAGCAATGTGGATCTTCGAACATCTACATTTATGGTAGGTACAAAACTGTACTATGTTCTTCATCTCACATTGCTGCAGTCCTGACACTTGGGTAGAATCCCAAAGCAGAGGTAAGGGAGGATGGCAAATCACAAAGAAGCAGGAGCTGACAACATGCCCTGTAAAATAGCAGTGGCAAAACCAGCCCTAGATTTAGAGTAGAGAGGAAGGTGGTAATGCTTAGAGAAAGTATGCACTGAACTCCAAGTAGCTGCCTCCAAAATATCCTTAGTTGCCACCCCCCTTAGAAATGCTGTTGAAGTGGCAGTAGCCCTAGTGGAATGAGGCCTAATCCCAGCTGGAATCTCCTTGCCATGATGGGAGTAACAGAAAGTAATGCAAAACCCAATCCACTTAGAAATAGTTTGTTTTGACACAGGCTTACCCTGAGAACTCAAAGCAAAAGAAACAAACAACTGCTGAGACTGCCTAAAATCCTTAGTCCTGCTTAAATAATAACGTAATTGCCTGTGTACATCTAAAGTGTGCAAAATCTTTTCCCCCTTATTTTGGGGATTTGCATAAAAGGTAGGCAAATGAATAGTTTGGTTTAAAGCCACACTAGAAACCACTTTAGGCATAAAGGAAGGATTAGTACGTAAAGATACCCTATCCTTATGAAAAATCAGGAAAGGCTCAACCGCCATAAGGGCCTGCAATTCAGACACCCTTCTTGCAGAGGTAATGGCTAACAAAAAAGCAGTCTTCCATGACAAATATTTCAATTCAGCAGTAGCTGCAGGCTCAAAAGGTTGTAGAGTGAGTTTCTCCAACACAAAATTGAGGTCCCAAGCAGGAGTAGGAGCTCTACGTGGGGTCTTATATTCTTTGCCACTCTAAGAAATTGCTTGAACAAAGGATGAGAAAACAATGGTGGGTCACAATCATAGTGAGCTGAAATTGCTGCAGCATGAATCTTAATGGAAGAGAAAGACAAACCTTTGTCCAATAACTCAGTAAGATATTGAAGAGCCACACTCAAATTTGGCTCAGAAACATCCAAATCCTTTGCTGCACACCAAAATAAAAATCTCTTCCATTTTCCTGCATACACTTTCCTTGTACTAGGTCTTCTGGCTTCCATAATCACATTCAAAACTTGTTGAGGAAGCTGAGACCTGCTATGGTTCAAAACAGAATATGCCAGGCTGTTAGATGAAGAGAGTGAAGCTTGACATTGAGTAGATGCCCGTCCTTCTGAGACAATAGGTGTGGAATCAAAGGTAAGGGCCATGGAGGCTTCCTTACCAGACTCCTCAGCAATGGGTACCAGTGCTGCAGAGGCCAATCTGGAGCTATTAAAATCATCCTTGGCTTGTCCTGTGTGACCTTTAGGAGTACCTTTGGGAGGAGAGGCAGAGGTGGAAAGGCATACACATGAAGATTTTTCCAACTGAAAGAAAGAGCATCCACTTTCCAGGCTGTGTGATGAAACCTTTTCGTGCAAAACTTTGGCAGCTGGTGGTTTAGTGGAGAAGCGAACAGATCTATGTCTGGAGTTCCCCAGGACACTGTCAATGTCTGAAATACATGAAGATCCAGTTTCCACTCGTGGGGATCCATGATTTGCCTGCTTAACACATCTGCTAAGGAGTTCTGTGCTCCTGGCAGAAACCTTGCTTGAAGATTCAGTTGCAAGCTTAACGCAGTCTCCCACAAAATCATTGCTTGCCTGCATAGAGGATAAGAATGTGTTCCCCCTTGTTTGTTGATGTACCACATGACAGTTGTGTTGTCTGTTAGAATCAACACCTGCCCTGGAAGAAGTAAATCCTTGAAAGCCAGTAAAGCAAACTGGACTGCTAACATCTCCTTCATGTTGATATGTAGATGCTGCAGTCTGGCAGGCCACTTGTCTTGTATCCACTTTCCATTCAGATGAGCTCCCCAAGCTGTGTCTGAGGCATCTGTCGTTAGAATCTGACTCGCCTCTGGCCGGGTCACAGAGAGTCCCTTGTTTAGGTGACATTCCTGAGCCCACCACAAAAATTCCTTTTGAATGCAAGGTATTATGTGAATGACAGTGTCCAAATCCTGGCAGTGCTGTGTCCATACATTTTTGAGATACCACTGTAGCTTCCTCATATGCAGTTTGGCATTGGGAAGTACCAGAATACAAGATGCCATGAACCCTAAGGCTTGAAGGACTGTCCTTGCAGTCAGCCCGGACTGATGAGATAGTTGATGGAAGTAAAGAGAAAGATTCTTTTGTTTGTCCGGGGTTAAAAAGGCCATCTGGGTTGCTGTATTCAGTCTCACACCCAGAAAGCATATGTCTTGAGAGGGTACTAGACTGGACTTTATTTCGTTCACAGAATACCCTAGGCATCTTAGCACTGCTATCACATATTCCAAATGCTGAAGAAGCACGTCCCTTCCTTGAGCCAGAAGCAGGCAGTCGTCCAAATAAGGATAGATTTGTATTCCTTTTAGCCTGAAGAAAGCTATCACTGGAGCCAGAACCTTTGTGAATACTCTGGGCAGTAGATAAGCCAAAGGGCAATGCAGAGAACTGATAATGAGAATTCCCAGCTCGAAAACGCAGATACTTCCTGCAAATTAGTCTGATAGGAACATGAAGGTAAGCTTCCTTGAGATCCAAAGTTACCATCCAGTGATCTTTGCCCAGCAGAGGTAAAAGCTGTTGTAACGCCAACATTTTGAACTTGGGAATGTCCAGATAAGTGTTGAGGATAGACAGATCCAAAATTGGTCTCCACGTGTTCCCCTTTTTTGGTACTAGGAACAGGCGAGAATAAAATCCTAGGCCCCTTTCTGGCACAGGAACCGCTGAATGGCCCCTATTTGGAGCAACAGAGAAATTTGCCTGTGAGCCTCTTTCCTTTGTTGAGGAGGAATGTCTGGCATGCCTTTGAAAGGAGGCAAGGTATGGAAATAAAACCTGTAACCGTGGTGAATGATATCCAATACCCATCTGTCTTGGGTAATTAAACTCCAGTTTTCTTTGAAAAGTGCCAACCTTCCTCCCAAAGGTGCTGCCAGACGAGTAGATTCTGGCAGCTGAAAAGGCAGGTCATTGGGTCTGTTTACGAAAGGACTGACCCCTGCCCTCACCAGAAGACTGAGCAGGTGAACTCCTGTTCTAGGCCTAAAAGAACCTTGAGCTCTGCCCCTACCACGCCTAGACCTACCCCTAGACTGGGAATCATAAGCAGGATATGTCCACCCCTTGGTAGGCCAATTTCTACTAAACTTCGGAGGCTGAACCTGCAAAAAATCTTTAACAGTCTGCATAGACTTAGCCTTGTCTTCCATTTTCTTTAGAACTGCTTCCACAGGCGAACCAAACAACACATCAGATTGTAAAGGAGCATCTAAAATCCTTGTCTTCACATGCTCAGCTAAATTCTGATCCCTCAGCCAGGCGTGCCTGCGAAGAACCAAACCAGTGGCAGCCACCCTCAAGAGGCCTGCACAGCACCAAAACCACATTGCAAAGAATGCTTACCCACCTGTTCAGAAACATGAACTAAATCCTGCAACTCTTTACACTCAATACCTTCCGCCAAAGCATCTACCTTAGACTTTAATTGTGAAAGGAGATAATTTTGGTATTTCAACATGTGAAACTGGCAATTCAAAGCTCTCATGGCCAAAGTGGAAGAAGTATACACTTTCTTTCCCCATCTATCCAAAGCCCTTGCCTCTTTATCCGGAGGAACAGGATTTTTACCAACAGAAGCCTTAACACCTTTAGGCCCCTGTGAAACAGTTTCTGGGTCTGCCCTAGGACTCTTAAAAAGATACTTATGAGCTTCAGGCACCCTATAATATCTATCCGGTTTAACTGGAGCAGGAGGCAAAGAATCAGGGTTTAGAGAAGCCTCTGCAAAAACATCCTCCACCACATCTAGAACAGGAGGTATTGCTAAAGGCCTATGCTGGGGTAGAAACAAAAATTCCCTAAGCCTTTTCCTGGAATCAGAGAAATCCTGACCTTCCCATTTAAAATGCTCCCTCATGGAATGAAGAGTCTCTGAAAATGAAAAATCCTCAGGAGGAGAAGCAGAAGGAGTAGAATCATCCACATCAGAATCAGAGTAAGGGGAATACTCCTGCAAGTCTTCAGTCAAGACTCAGAAGCATCCGAACACTGCTCAAAACTCCCAAGCTCAGGTTCCACCCTAGGCCTCTTATCAGGGGGGGGCATAGAACCTCTAATCATTGTAATCAAATCTTCTGCCATCTTAAGCATATGCTTCTTAGGTACAGACCCTGAAGAACTAGGGGTAACACCTGAAACAAAACCTGGCCTGCCCCTGGGAGAAGCCTTGGAAACAGCAGGGAGGGCCTAACCACCTTAGGAAGGGAGGGAAGAACAGCTACCTGAGAAGCCCCTTCCGCCTGGCCTACCTCCTGAGAGGTCACATCTTGCAGTAATAAAGTCTCTCCCTGGGATTCCAAAGAAATTTCTGGCTGAACCTCTGGCTCCACCGAGCCCTCTAAAGAACCGACGTCCGCACGGACGGTTCTTCCAGCCTAGGCTTTGCTGTTTTGTCCTTGCGCTTTTTGACGAAGCGGGCCGGAGCATCCGACGGCATTTTATAATTACACCGCTTCCCAAAACTAACCTGGCACAATCTAATCTTCTCTTTATCGTGCGTTTGTTAAATCTAGCACAAGAGCGACAGCCAACAACGTCGTGCTCAGGCCCTAAGCAAGGTATACACAAGGTATGGTAATCCCTATGAGGTATCTGTTTCCCACAAGAAATACAGTTATTCACTTTTTCTGACATCCGGTAAAATACTGAGGCAAGAAAAACAAAATATTCCCCAACGGGTACTTAGCCAACTTGATTCGGTCTGAAACTCCGACTTCGGAAAATCTCAGAACGCCAACCTGCACTTGCAAAACTGCTTCTGCATCGGACCATGCGGCAAAAAAGACTGAGGAAATGACGTCGGTCATGCGCATTTGTACCCTGACGTCCTGACGTCAGACTAATGCGCCTTGACCGACGTCAGCCTTATACTTTGGTATTCGGGCCGACTGGGACAGCGGACTACCCAAGTGTCAGGACTGCAGCAATGTGAGATGAAGAACATAATTTTTTTTTTTTTTTTTAGGTAAGGAAACACTACGGGGGTAGAATAGCAGCAAGGGAATAAGGGACCAGAAGAGAGGCCTCTAACAATGAAGACCCACCCATAAGCAAACAAACAGTCAAAAGGGCAAAGCTAGCTTACACAGCAAATATACACTACTCTAGATATGAACAACTAGTATACCCAAAAAAACACTTTAGCAGTACAAGAAAGCAAAAAAATCTTTCTACTTAGCCTGGAGCCTACTAGGAAGCACTTGATCTAGTTTAGCGGCAAACGAGATCTGGGTAATCTTCCCTAAGCATGATGGAATAGGGTATAGACTCGAGCCAGTTGAAGCTCTCGAGCTTTAGTAATAGGCCGAGTCGGAATCGATGCTCGGTTCTGAACCCAACCAGCAAGAATGAAGGCGAGATGGGACAACATAACATTTTCCTATCTACTGTCTGATTTCCAGAAAAGGATCTTTCAGGAGTCGTAAAAACAGATTCCCATGGCAGACGAGGTCTTACAGTCATCTTTGCACCTGGTAAGCGTTTCTTTTACCTTTATTCCAAACAAGGTGGAACTGCCATAGGCGTCATTTATAAAGTATGCCTTGAATTTCTTCATGAAATCACATGGTAATTAATGCCTGTACCAGCTTCCCTTAATGTACCATCAGCTGCATTAGATAGTCTCATGGCCACATTTGAGGAAAATTGCAGGGTAGACATTTGGGCATCCACCATCTTCTGAATGTCCATAATTAAGTTACCCAAAAAAGACTTCGAAAACTCCTTGACTTGGAAACATGTCAGGCGTGCTAGATAGTTAAGTAGTTGAAGTGCAAAGACTGCTGAAGCATATGTCCATTTCTCCAGTCTGTCCAATGTCCTTGACTCCCTTGCTGGGGGGATGGAGAGAGGAACTTTCTTACAAAAGTTCCTTTTTTGTGGCCGCTGCTATCACCATATCATCTAACAGAGGGGCCCTTTGGACCAATGTTTCCTATATTTAGGGGCAACTAAAATCTTGTCAAGCTTTTAAAAATGCATGGAAGAAACAAAGAACCGTAAACATTTCCTGAAAAGGGGATGGATGGCGATATGCAGGTAGGCATCTTTGAGATCCACAGAGACCAGAAAGGCCTGGGGAAGAAAAGTTTGAACAGACAACATCCAAAAGGAAGGAATCTTGAGAAAGGTATTAAGCTGCAAAAGGTCCAGAATTGGTCTCCAAATGCCCAGCTTCCTAGGAACCAAAAACATTCTGGAGTAAAAACCCTTTACTATCTGGGCAGGTGACAGAGCCTGAATGGTGAACTGGACCAAAGGAGAATGAAGCACCTCTGGGGATAAAAGGAAGTTGTTCCTGAGGAGGTTGAAGTATGGCACAAAAGGTGGGTAAGGGATTTCCATACCACAAAATACCTCTAGCAGACAATGGATAGAACTCAAAGAGTCTGTTGTGATGCCCCCCCCCCAACATTTTTATTAAATGTTCACATATGACAAAGGCAATGTTACAATTATATAAATGAAAAGCATACAAAATGATACCACTTTAGTTGCACTTTATGTCACATACCACTGAAACAACTGTAGTTGCAAAAATTATACATTGCTTATAAACTATCCAGACATTGTCAGTTGAGTTTGGAGTGATTCTTAACCAATTTGGACAGAACATGGAAAGATGGAGGGATAAACAAAACTGGCCAAGTGAAAGGGGAAGAAAATTGTCAAATAGAACTCGGTTTGTCGTGAAAAGTAGGTTTCTGGGAAGTAGGGGTTTGAGCAGACTTAGCAGGAGGCACACATCTGGAACCATCTTTTCCTTTGGGTAGAGGACAAGACTACATGCGAACAGAAGCAGATTTGGAAGAGTAATTCCTTTGAATCTTTGGAACAGAAAGAACAAAAATATATTTCAATTCCTGCTAGGCCTTGCCTTATCCGGGACAGACTTTAAAATTTCAGCAGCAGCACCAAAAAGATTTTTATTATCCAAAGGAGCATCCAATAGTTTGGCCTTAACATAATCAGGCAAAGCCTGAGTAATTCCTCATAACAGAATCAAATGCAGCAGCCCTGGAGGAAGCATCAGCTACATCATAATGTATAGTTGTGTAAATTCTTAGGTTCATAGGTGTGTACTAGGCTAATGGCCCTGGGGCCTTTACAAGCCATGCCCACAGGATTACCCTGGCATCGTGCCACCCGACCTTAGTTCCCAGTGCCTCCGTCATATAGAGCCACTGGAGTGATCCACGGGGTGAATTTTCTATTTCCCATCCACTCATCAAGATTTCTCTTGATGAGGGCCAGTGAGGTGCTTCACTTGACATGCATGGGAAGTCTATTCCATAGCATGGGCAGTCTCTGGGTTATGAACCTGTCCCTCCAGCTTGTTCTGTTGATTGTGGTAATGAGGTTGAGGTCTCCGGAGCGTGTAGTGTGGAGGGATTGCGATTTCTTTAGATGTAGCATTTCTAACAGAGCTGGGTCAGACATGGCTTTGTAAGTCAGGCAGAGATCGCCTCCAAGTAGGCGATATGAGACAGAGAATAGTTGGGTTTTTTTTAGTCTGTCCATATAGGACAAGTGTTTAAGGCCCAAGATCCTCTTTGTGAGGTATTTTTGCGGCCTCTCCAGTTGTTGTAGGTGTCTAGTGAGGTACATGCCAAATGGGGCACTGTACTCGATGACTGGCCTAATGAGAGAAGAGTAGAGTGAAACAATGACCTCTTTCTTCCTGGATGCAAAACCCTTAGTGATGATGTGCCACATAGAAGGACTTTCTGACCACAGTGGCAATGTGGTGGTCAAAAGAGAGGTTGCTGTCAACCAGTGTTCCCAGATCTCTTATGACGCCGTCTGTGTTCAGTGGACTACCATCAATGTGATAATTCAAGGGAACCGGGGTTTTCCCAAAGGGGATGACGACACATTTTTTGGCATTGAGCTTAAGGTCATGGTTCTAACACCAGTCATTAGTCTCATTGAGGCCTTTCTGTAGGATGTCAACATCACTTGGGGAGTTAATTATGGCTCCCAACTTGCAATCGTCTGCAAACTTTGTCAGCGAGTCTCTTCGTGTTGTCTGGACTTCAGAGAAGTAGATATCAAACAGGAGAGGACCCAGGACCGAACCCTGTGGGACTCCACTCATGACTGGTCAACAGTCTGAATCATCTACTTTCACACTGTGGGTTCTGTGAGCCAGTTTGCAACCCACCTAGTGATATAGGGGTTGATGCCTAGCTTAGTGAGTTTTTCTATGACTCCTGAGTGGGGAATGGTATCAAAGGCCTTGGCCAGATCAAGGTAGGCTGTATGAACCACCTTGCCTTCATCCACAGCTCTGGTGACTGACTCAAAGAAGTTGACCAGGTTGAGCAGGCATGATCTACCCTTCACAAAACCAAACTGTGTGGGAACCAGAGTTTGGAGGCTCCCTATATCTTTGTTTATTAGGTCCAAGATGATGCATTCCACAGCTTTGCATATCAGACTTGTCAGGCTAATGGGGCGGTAGTTCCCAGGGTCTGTAGTCGCTCCTCCTTTGTAGAGAGGGATGACTGTAGCAGTGTGCCATTCGGCAGGGAGAAAGCCTGAGGTGAGGCTGTGACTGAACAGGGCAAACAGGTGAGGTGCCAGTTCACTCTGTAGTTCATGTAGAACACAGCCAGGGATATTGTCAGGTCAAAAGAAGCTGTATTCTTGGCCTTGGACAGTGCTGGTTTAACCTGTGCAGTGGTAATACTGGGTGCCTGGCATTCTACTGATATTGAGATTGTTCCTTTGTTGGGGGAAGAGAGGGGTAAAGTTGGCACTGAATCTGTCAGCCAGTATATTGGCAATATCTGTTGGCTCAGTATAGGAGGTGCCATTGTGCAACAGCTCCGAGCAAATCTGGGTATTGCCGTGGAGATTCTTTACATAACTATAGAAGGCCTTGTGGTTGTCTTTATCTGCTGCAATTCTGTTTTCATAGCTAGCTTTAGAGGATTTGATGAGGAATCTCAACTTTTTGTTGAGGCTGATAAGGGAGTTTTTCCAGTCTTGGTACTTCACCTTATTTCTCATAAGTTTCCTCCTTCGGTTGTAGAGTTTGTTTATGGGAGGGGACCATCAGATTGGCTTCCTTTTTTTGGAGGAGCGCATCTTAGTTCTTTTGGGTATGGCAAGATCTATGCATTTGTGTACGTGTTTCATACAGGGCATTAGTGTGTGATTCGGAGGTCATGCAGCTGCTCTCCAATTGCATGGGTGCCGTGAAGTTAGCCAACTCTGTTTTTAGGAGCTTTGGATAAGTTTTTCATG
Organism: Protopterus annectens; assembly: GCF_019279795.1. Lineage (NCBI taxonomy): Eukaryota > Metazoa > Chordata > Ceratodontiformes > Protopteridae > Protopterus > Protopterus annectens. Next base: position 614,123,096 of record NC_056747.1, read on the forward strand.
GAGGTTATCTTTGTGGGGGGGGGGGGGGATTTCCAAGGTGATTAGTTTGTGGTCTGATCTAACCAGGGAGGAGTTGACTATTGGTACAGAGCAACGGTCACCCATGTTAGTAATGACCAGGTCACAGATGTTGCTACCACTAGTGGAGGTAAGAAGGAGCTGGTCCAGGGTATTGGAATTAATGAATTCCAGGAGACATTGGGTAAGTGTATTGGTACACGAGTAGTTTTCCCAGTTAATGGAGGGGTAGTTGAAGTCACCCAGTATGAGATTGTTAGGTTGGACCCTAATATTCTCCAGGGTGCTTAGGAATGTGGAGTGTGAGTCTTGGATCATGGTTGGGGACCTATAGCAGGCTACGACCTGAATCGCTGTCTTAACCAATGTTAGCTGGACCTGAAGTATCTCTGATGCGTCATGTTGGGCTACCAGTCTGGAGGTGTGCACATCCTGTATGAATACGGAAACACCGCTGCCTTTGGAGCTTCAGTCCAAGTTCTGGGACAAAAAGGTATGGAATGAGTTATAGCCTGGTAGTGCAGGGGTGCTATCTGCTGCTTTGAACCAGGTCTCTGTTACAGCACAAATGTCGATGTTCTCCATTTTAAGGAGTGCTTTGAGTGAGTGCATTTTGAAATTTAGACTTTTAGCATTGAGCAGTGTGACCCTCAGATTGCATTTGTTTGTAGCTGTTACGGTGGTAATTTGGTCTTTGGAACACTGCCTAAAAAGGTACTATAGGGGTGGCAAGAGCCTTGGCCAGTATCCGGAAGCCCAGGGATGACAGATGCAGGTCATCTCTGGCAAAGCATCTAAGTCTGTCAATCATGTCATCCCAAACAGATACTGGATCCCCTTAGAAAGACACCAGAAACTCAGCCAATTGTTGAAATCAAGCATTTTCTGCTTGTAGTGTGGTATCATTCTGGGTGGTGGTAGGAGGCTAGGGTCATACCTGTCTGGGTTACATAATTGGAGAGCTCCTCCATGTCTCTCTTCATGTAGTCCAGGGAGGTACGTCTCAGGTCATTCACACCCACATGTATAATGACAGAGTCATATTTGTACCGGTTGTTGAGGGACTTGAGTGCATGTGTTATGTGGCAGATCCTGGCACCTGACAAGCAGTTGACTGTTACTTTCTCCTTATTCAACCTAGTAGTGGGACATCCGTGTGACTCACTATTGAGTCACCTATGACTAGTGTGTTGGGCATGCTGTTTTGCCTTGGGGCTTTGGTTGAGTGGCACACTGTTTAGGAGAGTTATGTGTCGCATGATTAGTGTTGTGTTGTGGTGGTCAAGTGTGTTTCTGCCTTGGAGGTCTCTGCTGTTTGTGTACATTTTTATTGAGAGCTTCCACGAAGGTGGGTGTGTGGTTTGTGTTTTTATGTGAAGGCAGTGCTGGTGTGTGTTCTGGAGGGCTGTGTGTTCCATGTGTTGTGGTGCAAGTGTTGATCTTCTCCTCTTGACCAGCTATTCCGGTCTTGGTTGCAGAGTTGCATGGCTTCAAATTTGGATATACAAGTGCATCTCTCGCAAGTCTGAGTGTTGGGAGGAAAGAGGAGAGGCTTGTCAGTGTACATGAGGCAGTTGCTACATTGCCTCAGGATGCTCAAGCTCACCAGTCTAATAGGGGAAAGCACATGGAACTGACCTTTAGACACACCTGGAGGGGTGGGCATTAATAATAAGTACTGGAGCTGTTTCATTGTAAAATGTATAGTGCTGGTAGCACTGTTGTGTGCTACAATAATTGCTACAAGAAGTCTGGTGATGTGCTAGACTAATAAGCTAATAAAAGTGCAGGAGAGCAGAGAACTGGCAGATCTAAGAGAAAAATTGAAGAGCACCGCTCAGAAGCTTATATAAATTCCTGAATACAGCAAATCTGTATCTGGACTACACTAGTGGCAGGAAACAGTTTATTTTTTTCTAATAGTAGATGCCCTTCTTTCATTGTTGGAGTATTATTCACCTTAGGGATCTCCTGTCAACGACAGCCCAATTTTCGGCCAGTATACCAAAGCCTTTAAATCTACGTCACATATGTCACATGCATGCTCCCCACACAGGACATAGGGCATTAAGATGATATATGAACTCAATTACCCAGGAATGAATTGCCCCAGTAGAGAACAGTCTCCACAGGATAAAAGGAGGTGATACACATCCAAAGGGAGAAAATGGTAATAGAAAAGGGGGACCCTCATCGAGGAGGGTAACCAACTCAAAATCCAAAAGAAAAAGGGGATGGTGGAAGGGACCAAATATTACAACAGTGAAGAGAAGGCTATCACTGTTATGGTAACATTTTACGCAACTATATTATGTCTCTCTATATCACTGTTGCAGTATTCTTCACCTCAGGGAGTACAAAAGCTCAAGAAAAGGAGTGGGAGGTGGAAGGCTGTGAAGAGCCCTCAACAGCCCCATACAGGATATTCCTAGCAAAACCTGCTCTGACCCTAGAAACCATATCCAATTTATACTGCTTAGTACAGGTATGTACTGAAGACCAAGTAGCAGCTTCAAGAATGGAACTGGTGTCCAAACCCTTGAAGAAAACACCAGAAGAGGCAACAGCCCTAGTGGAATGAGCGCTAACTGAAGTAGTCATACACTTGCCATAAAAAGGAAATGCCCTTACACATCCAGAAGGAGATGGTTTGCTTGGAAACAGCCAAACCCAATGTCCTGGAAACAAAAAGCTGGTCAGACGTCCGAATGGTCCTAGTTTTATCCGAATAATACCTGAGCTGTATGTGCAAACCCAAGGTATGCAGGACCCTCTCACTAGCAAACTGGAGAAGGAAAAAGGGAAGGAAGGGAGTTGTACTGCCTTATTCAAGAACAACTCATTAACAACCTTGAGCATAAAAGAAGGATTAGTACGGATCAGTACGAAGAGACACCCTGACTCTGTGAAAAAACAAAAAAGGCAGAATGGCCATAAGGGCCTGAAGCTTTAAAAATCCACTGAGAAGTAAGAGCAAGAGACAAGACAGTCTTTCAGGTACAGTGTTGCAGAGAAGCTGAAACTGCAGGCTCAAAAGGAGCCTCAGTCTGTGTTCTCTTAAGGTAAGGCTCGACAAAATGGGCTACCATAAATCTACTTTATCTTGGGAAATGATTTAGAGCACTTATCACCCTATGTCTTCTAATAAAATTCTATATTACTAAACACTGGATGGATCGATCAAAGTTATCGTGGAGGGAATTTAGAATTCTGGCAATTAAATACATTACCTCCCAAAAAATGATAATAGGCCCTCGCAAGCTAGCGGCTTATCAAAAACTTTGGGATTTTATCTTCCTTCTGTTAACAGATGATTGAGATACCCTCTTTTATTCATACTTAAGTTTAGTTGATTTTCATAATCTGGTCATTGATGTCCCCCTTAATTTTAAAGTAATCCCTCCATATTGCATCTTGACATGGGCTTTGCCTCATTTTATGTTTATCAAGAGATACGGAGGAGGGTTTTGATAATATATGCACTAAGTTTTTTCTTTTTTCTCTCTTTTGTTGGTATATTTTTTATGTTTGTTATTTGGAGTCGTCTTATTCTTTTTCTTCTTTCTCTCTTTGCAGCAGGATTCTCTTTTCCTTATCATAGTTAATGGCACTTATGTATATAGGTTATTAGGTTGTTTTTTTTTTCTTTTTTGTATAATAATGCTTATACAGAACTTCTGTTGTCCATCACCTGCTATATTGTGTGATTGTTTATTTTGTTAATTATAAAACGAAATAAAAAATGTTTTGAAAAAAAAAAAAAAGGAGCCTCAGTCAATTTTTCCAAAACAAAATTAAGGTCCCAAGGAGGAGGAATAGGCTTCCTTGGGGCCTAAGATTCAGGATGCCTTTAAGAAACTGTTTGACCTCAAAACAAGAAGCCAAAGGAGGATTCAAGGGCAGACATGCAGAAATAGCTGACAAATGGGTCTTTACAGAAAAACAGGCCAAGCCGGACTGGAGCAATTCACACAAACAGGAGAGCACCAGAGTGACCCCCACTGAAAAAGGGTCCTTGGCCATGAGCATGACACCAGACAGAAAATCTATTCTATTTGGACAAGGCTTCCTAATTGCGGGTTTTCTTGCTTGATGTAAAACCCTGAGCAAACCTTCAGAAAAGAGGGGCCTAAAATGTATCAAAACCCTATTACCCACAGTGCCAGATGAACAGTGGACAAGTGAAGATGGATGAGTGACCCTTGTCCTGTGTCAGGAGGTCCAACTGGTGAGGCAACTTGTGGTGATTGCTCCTGGCCAGATGCATTAAGATGGTTAATCAGTGCTGTCTTGGTCAAAAGGCAGTAACTAGCAACATTTTTGTGGAGTACGGCTGAATCCTCTCCTCTCTAGAGCCGCGGTGGTGCAGCAGTTAGCATTGTCGCCTCACAGCAAGAGGTTTTTCCGTTCGATTCTCGGCTGAAGCTCCTTCTGTGTGGAGTCTGCATGTCCTCCTCGCGGTCGAGTGACGTTTAAAGACATGCAGGTAGGTGCGTCTGTGAATGGGTGTGCCTTCTTTGAAGGTTGGATGTCGGGCTGGCAACTCAGCACCATAAAATTCCACTGCCAATCATTAGCGGGCCAGAGCTCTGCTGTGGCGACCCCTAACTGGGAAAAGCCGAAAGACATTAGACAGCTGAATCCTCTCTGCAGGACTATTGGAAGTGGAGGAAAAGGCACAGAGAAACATCTCCTTCCAAGAAAAAGGAAGGGCATCCATCTTCCATGCCAGATGGCATGGCACTCTGGATTTACCTGATGAATACCTCACTGATGGACTATGTGCAGAAACAAGTCTCAGTAAAGCATTCATTATTGAGCCTATGTTTTGAACCTGCTCAAAGAGTCTGCCACTAGATTGTGCTCTGAAGGAATATACACTGCCTGAAGAGTTAGGTGATAACTGATAGCCAAATCTCAGGCCTGAAGACGCAGCCTGCAAAGAAAGTAAGATTTTGTGACCCCTTGCTTGTTGACATACCTCACCACAATGGTATTGTCGTCTGTATAAACCTTCAGGGGGCCTGGAGACAGCATGGGTGAAGTCTGAAGGGCCATAATCGGAGCTTTCATCTCTTTGATGTTGATATGGTCTGACTTCTGATAGGTGGGGCAGAGACCCTGAACTTTCAGCTGACTACAGGAAGCTCACACCACCACCCCACATCTGAAGTGTCAGTGAACAGTTCTTGTGAAGGAACCGAAAGCTGAAGGGGCAGACCTGGGTTGAGGATAATTTTCTGAATCTACCACTCAAATTTCTGCTTGAGACAAGGAAGAAGGGGTGGTCTGAAATCCAGAAGGTGACAGTGCTGAAGCCAAACTGACTTGAGGTACCACTGAAGCTTCCAGATGTGAAGTCTGGCAAGAGGTAGTACTGGAATAGAAGAGGCCATGAATCCTAGTGTCAGAAGAAACTATCTGGCTGGACAGGCAAGCAGAGGAAGAAGAGACACAAAGAAAGCTGTTAAGAACAAAACCTTTGGAGGTGGAAGAGAGCCCCACAATGGCACTGTCTGAATCCTGCAACCTAGATACACATGACCCTGAGAGAGGGTCAGGACAGACTTTTGGAAGTCAATAATGAACCCCAGATTTTGAAGGAGAGATATGGTTAACTCCACAGTCTGTAACAGGCAGCTGGAAGAAGGTGCCTGAATCAACAGATCATCTAAATAAAGAAAAATCTGAATGCCTTGGAGACCGTAAAAAGGCAATCACAGGAGCTAGGCACTTTGTGAATGCTCTTGGGGCAGTAGAGAGGCCAAACAGCAAAGTAGAGAACGAAAATGAAAGGAAGAAACAAAGAAATTCAGAAAACTTCCTGAAAAGAGAGTGAATAGCAATATAAAGATAAGCCTCCTTCAAATTCAAGGAGACCAGAAAAGCCTGTGGCAGCAACAGAGGAAACAGGGTTTGAACAGAAACCATCCAAAAGGCAGGAAACTTGAAAAAGGTGTTGAGCAAGAAGAGATGTACAATAAGCCTCCAAGTGCCTTCCTTTCCTAGAACCAGGAAAAGTATGGAGTAGAATCTCTGTCCTACTCAGGAAGGAAGGATAGGCTGAATAGTTCTCTGATCCACCAGGGACACAAGAATCTCTGAGAAATGAGGAAGGTGCTCTCGAGGAGGTTGAAGAATCCTTTAAAAAGGAGGAAGAGACGTCCATACCGTGAAGTAACCTTGACAGAGGATGGACAGAACCCAAGAATCTGACGTGATGAGTTGCCAATTTGGAAGACAGAGGGAGAACTGAACAGACAAGAGAACCTGGCTAAGACTTTGGCGGGGGCTGGGGGGGACATCATGTCAAAGAGAGGCAGGCTTGTCAGATAAAGGAAGCTTCTGGGCCACAGGACCCTGAGAAGACTTAGCAGGGGGAGCTCACCTACCACCCTTCCTATTTTTAGTTACCTAACGGGGCTGCCTACAAACAAAAGCAGACCTAGTAGTATAGTTCCTCTGGAACTTAGGGATGGGGACACAAAAACATGTTTAAGGTCCTAAAAAGCTTTACCTTTTTCTTGAAGACTTAAAAACCTATCAGCAGCAGCAGCAGCAGTCCCAAAGAGATTTTTATTATCCAAAGGAGCATCCAAGCAATTTGGCCTTAATGTCTTCAAATAATGATTGCAGACGAAGCCAAGAATAACACCTCATGACAGACTCAACCAGCAGCTCTGAAGGGACATCAGCAGCGCCACATCTGCACTTGATCGGGTGGCAATCTACTGAGAAAGGTAAAACCAAAAACAGAGAGAGCACAGGACTTTCTTTCAAATTCAGGGAGGTCAGAAAAGCCTGGACAATCAAGGGAAGAGCATATCTGGTCACATGGGTTGGCAATTAATGGCCCTAAAAGTCAAGGTGGAAGCAGTATAGACCATCTTACCAATCCTCTTCATGGTCTTACTATCCTTATCTGAAGGCAGGAGCTTGGTAGAAAGCAAAAGTTTAGAAGACTTGTCAGAGGAGACTGACACCACAGTAGGATCAGCAGGAGGACACAAACAGGAATTGACAAGTCTCAGACACCTTATAGAACCTGTAAAGTTTATTAGGAGCAGGAGGCTGAGAATCAGGAGTCTTAGAGGCAGATATAAAGATGTCCTTACATTCACCGCTGAGTATTCCTTATGAATGGGATACCCTGCTGTGAAGCCCTCTGTCCAGCCAGTTTACAAAAGTCTACTGTTGTTTTAAGGTATGCTGTGCAATTCCTTATGTAAGGTAGGGCATAAAGGTGACGTTCAGGCATACCATCCTCAGAACGTCTGCCGCTAGTCTGTTTTAACTGCCGTTCTGTTGCATACATCTGTTTTTTTTACCATTTTTCTGTTTGTTGGCCTTTCTGTGCTTACTCCTGTTTGCTGGAGTCCTCACAGTTGCAGATAAGTACCCAGTTGGATTTTTGGTTACTTTTTCTCTTTGTTTTGTGCTGTTTGGGGTTAATGTCTTCCAGGAAGGGTAAATGTCAGTGTGGGAGACTAATTCCCCATAAAGACCACCATGATAAGTGCCTTTTTGCGTTGGTGCTGCTCACAACCATATATCTTGTTCAATTTGTCAGGTGCTTGTCCCCAAAACTCTTTGTAGTAGTCTTACTTCCCTTTTCTTGTACCTTGAGAACCAGCAACTTAAGCTTCTTGCTGCAGGTACTATGGATGGAACGTCCCACCCTGAAAGTCAGCCATCTGGGAAGAAGAACGTGCATAAGGTAAGGCCGGAATCTTCCGCTGTCCAGCCTCTGCCGGGAGTTTCTCCTGAGGTTATTATGCACCCGGTGGCTCACCCGGTTGTTCTGTCAGATTCTTCTACAGCGTCTAGGTTGGAGGCCGGTGAGGATCTGGTAGGCAGCACGTCCGACAAGGCATTGCAGGCGTCCATTTTGGGCATTCAGAGGGAACCACAGTTGACTGTTTCCGAGGGCTCTAGTGGGGTTCAGCAGTTTCTGTTTAGGGAAGAGGTTCCTACTGCAGTTGTGAAATGCCGTCCTGAGTCTGGGCCTTCTCAGGTTTCTAGGACAGCTGTCCCTTTAAAAACGAAACAGGAAACTAACCATGTTTCTTCTGCTCCTAGGAATCCACAAAGTCGCAGGCATTTACTCAGGTGTGGTACATCAACAAACGGGGGTCACGATTGGTATGGGACCTGGCTATCCAATATTGTGCGACTCTCCAGGAAGTTTACATACCTTCAGATTGGCATGTTGTGGCAGATAATCTGAGCAGGTCCTTCACTCAATCCCATGAATGGATGCATCACAGGGATGTGTTTCTGGACATTGTTCACCAATGAGTACTCCTCAAGTAGATCTCTTTGCCTCCCCCTGAGCAGACAGCTTCCTCTGTTTTGTACCAGAGTCCCAGGTCCTCTGGTATGGAAGGTGGATGCCCTCTCATTTTCTTGGAAGGGGATGTTTCTTTATGCATTCCCTCCCCTTCCTCTCATTACAAGAGTCCTGTTCAAGATTCAACAGGATGCTCTCGAAATCTTGTTGGCGACTCCCTTTTGGCCGAAACAGCACTAGTTCCCTCTACTTCTGCATCTAGCCAAGGGCAATCACCACAAGTTATTTCACAGGGTGGCTCTCCTCACACAAGACGAGGGGTATCTCATCCATCCCCACCTGTCCACACTTCAACTGACACTGTGGGTGACAGGATTCTGATTCCTCATGGACACATTTTTTTTCTGAGGACGTGCTGCAGGTCCTGCAGGAGACCAGGAAACCCACTACTAGGAAATCATACTTATCTAAATGGAAGAGGTTTTCTATTTGGTGTCTTTCTCATGACCTGGACCCACTTTCTGTGGATGTTCCTTTGGTTCTTTCTTATTTGTGTGAGTTGCTCAATGCTGGTTTGGCCTAGTCTTCTATTAAGGCCCACTTATCAGCTCTTTCTGCTTGTCTGCCTTTAACTTCCCCGTTAGCTTCCAGATTTGAGGCTAAGCAATTTCTTAAAGGCATCCTTAATATTAGACCTGTTCCTCTTCCCTGGGATCTTAACTTTGTTCTGGAAAAATTGCCTCAGACTCCTTTTGAGCCTGCTATTTCAGATTCCTTGCAACATTGTTCTTGGAAGATAGTTCTTTTGTTAGCTCTTACTTCTGCCAGATGGGTGTCTAAATTACAAGCCCTTATGGCTTGTCTACCTTTTTTGATATTTCATGAGGACAGGGTGTCCTTGCATACTAATCCTACTTTCATGCCCAAGGTGGTTAATGAGTTGTCACTTAATCAGTCTGTTCATTTACCTACTCACCCCCCCCCCCCCGCAATCTCACAGTGAGAGGGTGCTGAATACCTTAGAAGTGCACAGCTCAGATTTTATTTGGATAAAAATAGAAGTCATGTTCTTACCATAACGTTCCATGTTAGTTGTCTTCTTCTCGCCTTCTTTCTTGCTGGATGGGTTCGGAGCCGATCTCGGCTCCGACTCGGCCACTCAAAAAGCTCGAGAGTTGGTTCCACCGGCTCGAGGCTCCCCTTATATCCCACAATGCTAGGCGGTAATACCTCAGATCTCGTTTGTAAGCTAGGCCCAGCCAAAAGAAATCCAGAAAACTGGAAATGGGAAACCCACCTCTATAAAAAGACAGAAGGAAGGTGACCTATATCCTGATGAAGGAATATATACATAGTAAGTATATACATATATACAATAGAGGTGGTAGGAAGAAAGGTCACAATCAAACTCCTCTAGGTCTGTCCAGGCTAGGGAAGGAGGTGGGGCTTAAGAAAGAAGGCGAGAAGAAGACAACTAACATGGAACGTTATGGTAAGAACATAACTTCTACATGTTAAGTTGTCCATCTCGCCTTCATTCTTGCTGGATGGGACCGCGTCCCTAGCACCTTGTCCCGGGTGGCCTATCGGAACAGACTCTTGAGAACAGTGGAACCAAACTTAGCTCTATGTCTAGAAGCTAAATCCAACTTATAATGAGAAATGAAAGTGTGAGGAGTAGCCCATGTAGCTGCTGCACAAATCGTATCAATAGGCAGCCTGTCTTGGAAAGCTATAGAAGTAGCCAAAGCTCTAGATGAATGAGCCTTAGGTCTGTTAGGCAACTTTTGGTGTCTAATCTCATACACAAAGGAAATCAAGGATGTAAGCCATCTAGAGAGTGATACTTTCGAAACTGGAAGGCCCTTTCTGCCTTCTGCATAAGAGACAAACAATTGGTCAGTTTTTCTGGTCTGTTTGGTCCTATCCAATAATACCTTAATTGTCGATGAACATCTAGCCAATATAATTTTTGTTCAGATCTGTTAGAATAGTTAGGAAAACACACAGGAAGGTCAATGTTTTGATTTAGATTTGCCGCAGAGGCTACTTTGGGTAAAAAGGATGGATTGGTCCGTAAGGATACCCTATCCTTATGAAACAAAAGATATGGTGGTCGACTGCAGAGTGCATGAAGCTCTGAGACCCTTCTAGCCGAAGTAATGGCTACCAGAAAGAGTGTCTTCCAGGATAGCAATTTCATTGAACAGGAAGCTGCAGGTTCAAAAGGGGGAAGAATCAAAGATGTGAGAACTAAGTTAAGGTCCCAAGAAGGAGGAGGATTTCTTATAGGAGGCTTGAGAAGAAAAACTCCCTTCAAGAAAGCTTTGCAAAGCTTGTGAGACATAGGTTCATAGGTTCATACTAGGCTATCTGCCAGAGGGCATTTACAAGCCTAGCCCATAGTTTTGTGGCTTACGCCACCCCTTTAGTATGGGGAACTATACCCATTATTTTGCTGTGCCTCTGTTGAGCAGTGACACTGAGGTAATCCCTGGGGTATATCTGCGATCTCCCATCCATTGGTCAAGATTTCTCTTGAACAAGGCCAGCGAGGTGCTCTGCCTCACATATACCGGGATTTTATTCCACAGCATAGGGAGTCTTTGGGTGATGAATCTATCCCTCCAACACGTCCTATTAATAGCCGTGTCAAGGTTTAAGTCTCCGCCCTTGTGGCTCTGACGGATCTAGATTTTTGAGGTGAAGCATATTCATCAAATCTGGGTTTGACATGGCCTTGTATGTTAGGCAAAGGTCACCTCTGAGCAAGCGGTGGCGACTGAATAGAGCTGGAGTTCTTTCAGTCGGGCAGCATAGGACAGATGTTTGAGACCCTTTATCCTTTTGGTGAGGAACTTTTGTGGCCTCTCCAGCTGCTGCAAGTGTCGGGTCAGATACATTCCGAATGGGGCATTGTACTCAATCATTGGTCTGATGAGTGATGAGTATAGGGAGACTATGACCTCCCTTGATCTAGATGAGAATCCCTTCATGATAAGGTGGGCAATGTAGAAGGTCTTCCTAACTACTTTAGCTACATGGGTGTCGAATGACAGACTACTATCAACCTGGATCCCCAGGTCCCTGATAACGTCTTCTGTACTCAGTGGATTGCCACCTATTTGGTAGCTAGGGGTAATCTTGTTTTTCCCGAAGGGTATGACTATGCATTTTTTGGCATTTAACTTTAGGCCATGGCTCTGGCACCAGTTACCCGTTTCTGTGAGACCCTTCTGAAGGATATCTGTGTCAGATGTGTTTTCTACTATGGCGCCCAGTTTGCAGTCATCTGCAAACTTTGTCAGCCATAACCCTCCTGTGTTTGCTTGTACTTCGGAAAAGTAGATGCCAAACAAGAGTGGGCCCAGGACTGAGCCCTGTGGTACACCACTTGTGACAGGCTTTGAGTCTGACATGGCGCCAGCAACTCTGACCCTGTGGGTTCTGTCACTCAGCCAGTTTGCAACCCATCTTGTGATGTATGGGTTAACATTTAAGCTGATGAGTTTTTCAATGATACCCGAGTGGGGTATTGTATCAAAGGCCTTCGCCAGATCGAGGTAGGCTGTATGGACTGCCTTTCCCTCATCAATGGCTTTGGTGACTGTTTCGAAAAAGTCAACCAAGTTTAGAAGGCATGATCTGCCTTTGACAAAGCCAAACTGGGAGGGATCCAAAGTCTGCAAATTCCCTATGTCTTTATTTATGAGGTCCATTATGATCCTCTCCATGGCTTTGCAGATAAGGCTTGTCAAGCTAATGGGCGGTAATTTCCAGGGTGGGTGCAGGCACCGCCTGTGTGAACTGCGACCACAGCTGCAGTGCGACACTGCCTGGGTACGTATCCAGAGGTAAGACTATGATTAAACAGCTGTCCTAGCTGTGGGTTTAATTCCTCATTGAGTTCGTGGAGCACACAGCCGGGGACACCATCAGGTCCCATGGATGCTGTGTTTTTTGCTTTGGAGAGAGCAGTTCTCACTTGGGCGTTGGAGATGTTTGGGGGCTGCAATCGCTTGGTATAGATATCTCTCCTTTTGGGGAGGGGAGTTTGCACTGAACCTGTCAGCCAGTATGTTGGCAATGTCTGTAGGATCAGTAATCTTCACATCATTTTGAACTAGTTCTGAGCATATCTGGGAGTTTCCTCCCAGGTTTCTAACATAGCTAAAGAAGGCCTTATGATTGTCTTTTGAGTCTTTAGCTATTTTTCTCTCAAAATTTGCTTTGGATGATTTTATGAGAGCTCTTAGTTTTTACTTATAGTGATCAAGGGTGTCTTACCTTTTAAGGATTTTGCTCTATCTTGTAGTAGCTTCCTCCTTTTGTTGTAGAGTTTGTTTATGGCTG